>NW_026057582.1:118390679-118640352 GCF_023721935.1 Panthera uncia
CTGTCCTCTATGCTTTTTTCAAGCCCAGTGATTGATTGTATGACTATCATTCTAAATTCTTGTCCAGTTGTGTTGCTTAAATCGGTTTTGATCAATCCGTTTGCTATCTCTACTTCCTAGAGTTTCTTTTGAGGAGAATTCTTCCATTTCATCATTTTGGCTAGTTTTCTGTTCCGTATGCATTTTAAAAGCTTGTGTGCTCTGCACCTGCGAGCACTGCTATATTAAAGGAGAGTAATACACTGTCCAGGGCCTGGCCCTTCAGAAGGTGTTTTTTCAGATTGTTACTTCCTCTGTGTTGTTGTGACTTTGATTATTTTATTACCTAACTCGTAACGGTATTTTGTACCCTCCTCCAGGTGTCCTTTGATTTGTCCCTGGAGTATCCATGTAAAGGAAAACAGATAGATAAATATGAGGAAAAAACACGCAAACATACAAACAAATAACACAAACATACAAATAAACAAAACCAAAAAACTAAGGAGTAAGTACCCAAAAACCCCAAAACACCGACTACAAGATGAGGGTGGAAGCAGTGCTGATGGAAGAGCACATACAAAGAGAGAAATGACAGGAGTGGGGGAGAGGGAGAGAAAAAAATAAGCATTGAGTAGGCAGAGAGACTAACAGGCTGAATCCAGAGACAGAGAAGGAAAAATAAAGAAGGACGCAGGGAAACGAAACAAAGATAAAGTTACCCCGATAGAGAAACTATATGGCTTGATTATTCCAGAGAGAAAGAAAAGAGTGTAAAGAAGGGGGTGTAGAACATGTATCAAGACAATGGATTAAATTGTCTGTTTAGACAGACCAGTAACCAGAGTAACCAGCCTAGGGGAGGAAAGAGATAATGAGGAGAAATGGGGGGTGTGGGGAGAGAATATATCTATATATCCAGAATTGACCTAGAGTTAATCTAGGCAATGCTGCAGCGTTTGTCAGGAGGAGCTTTCTGCAGAGTCTGTGCTGCTTAGGTGGAAGGGGTGTGTTTTGGTGTAATCTGGACCCACCTCCATTATGGTTCCTGGGAGTGATCCTTCAGGCCCGCCTTGGTGGCGGGGTTGGGGCAGGTCGGGGTGGGATAATGGTGATCCCCCAGTCTCTTTTCCTCGGAGCTGGACCCAGTGGACTCTTTTTGAGTTGTCCTCACTGTGTTGTGGGTGCAGACAGGGCAGCCCTTCAGGCTTCACCAACTCCACTGACCCTGCGCTTGGGTAGGATTCAAAGTTCCACTCTGCACTCTGGCACTGGGGAAGTGCCTCTCAGTGTGCCAATATGTGGTCCCAGATGGCTTTGTGCCCTGTACTTCAGGGAGGACCGCCTTCTCCTACTCCGGACTGAGAGCTGCCGCCCTCACTGTGAGCCTCAGGGATGGTGGACACAGGCAGGCTTTGTCTTTTCCCATAGAACTCCAGCGAGACGGCCACCTTTTCTTCCTGCAGACTTTCCCCTCGGCCCAGCCACTGAGCCCGGGGGTGGCGGATGCAGGCAGGCTTTGTACTATCACGCAGCCCTCCAGGGAGGGAACCACTATTTCCAACTTTGGACTGAACCCCTGTTCTACCACTGCACCCAGGCCCCTGGCTCCCCTCGTCCCCAGGTGCACAAACAGGGAGCCGGCCACAGTCTGAATAAAGCCCTGCAGTTAGAGATCGGATCCCTCTCAGTCTCGGTCCGAGGTCTTTCTCTTGTCCACATACAGTTCTACACTTCCCTAGCTGCTCTTTCTCTTTCCTTTGTCTGTCTGCAGAATGGGGCCCCTCCCCTCCATGCCTGCATGGCCTTTTTTTTTAATCTCCCCCACTTGGCAGTTACCCACTTATCTTTTTTCCAGCTTTCCCATTTTATTCCTAGTAGATTCAGTCTCTTTTTGTCCCAGGCTCTGGTGTTCAAAGTCCTTTAGCTTCTGCACTTCTTTGTTTGAGAGCCACGGGAAGTATGGATATCCCTACTTCTCCACCATGTTGGCCCCTCTGCAGCGAAGTAGGAATTGAGGGGGGCTTTCTTAAGTTGATAAACACATCTATAAAGTATCTACAGCTAGCATCATTTTTAATGTCTTATAATTTAATGTTAATGGTAAAAGACTGAGTGCTTTTCTGTTAAGATTGGGAACAAGTCAATGACATCTAGTTCCACTAGTCTTTACAACATACTACTGAAAGTTCTAGTGACTGCAATAAGACAAAAAAAAAAAAAAAAAGGAAAGAAAACTCATACAGACTGGAAAGCAATAAATAAAACTGTCCTTATTTGAAAATGACATGATTGTCTACATAGAAAATCCCAAGAATCTATAAAAATCCTACAAGAACTAATAAGTGAGCTTGGAAAGTCACAGGCTACAACATACAGAATAGATCTCATTTCTGTATATTAAAAACATGAAAACCAAAAATAAAATCAGAATGCCATTTGGATTTTATCACTCCCAAGAAAGTGAAATACGTATGCATAACTTAACAGAACACATACAGGATCTGTATGCTAAAAATTTCAAAATGCTGATAAACGAAATCAAAGAAGACCCATATGAATGAAAAGACATACTGTCTTAGTGAATGGGATAACAACATAGTGAGGATGAAAACATGCTTCAAGCTTTTCTATAGGTTTAATGCAATTTCTATCAAAATCACAGCAATGTATTTGTGGACATAGATAAACTTATTCTAAAATGTATATGTAAAGATAAGGCCTGGAATAAGTAAAACAATTTTTAAAAAGAAAATAATGTTTTAGAATGACTTTCCCCAATATTTAGGCCCACCCTACAGCCACAATAATCATGAAGGCATGGTATTGGCAATGAAATTGACACAATGAAATTGACATTGGCAATGAAATTCCACATCAATGGAACAGAATAGGGAATCTGGAAATAAAACCACATAAATATGTCAAGCTTTCTTCACAAATGTATAAAATAATTCAATTGAACATACATAAACTAAAAGCAAAAACAAACAAAATTAAAAAAAAAAAACACCTTTACTGCAGTATTTTACCTTACACAAATATTTTACATTTCACATTCACAGAATTAAATATGAAACTTTAAGCTTTTAGAAAAAAACATAGGAGAAAATCACCAAATAAATACTAGACAAAAGTTCCTTTACTGGAAACCAAAGCACAATCCATAAAAGGGAAAAAAAAAAAAGGTAAATTGGACCTAATGAAAGTTCAGAATGACTGCCCTATGAAAGACCTTGTGAAGAAGATGAAATTACAAATCACAGATCTAGAAAAAAATATTTGCAATCCAAATATCTAAAATGATTTGTATGTGTGTGTGCTTGTGTGTGTATGTATAATAAAATAATAATAATAATAATCACATTGGAAAATGAGAAAAAGATATGAACAGGCATTTTACCAAAGGGTATATAAAGGTTGCAAATAAGCACATGAAAAGACATTTAACATTGCTAACCATTAGGGAAAGGCAAATTAAAACCAAAATGAGATATCACTGCAATACTTATCAGAATGACTAAAATGAAAAATAGCTATAATATCAAATGCTAATGAAGATGCAGAGAAAATGAATCACTCATGCATTTCTGGTGGGAATGTAAAATGATATAACCACTCCATAAAATAAGTTTGAAGTTTTTCATAATAAAAACCAACAATATGCACTTACCAATATAGCCCAGCAATTGAATTTTTTTGGTGTTTATCCCAGAAGAATGAGAACTATTCATAGCATCTTTATTCATAATAGAAAAAAGAAAGAAGGAAAGAAAGAAAAAGAAACAACCTAAATGTATTTCAATGAGTGTATAGTTAAATAAACTCTGCAATATCCATACTTTGGAATGCTACTTAGCAATAAGAAGGAGGAAGCAACTGATATGTGTACTACTTGGATGGACATCATGGGAATTATTCTGTGTGAAAGAAATTATCTTAAAGATTATATACTACATAAATATGTTTATGTAATGTTCTGTATATGACACAATTATAGATATGGAAAATAGATGAATGATTGCCAGGGGTCACAGATGGGGGTCGGGGACATTAAGGAGGGGAAAATTATCAAAGGCCTTGATATGAAGCATCCTTGTGTGATGCATGTAAAGTATACTGGAAGTAAAGTAAAGACACTAAAGTATCTTGATTGTATAAATGTCAATACCTTGGTATGAAGCTGTATCATAATTTTGCCAAATATAACCATGATAGGAAGTTGGAGACAGAATACAGGCTGTTTCCATATTATTTTTATAATAGCACATAAATTTAGAAGAATATAAAAATAAACTTAATTAAAAATAGTGATTATATGGGATGCCTGGGTGGCTCAGTCGGTTAAGCGTCCGACTTCAGCTCAGGTTATGATCTCACAGTCTGTGAGTTCGAGCCCCGCGTTGGGCTCTGTGCTGACAGCTTAGAGCCTGGAGCCTGCTTCAGATTCTTTGTCTCCCTCTCTCTCTGCCCCTCCCCTGCTCATGCTCTGTCTCTCTCTGTCTCAAAAATAAATAAAGACTTTAAAAAATTTTTTAAAAATAGTGATTATAACTGTATTCTATATGTTCAAAAGTTTAGTAGGGACATGAAAGATATAAAAAAAAGACCCAATATCTGAAACGAGAAATGCACTGGATGGGATGAATGACAAATTAGAAAGTACACAAGAAAAGGTTAGCACACTTGAAGCCACTATGATAGAATCTATCTAAAATTAAATAATGAAAAGAAAAAGGGCCCGAAGTGTTATAAAGAATATTGGAGAGCAGAAACATCCAACTCTTGATTTCAGCTCAGGTCATGATTTCAAGGTTGGTGAGTTTGAACCCCCACATCAGGCTCTTGCTGACAGTGTGGAACCTGCTTGGGATTCTCTCTCTCTCCCGCTTGCTCTCTCTCTGTCTCTCTCTCTCTCTTTCTCTCTCTCTCTCAAAATAAACAAATGTTAAGAGTATTATAGAGGGCAAAAAGATGAGAGAAGGCAAAAATAAATAAAATAAAATAAAGATAGAGTGACCACAGATTTTCCAAGGTTGAGGAAAACTATAATCCTAAATATTCAAGAACCTCAACAAACCTCCAATAAAAGAAGCATGGAGACAACCACACCATAATCAAATTGATCAAAATCAGTAATAAAAAAATATTAAAAGAAGTCAGAAGATAAAAATGTACAGAAGTACAGCATAATGATGTCAATAGATTTTTTGTTGGAAATAATGCAAGTGAGAAGACAGTGGATCAACATTATTAAAGCCACTGAAAGAAAAAAAAACAATAACTATCAATCTAGGATTTATATCCTCTGAAGATATCTTTCACAATCAAAGGCAAAATAAATAATTTTTTAGACATACAAGATTTGAAAGAATGCATTGCCAGCAGAACTGTAATAAAAGAAATGTTGAATGTAGCCCTCAGCAGAAAAATATTACCACAGATGGATATATGGGTCTATAAAAAAGGAATGAAAGCACCAGAAATTATAACTACATGGGTAAATATATAAGATCTTTTTTATTATTTAAATAATTTTAATAGAAATTGAATTTAAACAAAAAAGCAATGATTTATATTGGCATTTATTAAAATATGCATAAATAAAATGTATGAAAATAATAGCATAAAATCTAGAAGTGAAAAAATAGGAGGTAAGATTCTTATATGATATGTGAAGTGGTATAATATCACTTGATATTAAGCTGTGATAATTAGATATACTGTTAATCCTAAAGTAACCACTAAAGTAACACAACACAGAATTAAGACTAATAAGGAAACGAAGGAGATAAAATGAAATCATGAAACATACTCAGTTAATCCAAATGAATGTAGAAAAAGAAAAGATGAGCCAAGAACTAGTGGTAAAAATGGAAAAGAAATAGCAAAATGATAAGCCAAATCATAACAATAATCAAATTAAATGTAAATAGCTTAAATATCTCAATTAAATTGATAGAGCATGATAGATTTTTTTAAAAAAAGAATTAACTATACACTGCCTACAAGAAATTTCCTTTCAACATAAAGGTAAAAATAATTTCAAAAGTAAATTATTTCCTAAATATGACACCAAAAGAAAAAATAACTGAACTTCATCAAAATAAAAATTTTTTTCTTCAAAAACACAGTTAAGTGAATGAAAAGATAAGCCACAGGGGCTGGGAGAAAATATTTGCAAAGTGTATATTTGATAAAGGATGATGGCTATCTAAATATCTAAAGAACTCTTAAAACTCAAAGTAGCAAAACAAATAAAGCAATTAAAATAATTGATTAGATATTTGGGTAGATCCTTCACTAAAGAACATATATAGATGGTCAAATAAGCACATGAAAAATGTTCGATATCATTTCTTGTTAAGGAAATTCAAAGTAAAACTATGCACTTATTAGAATGGGTAAAATTTTTAAAAGATCAATCATATCAACTGTTGATGGGAATGTGGAGGAACTGGAGGTCTCCTGTAGTACTGGTAGGAATGCAAAATGGTACTACCAGTTAGAGAAACAGTTTGTAAGGTTTTAGAAAGTTAGTTATACAGTTGCAATGATCCAGGCATTTTATTCCTAGATATTTAGCCAAAAGTAGAGGAAATACATGTCTTTGCAAACATACACATATATTCATTGCAGCTTTATTCATAATAACAAAAAGTGGAAGACAACCCAAATATTTTTCAACAGGTGGAATAGATAAAAAATATTGTATATCCATATAATAGAATACTACTGAGCAATAAAAGGGAATTAACTATGGATATACACAACATGGATGAATCTCAAAATAAGCTGAGTCAAAGGCAGACAAAAAAGGTTTATACTTCAGTAAAATTCTGTAGAATCATAAAGTCATAGACCTCTTTGTGGACTCAATGCCTCAAGAAAGATTAGAAGGAGGGGATTCAGTAAGACAATTGTAGTTATTAAAGGTAACCTGTCGACATAAAAGTGGAAAGTTTAGATTGTGGCAACTACTTATTTGGGTTGATTGAGGTTGTTTCAAAATTTTGTCAATCAATCTTTTTGTCACCCTTTTCTTGATTTTAACACATTTCATCATCATTTCTCATTTGCCCCTCAGCCCAATATACATCACTTTCCTCTAAAAATATGTTAACTGGAAGTGCTCTCTTTCATCACAAGAACATTCATTAAATGTGAATATTTACATTTTATTTATTTTTCTTCAGGTCTTCCTCTCCTTGTGACCAGTATAAGATGTCATTTGATTTGCTTGCTATATCTGTGTTGGTTTTGAGTTACTATGGCTAATTTGTCACTTGTCTGAATATAATTACGGATAGATCCCTAGCCACATCTTCACACTTAACTTTAAAATAAACTGAGATTGGAGCACCTGGGTGGCTCAGTTGATTAAGTGTCTGATTTTGGCTCAGGTCATGATCCCACAGTCTGTATGTTCAAGCCCTGCGTCGGGGTCTGTGCTGTCAGCTCACAGCCTGGAGGCTGCTTCAGATTCTGTATCTCCCTCTCTCTCTACCCCACCCCTGCTTGCACTCTGTCTCTCAAAAAAAAAAATAAACATTATTAATTTTTTTTAATAAACTGAGATATTGTCCCTTTTTGCTTTGAGAAAAAAATATGGCCATAGTCCCTTCAGCTCTGCAGATAGATGTTGCAACCATCCAGGCTTCATGAATGTGCAGCATGTTGAAGCAGAAGAGAATGAGTTTTGGAACGGGGCTCATTTCTGGCTCTGGTGGTGATTTACTGGGCCACCCTGAGCAAGCTACGAGACTATCTTAGCTGGTTTTCTCTTCTGCAAAATAGGGAAAATAATAAGGTTTGCCTTGCAGAATGTTATAAAGATTAAAGGTAATATATGTAAATGGCTATAGCTCATAATAAATAAGTGATATCACTATTAGTTTTTTGTGACTGCATTCTGGAAAAAAGTGGGAAAGGGAACTTTAATGAAAAGGAGACTCTATACCATATCCAACTCCATTTCAATTCTTTTCTTTACCAGCTTAGAATTTCTGTGACACTCTATAACCCCTATCTTAGCGCTGCTAGCACTACCTACTCATCATTAACACAGATGCATCAGTCTCTGGGATTGCTGACTTGATTGAGGCAATCTTTTCCCAGCCTTTACACCTCAGGGGCTATGTTGTAATATAATGCTGGAGTGTGTTCCCCCTCTACCTGATCCTTATCTGATGTCAGCCCTCCTGGTGGGTCTCCATTTTGGAGAATGTGATGTGCCTGTCTCTTTGTTGGGCAGGATGAGTTATTTAGTAAAGGTGGCAAACCCTATGTCAAGTGCCAGACACCAAGATGATAGTGTCTGGCACTGTCTGGCAAGTCTGATAGGTGACTTGAAGGCCTATCCTGGAGCTTTTCTGGTGGCATCTGATGATGTAAGATTCTTTCTGATTCACCCTGTGATTACTGACATGGCTCAACTAGAGAAAGAAACTACCATCAAAATATGACATGAAAACTGAGGACTGCTTGCCCAATGAATAGAAATTGAGGCCACACATATTACTTGTCTACTGTGCTAAGTACTTCCTGAAAAGATGAATACACAGTTACTTCCTGAAGAGGCTCACAGTTCAAGGATTCCTCAAATAAATAAGTTCAAAGGGATATGCCAAATGCAATAATCAAGATATGCACAGGGTATTCTCAGGTTTCTAGAAAAGGGAATAAGGAAAGAGACTTTTTACCTCAGCCCAGAATTTTGGGAAAACCATGCTAGAGTTGATGATGCTGGGCTGCTTCAGGGCAGTTAGGAGGTAGTCAGGCCAAAGGATACACTGGATGTCAGAGTGGATAGTATGAGCTGTTACGTACTAGCCAGCATGCCTTGTATAATTATTAAATGGGTTGCAAAATGCATGAGCTGCCAGGATATAACAATGGGGTCCTAACTGGGTTGGAGATCTAGGGATGATCTTACAGAGAGTTGGGAGTATGCAGGACAGATGGGATTATCTATACATAGAGTTAAGCCAGGAACCATTCCTGTAGAAGGCAGAGTACAAGTGAAGGTTTTGAGTTGGAAAAGAAGGTGGGTTTTCAGGAACTTAAAGCAGATACAGTCATAGAGATTCGTTGTGAAGGAATTGTGAAAGGGTTCCAAACAGGCAAAATATGTTCAAATTTTGTTTGTGAGCTACAGTGACATGGTGTAGAAAGTTGATATAGCTTTCAGGCTGAAAACTGGAATGGTCTTGAAGTAGTCTAGGTAAAAATGGCAGGGGTCTGTGCTTAAGAAGTATGGAAAGGAAGGAATCAATTGGATTAAATAAGGGAAGAGAAAACTTATAGGAATTAGCTGTTTGAAACTAGGTTTTCAACTTATATGAATGAGTAGATGCCACTAATTAAAATAGTTAACTCAGGAGAGCAAGCAGGCTTAGGAAGAATGATGGTTTCATTTTTTGATTACGTTGTGTTTTACCTGTATCTAGGGCATCCAAATATGTGCCTTCTAGAGCCTATTGGGAAAAGGGAATAGGAGGCTTAGCTCTGGGAAGAGGTTGGTGTCAGCTTGTTCTGAGTGTTAATACACTCAAGTATCCTAGGGTGGTGAATGTGTTATCCAACCACAGTATAGGGACTACAATTTATCCAGACAACATCCATCTTTAAAGCACATAGAGGGATGAGGTCTCTAAGAAGAGGTGGAGAAGGGTTGAAGGGAGATCATAGAAACTGAAGAAGAGCAGATAGTGTGGAGTGTGTAGCCAGCAGTTAAACACCTCCAAGGGGACCAAAGACGCAAGCATGGAAATGCATCCTGTGGACTTAGGGTGGTGGAGCTCCCCAGTCTGTATTGAGGAGTGGAGGAGGCCAGAGCAAACCTGCACAGGTGTGAGGAGTTAGGTGAGGAAGGCACTAAGTAAGGCCACTTGGCCAGCACACTAGATGAAGGAACACAGGCCCTAACTGCCATCATTAACTGTGAAGCATGTTCCTTTCCCTCCTACAGGATACAGGATATTAGCTGAGTGGTGAAGCCACACAGATACACCTTTAACTCCAGATTACTCTTATTCACAGTTGGGCCTGCTACCCCTTTACTCCTATTTTACATCCTCCCTGGGGTGAAGAACTAGGACTGCTGATGCCCTACATTCTCAGGCACTTTGATTTCTACCATCCCACCAGGGAAGTGACTTGCAAGGAAGAAGGCACCCACAGTGCCCCTGCCCTTAGACCTGTTCACAGCCCCAGGATTTTCCCTGATGCCTCTGCGATGAAAGGTCTTTTCACCCAGAGAGGCTATCTTTCCTCTTGGTTGTGCTCTGGGCTTCTTCCCTACAGTCTGTGCATGCTCCTTTCCAGGCCTGGCTCCCCTTTCCTGAGCACTTCTAGTTCCTGGAGACCTCCTCCAGGCCCTGGGTTTGCTGTGTGAGGGGCTGCGTGGGGTATCCCCAAGGACATCAAAATTAGCCGGGAGATGTTCTGATCAAAAGGAGAATTAGCCGGGAGATGTTCTGATCAAAAGGAGGCCAGACAGGCTTTGATTCAGGAGTTGGGTCAGACTAACTGGCCCTCAATAACTTTCATGTGGACGTGCTCTGCACCCTGCAGTTTCTCCGCAGACTTGTTTAGGATGAAGGATTTGTTTTCACTGCAGACAGGGGACATGGTGAACTATCAGCAGATCTCTACAGAGTTGTTGAGTGACTATTGTTATGAGAACAGCTGCTCAGAGAATAGTGCTTTTTGCCCCGGGAGCCTTACTTCTTCACCGGTATAACAACTAAACTAGCAGATGATAACAGTAACTTCATGCTTGGATCTTTTCAAACCATATATAGATGGCAGAAGTAAGCATCAACCCACCTCTTTAATTACTTCAGCTATGAAAATAAGAAAACCTTCCAAAGCAATTTATAAGATACTTTTTTTAAAAAACTGAGTATGTGCCTAAATATATATTTATTTTATTTATATTATTATAATATATTATCTTAAACATATAAATATATAATACATAAACCTATTGTATAATAAATATATAATGTATATTAAATATTTATATATAAACATATACTTACATATGTATTTGTTATGTATTTATATATACATATATATTTTACATATATTGAATAATAAATAAATTTTAATAGGGCAAAGCAGCCCCTATTTCCAGGCTCCATAGGGAGATATATTAGTTAGTTAGTGTCACAATTATGCTGCCTCACAACCTGCCTAAAATACAGTGCCTAAAAACCACAATCATTTTTTCAACTTCACATGTCTACAGGTTGGCTGAGGGCTGAGTAATCTAGACTGCATTCAAGTGGACTTAGTTCCAAGCTGCAAATTGGGTTCAGATTTAAACCATGTATCTTTCATCCTCTGGGCAATACCCTTCGCTGGGGCATGTGAAGACAGGAGTGCAAGAGACTAAGCCCCAGCATGCAAGTACATTTCAAGTTTTTGCTTAAGCCAATCCCCTCAAGCACAATGGCCAACAAGCCATGGCGAAGTCTGTCATCAGTTGGCAGGTGAGCATCCCTGGTGAAAGTCTCTGCAGAGTCATATGACAAAGGATATAGTTGCAGGAAAGAGTGAAAATCGGCAACAACAGCCCAATCTACCAGAGGATATCATTTTGCTTATTATTTAAGCCAGTGGAGACAGTCTTTAATGTGGCTTACAGCTGAAAGCATCCATATAGAGGTAGATGTTTCAAGTTTCCTAACTTACAGGTGAGAAAACACAACATGCAATCTAATCCCAGAGCCTGTGCTCTTGTAGCTGTGCTGAGTAAATACAAGATTATCATTTCTAGGACAGTTGCTAAGAGTTCTTTAGGATTATGTATTAAGTACATTTGCATAGATTTCCTCCCCAAATTGACTTCTTAAATATCATATTGGACAATAAAGGAAAAGACATAATTTAAGGAAGAGAGGAAATGGAGAAGAGAAAGTAGCAGTGAGTGTAAAAGAAACACACACATACATTGGGTAATGATGTAAGACAGTGTATGAGCCACACAAAATTGGTGGTTCAGGTATTACTGTGGGATTAAGAGGTCAATAAAACAATCATTTTTTTTTTCCTATCAGAACCAGTTCAGAAAGAAGTAAAGTCAACTGAGTGGAAATCAAAATATGAGGTTTATTACTGGTGAGATCTGGAGTGGAGAATATGTCTTTGATAGGCAGGGACTCATGAATTCCTCACAGTACTTCCAGTCACAGCAGCACTGGGAAGCTGTAGGCTTCAGAAGCTAGCTTCAAAGGAGAGAGAGCAAGGGGCCCTGTTCAGAGCACCCACATTTATTCTGCTCTGATTGACAGATGAGTTACTCTAGTTCCAATGAGAGGAATGATAGCCTAGCATCAGTCTCTTCCCACCCTGGAGAAGCTCTGGCTGATATCAGTCCCAAGGGAGAAAATTCTCAGCTAGAATTAAATGAAGAACTAAGTCAACCAGAGAAAGGCAAATACCATATGATTTCACTCATATGTAGAATTTAAGAAACAAAACAAAGGAACATAGGGAAAAGGGATGTGGGAGAGGGGAAGGGAGGAGGAAGAGAGAGAAAGAGAGGGAGAGATCAGGAAACAGACTCTTAACTATAGAAAACAAACTGATGGTTACCAGAGCGGAGGTGGGGAGGGAAGGAATGGGTGAAAGAGGTGATGGGGATTAAGGAGTGAACTTGTCATGATGAGCACCAGGTGTTGTATGGAAGCGTTGAATCACAGTATTATACGCCTGAAACTAATATTATACTGTGTTAACTGGAATTTAAATAAAAACTTAAAAAAGATTTAAAAAACTAACTAAAGAGTCAACTTAAATATGACTATGTCTTAAAAGAAATAAGAACCAATTTGAATGTGATAAACAATAGAGGTGATTTTAGGAAGTCTTGTAATAATGATAGTATTTTAAGAAAACTGAGCAGGAATATAACATGAATATATTACCTGGCTTGAAATGTAGGTAAAGGCTTTGTATATACCTCATTTTGAACCATGACAATAATCAAATATGCCAGAAATATACCATCCGGCTCTGAAGTTTTGAATTGGGGATTCCAGCTTCTCTGTGTTCTGCACTCTTTCATTCTTCTCTCTCTTCAGATCCCACTGTATCTTCAGGCCTGACCTCTTCGTCCTTCCAGGTTCAGCCCATCCCTCAACAATGTTCCGTTTAGCCCCTTTCACAAGTCTCAGAGCTTCCTTCTCTCTTCTGTTTAAAAGGGCTCCAGGGCATGGGGTTGGGGTTGGACGTATGTGGCTCCTCCTTTTAATTGCTTAGGATTAAGCAAGTTCATTAACCCAGGCTTCAGTTTTCCTGCCTGAGAGTTGACATGACAGCACTGTGAGCCTTGGGAAGTGGCTGAGATGATGAGTGCTTCAGAAATGTGTGGGTTTGGTAGTGTTATCATTCCAAGTGTATCGTTGTTGGGCTGTTGAAAGTACTCGAAAAGAGCTAAAGAAACTTGCTGACTGGCTCCACTATAAATGTACAGTTTCGGTCTCTGTTGTATCCTACAAATGGCCCAGCATTTTGTTTTGGTTTTGTGTCCAATTTTCTTTACACACAGAATTGGACTGTTTTATCTGGCTAATAAAACCTCCCCCTTATAGAAATTTGGAAATTAGAAAACATTGTTAAAAAAACATGATCCCGCCCCCTAAAGATAGCTTTACTCCACTATTTCCACATGTTGGGATATTTTTAAAGTGTATTAGACATCTCTGTCTAGCTGAAATCCATCCATAATCACAACTTTGTGTCTTTCTTTCTCCTATGGACTCAGCAAATTTTCCTTTGTCCCTATCAGCTTTGTTTCCCTATTGCGGCTGTTGGGGAACCTGACTTGTCTCTTTAAACTACCTCAATTCATGCTATTTATCTTTCCAAATGGCCATACAGAAGATACAGAGAGGGAAGCCAACAGCTCTGCTACCTCTTTTTCCCCAGACTCCTATGTGGTCTTCTGCTCTTCTGCTCTATTTCCATGGCTGCTCTCTGCTTATTTTCTCCAAGACTCAGCTCTTCTCATTGCCCTCTCCCCAACATCGCTAGCTCTGGTCTCACTCAGATATCCCCCATCAATAACCTTTATTCTAAATCCTCCCTCCCCCTTTGTCTCCACCCTCCAGCCACTGTTCTTCCTTTTCCCACCAGACAGGCACTGTGGCCTCTCTCCCTCAAACTGCCAACGTGCCCTTGGACTTCTGCCTAATGGTTTTTCAGAAACTGATTTCATATAAGTTGCTCACATCCTCTGAACTCCTTGCACCCATTGCCTATTTCCAAACTGCCTTTCCTCCAGTTCTCAGCTACTACATAAACTCTTGACTACCTGTGAGTTCCAATTTCTGGTTTTCATGCTACTTGCTCACTCCTCCTCCTCAGTATTTTTTAATTGATTGATCACCTCTGCCTCTTTCTTAGGGATCATAAGGTTCCTACTCCACACCCACTTCTTGGTTATGTCATCCATTTAAAAATCTTCACCTATTTTAATCTTTAAGCTTTAGACTCTTCCTTTCACATCACACTTATGGCTCCTCACTGCCTTGCCCCACTGCACTTCCAAATTTCTATGAACATCTTTACAGTGAACTATTATTCAGTCTCAAAAGAGAAGGAAATTCTGATACTTGCTACAACATGGTTGAACCTGGAGGACATAATGCTGAGTAAAATAAGCCAATCACAAAAGGACAAATAATGTATGATTCCACTTATATGAGGTACCTAGAGTAGTCAAGTTCATAGAGACAGAAAGTAGAATGGTGGCTGCCAGGGTTTGGAAGGAGGGAGGAATGAAGAATTAGTGTTTAATGGGTACAGAGTTTCAGTCCTGCAAGATGAAAGGAGTTCTGGAAATGGATGGTGGTGATGGTTGCACAGCAGTGTGGATATACTTAATACCACTGAAGTGTACACTTAGAAACTGTTAATCTGGAAATGTTTTCCAGCTTTATTGAGACATATTGATATACAGTATTGTGTAAGTTTAATATGTACAATGTGATGATTTGATACACATATATATTGTGAAAATAAGCTGGTAATTTTTTTTGTGTTATATGTCTTTTATGTGTTTTATGTGTTATGTGTTTTTACCACAATTAAAAAAAAATCTTTTTCTCCTTTTCTGATTTATCTACTTCCTGACATAGCCACCCTTAGTCTCATTTTGGATAAGTGGTTTCTCAGGGTTCCCTAACTAGAACCATGAAAGGCAGCTGTATTCCTGGGTTTCTTTGCACAGCCCTGGTGCTGACCAAACATGCACAGTTTTGGGATCCTGCCTTTCCTTGCAGCCTCTGCTCCCGGCTTGGTCTGGGTTTCATCTCTTGAGAATGGCTGCCTCTTTAGTTTACCCTATAGATTGCATTCCCGAATTCAAATTATACTCTTCTGTAGAATGTCCAGCCTTTGTACTGCACTTCTCTTTACCAGGAATGAGTGACCTTTTTTCCTTTCTTTGACAAACAAATTTATACATACATGATCTGCACACAAAAACAGACTCAAAGTGAGTTTCAGTGTAACAGATACATTTATAAAACAGAGAAGTTAAAGTGGGACTAACAGTCCTGATCTTAGATTCAGTAAAAATTTTTTAGATGTGACATCGAAAGTCCAAATGATAAAAAAAAAGACAAAATATATTAATCATTTGGATTTTGTCAAAATTTAAAATTTAAGCTCTTCAAAATATTGCTAACTCTTCAAAATATTGTTAAGAGAATGGAAAACAATCCACAGCCATGGAGACAATATTTGCAAAGCATATAACTGACATAGGACTTATGTTTAGACCACATAAAGAACTCTTGAAACATAATAAGAAAAACAAAAAGATTGGCAAAGATTCTTAACAGATATTTCTCTCAAAAATGTTAAATGAATGACAAAAAAGCAAAATAAAAGGGAAAGACAAATTAAAACCAAAATGAGATACCATTTCATAAGTACTAGGATGACCATAGTAACAAAGAAAATAGCAAGTCTTTTCAAGGATGTGGAAAACTCAGAACGCTCATATTGCTGGGGTGACTTTAAACTGATACAATTACTTTGGAAAAACAATTGGACAGTTTCTTAGGGTAGTTACCATATGACCCAGCAATTCCACTCCTAGGTATATATCCAACAGAAGTGAAAATGTTTGCTCACAAAAGACGTGTATATGAATAACAGCATTATTCATAATTTTCAAAAAGTGAGTACTCAAGTACCCAAATGTTCACTAATTGATAAATGCATGAACAAACTGGTTTAGATTCATACTATGTAATAAATATTTGGTACTGGAAAGAAATGAAGCCCTAACATATGCTCCAACATAAATGTGTATCAAGAATATCATGCTAAGTGAAGGAAGCCAGGTACAAAATGATACTCACTATATGGTTCCATTTATATGAAATGTCTGGGAGAGTCAAATCTATACAGCAGAAAGTAGATTAGTGGTTGCTTAGGGTTATAATAGTGTAATGGAGAGTCACTACAAATAGACACATAGTTTATTTTTGGAATGATGGATATGCTCTACATTTAAACTGTGGTGAACTCTGAAAATTTAATAAAAATTATTTAATTGCACCCTTAAAACAGGTGAATTTCTTGGTATATAAATTATATCTCACTATTAAAAATAGATCTCATTATTTGATAGGGTAATATTGAAGTGTGGAAATAAATTTTAAATGTCTTCTTAATTAAAATATCAGGCATGAATATATATATATATATATATATATATATATCAGGCATATAAAGGAAAGTTTAATTTCTGTTAACAAGTAATTATCTCTAGGTACACACACACACACACACACACCCCAGACCAGAACAACTTAAAGCCTATGTATCAGAACAGGAACAAGGGTGACTTTTAATTGGAGATATTAGAGGTGTTTTTAATTTTCTCTTTATATCTTATTGTTTAATTTTAGTACAAATCTATAAATTAAAATTTTCATTGAGACTCTGTCACATACTGATGAGATAGAATTACTCTAGCTATCAGCCTGCCTCTTACTTAGTGCTTCCTTTCCTCACCATGTACACACCATCATGGGGACATTGTTGTCTCATTGCCTAAATTTCTTCCAAACATATTCATGTCTTTCTTTTTCAGGGGAACAGACATTTCATCTATTTAAAAATGTGAATTTTTTTTCTTTTTTTACCAATATAACATTATATAAGTTTAAGTTGTATAACGTGATTATTTGATAAATGTGTATATTGGAAAATGTTTGCTATAGTAAGGTTAGTTAACACATCCTTCACCTCACATAATCACAGTTTTGTTGTTTATTGTTGTTATGGTGAGAACGTTAAAGTTCTACTCTCATAACTTTCAAGTATATACTACAATATCATTAACTATTAATTATCCTCATCATGCTACACTTCTTTTTTTTTAATGTTTTTATTTATTTTTGAGACAGAGAGAGACAGAGCATGAGTCGGGGAGGGGCAGAGAGAGAGGGAGACACAGAATCCGAAGCAGGCTCCAGGCTCTGAGCTGTCAGCACAGAACCTGACCCGGGGCTTGAACCCAAAGTCTGTGAGATCGTGACCTGAGCTGAAGTCGGACGCTTAACCGACTGAGCCACCCTGGCGCCCCGATCATGCTACACTTCTGATGCCCAGAACTTATTCATCTTATAAGTGGAAATTTGTACACTTTGTCCAACATCTCCCCATTTTCTCTACCCTTCAACCACACCACCAATCTACTCTCTATGAGTTCAGCTTTTCTAGATTCCATATATAAGTGGAAAATAGAGTATTTGTTTTTCTCTGTCTTGGCATAATGCATTATATGCTCTCAAAGTCCATTCATGTGGCCTGAAATGGCAGAATATCTTTCTTTTTATAGATTAGTAATATTCCAGTATGTGTGTGTGTGTATGTGTGTGTATCATACATATATATGTGATATGAGATATATATATATATATATATGCATTTTCTTTATTCACTCATCTTTTTTAATTTTTTTACATTTATTTATTATTGAAAAACAGAGAGAGACAGAGCATGAGCATGGAAGGGGCAGAGAGAAAGGGAGACACAATTTGAAGCAGGATCCAGGATCTGAGCTGTCAGCATAGAGCCCGAGGATGCGGGGTTCAAACTCACAAATCGCGAGACCATGACCTGAGCAGAGGTCGGACACTTAACTCACTGAGCCACCCAGGCGCCCCCATTCATCCTTTGATGACAACAACTTAAGTTGTTTCCATGTCTTGGCTATTATAAATAATGCTTCAATGAACATAATGTCATCCTCTCTGGATGTATTTTCAGAAGTGGAACTGCTGGATCATATGGTTTTATTTTTAATTTTTGGAGGAACCCCCTTTCATTTTCAGTGGCTGTACCAATTTACATTCCCACTAACAGAACATGAAGGTTCCCTTTTCTGCACATCGTCACCAGCATTCTTTATCTTTTTTTTTTTTTTTTTTGTATAATAGCTATTAACAGAATTCACGACTTTTTGTTGCCATCACCACCACCCATCATGGCTGTGGCAGTATGTTAGTTTGCTAGGGTTGCCATTATAAAGTACCACAGACCAGGTGGCTTAAACAACAGAAGTTTATTTTCTCACAGTTCTGGAGTCTAGAAGTTCAAGATTAAGATGTCAGTAGGGTTGGGTCCTTCTGAGGGCTGTGAGAGAGTCTGTTCCAGGCCTTTCTCTTAGTTTGTGGTAGTTTACTGGTCATCTTTGGGTTTCCTGGTTTGTAGATGCATGACCCCAATTTCTGCCTTCATGTGCACAGCTGTGCTCCCTGTGTGGTATCTATGCCCAAATTTCCCCCCTTTTTTAAGGACCTACTCATATTGAATACTGACAATATCTTATTTCACTTTGAATTCCCTCTTCTGTGGATTGGCAATGCATATAGATGGTCATCAGTAATGTTTATTAGATAAATACATGAAAAAGTAACAAAGGCTTAAGAAGGTCACCCATAGGGCTAATCCCAGGTAAAAACCTGTGGAGTGAATCTCCACAACACACACACACACACACACACACACACACGGCCATCCTTAAACCTAGGGGATTTATTTTGAGTTGCATATTGGTTCTGTCATGTACTCATGCTCAGAGGGAATGCAAATGCTAATGACATTGACCTCAGTGTACGGTGAGGGAGTCTGAAGACACCACAAGAAGAAAGTTGCTCCTACCTACAGATGAAGATTGCATTTTGTTTTTTTGTTTTTTTTTAATTTTTTTAATGTTTATTTTTGAGACAGAGAGAGACAGAGTGCGAGTGGGGGAGGGGCAGAGAGAGAGGGAGACACAGAATCTGAAACAGGCTCCAGGCTCTGAGCTGTCAGCACAGAGCCCAATGTGGGGCTCGAACCCACGAACCGTGAGATCATGACCTGAGCCGAAGAAGTCGGATGCTTAACCGACTGAGCCACCCAGGTGCCTGAAGACTGCATTTTGGCTAATGCCCATGGCTGTTATTTTTAGTTTGCTCTAATAAGTGACTGTCCCTGAGGATTTCAGGTTACTTAGTGGATGTGCTCCAAATGGATTGTCCATTTCTGATTGCTCCTTGTCCTTTGCATTGTTTGCTTTTCTGTTTTCCCTGTGGCTATATTTTAGCAATCATATATTGCTTTTCTCCCAAAACCCAGAATGGATGCATGGAGTTTTCATGAAGCAAGTAGATAGCAAGTACTTGGTAAACTTTTATATATGGCCTTCAGAGAATTGTGAAATCTTAGTAAAGTTGGTAGTCATCAGGGACAACCTCCTTATTTAGGTGAGGATCTGACTGAGTCTACAGTGGAGGAGAGTCCAAGAAGTTTCCATGGTGGATGTGTCACTTTAGTGTTCTTTGCAGAAAGATGAGATGGAGTAGGAAAATCTTATAAGATGGTGAAAATATGAAGAGCCAACTGTGGAGAGGACCAGTGCAATACAGAGGGAATCAGACAATCTGGCCATATTGGTACAGTTGGGAAATCAACTGCAAATCTAGTGTGGACCAGCCAAAGTTTATAGCTCATGTGTTGTGCAGGAAGAACACTTAGCTGCTTGAGAAGAGCAGGGTTTTGGCTCAAGCAATGATGATCCCAGTATCAGGTTTATTTTCAGTTGCAGGAGATGTCACCCTTTCAAGATCCACCTGTTGGAGCCCTAGAAACACAGACTGAGGGATACAAGGAAGTGAGGGCATGAAGGCCTGGAGTCTCGGGTCCTGGCCAGGACCAGAGCATGTACGGAACTTCTCAGGAAAGGAGAGTCTGCGGCTAGGCTGCAGATACATTCCTCTGTGCTGCCACAGATGCAAACACAGAGTGAGGTAGGTTTGACCACAAGGACTGGAGACTATTTTAACAAGTGGGCAAGAGGACCTAGCTTGAAGCAGGGAGAAATGGTACACTGCTCTGCCTAGAGGTGATGATGAGGGTGGGGGGAAGAAAGAAAGGAAAAGATGGACCTTTAAAAGACTTTGATGGGAGAAAAGATGGGGCTTGAACAGAGGGTCTAAATAAAAGTGTTACACATCTTGTAGAGTGAACCCATAACAAGTATTCCTCTTATAAGCTTAGTTAGGCAAATGTAATAAATAAATGAATAGAAAGAGTTGAATGACTGAATGAATACAAAGACTGAATGACTAAGTCCATGAATAAATGAATTGAATTAATAAGTGCCTGGCCATTGACTAACTGATAATCTTTTTTGCAGCAACCCACAATATTTAAAAATTATATATTGATACAACTATCTATTACCGCCTTAATGTGTGTGTATGCACATATATATGCAAATACATATATTCAGAGAGATAGGTAAATAGATATAGATATAGGATATCAGCTAGACTCTATTTAGAGTGAGCACAATAATTCAAAGTGTTCTTTATGTTTCTCATTCCTTTACAGTCTTTCTCAGCTTTCTCGGCTGCAGCTCGGATTCAGCCTCTGTGCTGCTTATAGATAAATTCTTTAGCTGAATAGTCATGGCTTATAGACACATTTTCCTTCCCATGATTTTTGAATTGCCTATTTGTGTGTATTTATATTTACATACATACCCACACATATATTAGTGTGTTTTTGTGGGTGCATGTGCATGTGTGCATTCCTTGTTCTTTATTCTTAGTGCTACTTCATTACTTCAGAACACCACAGCTGTGTATGTATCTTGCTGTCACCTCTCCTTTGTCATCCAGGGAAGCCCAGCTGCACCTGGCACTGGCCCAGCCATAAACTGGTAGATAGACTGGTGTGACTGGGAAATCATCATCCACCCCTTGACATGTCAAGTGTGACTTACCTGTGTTAATTAAACTGACCAGAGCAGATGTAAGCTCCCTCTCAGGTCCAGGGAGTTAATCATGGATAGCTGAGGGGCAAAGTACAATGCTGGGAACCTTAATTCTGACCCTGAGTTTGTATTCCATAGGACATGCTGACCCTGTATTCCAGTGTTCTGTTCCCTGGCATAATCTTTGAATCTCAGCTACACCAGTCAATCCACTATTCTCCTTCCTTACTCTCTCACCTTCATCCAGCCTGTCCCAGAGAGAGGGCATCCCTGAGAAGTAAGGTGCCTGGAGCAGCTCTGTCAAGCTGTTCTACAGAACCTCCTAACATTTGCCTCAGGTCTGAAAAGTCAACATGTTCCGTCATCATGGAACAGTGATGAAGTTCCAGACATTATTTCTCTGGCTCGTGTCCTGCACTGTTGTCAAATCACTACAGATCATCACAGGTTGTCATGCATAAAAGTAAATTTGATAATGGCTATAAAGGCTGTAAGTAAGTCTAAAGATCATTGCAGGTTTTGTCACTCACAGTAACGTTTCATTTAACCTCACACAAATGGCCTTTTTAGGATGTGGGGTTACATTTTCAGTAGGCGCATAGCAGTAGACAACAAAAAATATCGCAGCTTTTGTGACATCCCACCCTATACGTTTTAAGTGCCAACAGTTTCACAGTGTTAAAGGTGAATATAAAGCAAGTGAATCGTGACTGATTAAATTACCAGCTGTTAATTATATTGCTGGTTATAAATTATAAGCTCTAATTCTAATTAACACAGCAGTTAATTAATTGACAACTTTGGTTGTGTTAAAACTGAGTCTGGCATGCACAATTCCAAATTCATGGGAAGGGGAAAAAAAATGTGTCTACAAGCTGTGTAATCAGTGGCACTGTGACTAAATCCTAGCTGTGCAGATTCTGAGACAGCCTGCAAGAGATAGAGAAACACAAAGGACACTTGAAATTATTATTGTTCTCATACTAAAAATAGTCTCTAGCTGCTATCCAACATGAGGCAAGTCACATATGGAAAACCTGTATTTTAATATCCAACATTACTCACAAAATCAGGAAAATGTACAATTAACTTGATAGTTGATGTTCTAAACAGCGCCTTGGTGAATAGAGACATTTTGCTACTTTAAATCACCATCTGGATGCTATGTAAAAGTTTGTTTTCAATGGCTAGAGCTCTCTTGGCTGGTCCACAGCGCTGCTTGATGACTCTTTTGAACTCATTTGCATATGAATAGTGTCAGATACTATGTTGAAGTTTACCAGGACCACAACTGCCAGCTGAGGGAGTGTGCTTGCTTTCTTACAACAATGCTCTGTTTTTCAATAATTGAATAGTTCTTGCTTATTTACCAACTTCCAAAGCAAAATATGGGCATTTTAACAATCAAAATCATCCTTTGCCGACTCCTGTTGGCACCATATATTTCACCTTCTCTTCATGAATCCTAAATCTTCCCTGTGTATTCATGATTTGCAGGCATAAGTACTGAAAGGGAATAATTAGAAACATCTGTTTACATTTACCAAAAGCAGATATTAGAAGAATTAAAATAAGCACAACCAGCACACAATGGCTTAAAGAAATAGATTATACGAGAATGTCTGAATATTACGAAAATGCTGGATTTCTGTGTAAATACACTATATGAATACACCACTGTATGAATACATTGTATAATATAAAAAGACGCTTTATGAAATGATATAAACAGCAAGCAAAGTTAACATGTACTAAGTATTCTGAAATATTCATTTCTTTTCTTCATTTACTGAACAGCTCATCAGTGTGATGTTGAAGGTAACAATGTCTATTGGGTTGATGGCCACAGTTATTTATAGCATCAGAACCTGGAAGAAGGCAGGGCATCCATGTTCTGAGACAGTTCTCGGATACCTGTGCTGAAGCACCACCAGAAAGCTGTGATCCTAGAGCCCTGACCCATGTCTTCATATTGTCATGTTAGCTACTGACAGAGAGTTGGTGGTTTTTGTTGAGACTGCTGGAAGCGGTTTGCAGCAGGATGTATTGGCATCCACTAGAATCTCAGAAGCAAGTGGGAAGATTGTGTTCTTGCAACTCACCCAGCACAGACTCAACTCTCCATGGCAGCACAGGGTGGGAGCCGTCCATATGCCTGCATTTCAGTACACATGTGCATGCTTTCTAAATTTAGACTGTTGATGTTAGGAAACAGAGTTTACTGATTTTAATGAAGTGAAAGGATTCTGTGTAATTATAAGTCAAAATAGTGATCAGAATATGAACTCATGGTGTAAAGACTAATTACATACAAAAATAAGAATCACAAATGGAACTTTTAAAATTACCAGTGCTGGGCCTTGCCTCCTACAATTCTGATCCAAGGCAGTTAGGTTGAGCCCTGGAATTAAACTAAGAATAAGGAAAGAGAAAGAGTAAAGATGACAAGGTACTACCGATAAAGCTGTCAAAAGAATCGTTGGATAAGGAATCAGTGCTCAAAGGAAATCAGTGCTCAATCTGCTGGTTTGCAGATAAAAACAGGGAGTCATTAGCTAAAGCTTTTGTTAAATATCTTAGGGATGGATGAGGTCACCACAGAAGAGAGGAAGACGCAAGGAGCGAACAGGGACATATCTGAGGCAGTCGAACATTGAAATATACATGGCCCAGGGAAGTACAGGAACCCTGAGCTGAATAGCCAATTGCAGCCATTCTATAAGCTCCCCAAGTATTGAGTCAGATGAGGACAAAAGATGTGCCCTTTGGAGGACATTGGGCATCCTTTCTGGGATCAGGCTGGAGATTGGAAGCAAGCCTCAAGAGGATTGATGATGGGATGGGGGCTCTGTGGTCAGCAATTTGGTTGACTTGAAATTCTAAAGAAATCTCAGTATAAAACCATCAGAAATGGTGAACATGGGGCACCTGGGTGGCTCAATCGGTTAAGTGTCTGACTCTTGGTTTTTTGCTCAGGTCATGGTCTCGTAGTTCGTGGGTTGGAGCTCTGCCTCATGCTCTGTGCTGGCATCGCAGAGCCTGTTTGGGATTCTCTCTCTCTCCCCCCACCCCCTTCTCATGCTCTCTCTCTCTCTCAAAATAAATAAACTTAGGGGTGCCTGGTGGCTCAGCAGGTTAAGTGTCTGACTTTGGCTCAGGTCATGAACTCACAGTTCATTAGTTCAATCCCTGCATCAGGCTCTGTGCTGATAGGTTGGAGCCTGGAGCCAGTTTCAAATTCTGTGTCTCCCTCTTTCTCTCTGCCCCTCCCCCACTCATGCTCTGTCTCTCTCTCTCTCTCTCTCTCTCTCTCAAGAATAAATATGAAAAAAAATTAAAAAATAAAAGTAAATAAACTTAAAAAATTTAGAAAACAAAATCATATTTAAAAAAAAAATAAAATAGGGACGCCTGGGTGGCTCAGTCGGTTAAGCGTCCGACTTCGGCTCAGGTCATGATCTCTGTGAGTTCGAGCCTAGCATCGGGCTCTGTGCTGACAGCTCAGAGCCTGGAGCCCGTTTCAGATTCTGTGTCTCCCTCTCTCTCTGCCCCTCCCTCCCCTGTTCATGCTCTGTCTCTCTCTGTCTCAAAAATAAACATTAAAAAAAATTAAAAAATAAAATAAAATCATGTTAAAAAAATAAATGGTGAACAAATCAAAATAAACATAATTGGAAGGTATCACTGTATCACTTAATTAAAAGGAAAATAAGAGAAAACACCAGAAACCACAAAAATAGCCAGATTTGGAAAGAAAGCTGAGGAAGAAAGTGTTGGAAACTGTTCTTAGAACCCTGGAAGCCCTGGAGTCATTTTCTGTATGTGACCAGTTGGGTTGGTGTTAATGACCAGGCAGCAGAGGGTTAAAATTGAGTCTTCATAGAGCTGGCACACTCAAGGGCCACACACTCATTGAAAGAATATCGTAAGAAAAATTTCCCCAAAGGGAATTCCATCAAAGGGAGATAATAAAGAAATGTGTCTGTCTCATCTGGGCTTTAAGTGACATGAGAGATACCTTCCCTGAGAATTTGTATCACATGGCTATACTAATCTGGATTTAGGGTTTGCCTTTAAACTGCCAAGAAATTTTCACTGCAAGTGATCCAAGGTTATCAACCAATGTGGAATGCCAGGTGAAAGCACATCCACAACTTTTATGAAGGGACATGTTGGCAATCCAGGTCACATAGAAGTTCTGCTCACTTGTTCAGCAAATGTTTATGAAGCCTCTATCATATGCCAAGCACTGTCCTGGCACTGTGCTGGGAATACACCAGTGAGCAAAACCGACAAAGTTTCTGTACTCAGGCAGCTTACATTCTAGCATGGAAGAAAGAAAATAAACATAATAAAAAATAAATAAATAGATCACTAGAATATGAGCAGGGTTAATAGGACGGAAGATTGCAGGGGATGAAGGTTGCCATTATTAGGAACAGCTTATTCAAAAGGTGAATTTGAGTAAAGACTAAGGTAAGGAAGTCAGACTAGGTGAGGAAGGTTATTTGGAGAAACAGAGTTCCAGGCAGAAGACATAGTTAATATAAAAGGACTAAGATAGGAGAATGTGTGTATTGTTTGAAGAACAACAAAGAGGGTATTGGTGCTGAAATGAAGTTAGCATAGGAGAAGAGGCCAGAGCATGTCCACCTGGGCTCTATTTTCAGTGGACTAAGGTGCCATTGTATATTTCTAAACACAGGAGCAAATGATCTGACATAAATTGTTAAAAATCATTCTGGATGCTGTGTTGGGAAGAAGACCATGGGAGAATAGAGGTTTAAGAAACCAGTTAGGAGGCTTTGATAGTGTGGAGGGGAGAAAGATGGTTTTTGACCAGGCTGGTAACGATAGCAGTGATAAGTGGCTGAACCATAGTCCCCTTTTAATGTGGAGTCAACAGATAGATTGATGTAGAATGTGAGGGAAGAGATGAACAGAAGATGAATGAAGATTCTGATTTGAGTAACTGCAAGGATGGGATACCTTCAAGTGAATTGGGAAGACTATAAGTGGTTCTGTTCTTAGGGTAAAATCAGCAGTTCTATCTGGATGTGTAGATTTTGATTTATAAATCAGGCTGGAGATAAAATTTGGGAATACTAAGCATACAGATGGAATGTAAAACCATGAACTTAGCAGAGATCACTAAGGAAGTGAGTGCAGATAGAGAAAAAAAGTGATGGAGGTTTGGTTGATTGGGTAGATGGTGGTTCAGAATAAGGAGCCTTGGGGCACCCTGGCATTAAGAAGAAAAGAAAGAATTGGAGTAAGAGACAAAGAAGATGGGCCAGTTGAGCAGAAGGAAAAGCAAAAGACAGTGTGTCAAGGACAGTGATTGGTCTGGGATTTCACCCACAGTTTCATGGATGCTGGAAGAAGGTATGAATCTCATGGGTGAGACAAAGAATAGTTTACTACTCTTATCTAAGGCCAACTACATAATTTGTGGGATCCAGTGCAAAATGAGAGTAAAAAGCAGGAAAATGTCATTACTCTCCTATCTGAAAGTTAGCACTTGTGTTTTTCCTTCCTTACGCACTGTGCTTGATTGAGTGTATGAAAATCTACATCACAGTTTCTTTTTGGCTACCTATACCTTGATTATAATGTCCGAGAAGATAGGATTACTTCATGTAATTACATTCAGTAATGTTCATCCAAATATTTATGCTGAAATTAATAACAATTCAGAAAAAGAATGATTATCAAGCCAATATTTTCTTAGTTATAGAGTATAATATTTTTAATATTGTTGATTTATCTAATAACAATAACCTAACAAGTTCTGGGTAGAAACCAGAAATAGACATGATCTCATAAATGAATGGGCTTGCTGTCTAAAAATAGCATATCTTCTTAGAATCTGAAAGTACTTTAAAATATGTATCATCACTAATCTACATGATTTGTCTCTGAGGAGACGAAATCCATTGTTAAATCCTGATATAGAGGCCCATATATAAAAGCAAAGGGCATTGAACTCTCATAGCATAAGTATCTGGGAGGGGTTTTTCATTTAAAATGGGAATATTCTTCCTTTATTTTATGACAAATAAACACCTTTCTTTCTGTTGTAGCATATTTTTCCTTGTTTTCTGTCTTGAAGGGATTCAAACAGAAGTGATTTTAAGTGATACTCAGTTCAGCAAATCTAATAATATGAACTCTAGAAACCATGCAACCCAAAAGATGACCATCACTATTTAAAGACACACAGTCTTTAACCTCATAGTCATCTGCAGGCACCATGCTCAAGCAAGGGAAGAGCACAGCCTTGATAAATGCCACAGAGTCAGAATATGGACAAATCACTCACAAGTCTCCAGATGTAACATTCTTCCAGTTGTTTGAATATCCCTCAAATATAGAGATGTTAAGAGTTCTTTGCACAAGCAATATGTCTGTTTCTCATATCTAATGCTTGGAGCATCTTTGGACGAGTGACATATTTAAGAGACATCACATCCCCTTTTGGGAGCCTATTAATTAAAGATAGTTGCTGGAAAATAAAGATATGTATCTGATTATATATACATAATAATAATTGTATATATAATAACTTTATATAAATGTATATACACACATGTTGCAGACTATAATTTGTAAACAGTCTGGTGTCTTAGTGAGTATTATTCAGATAAATACTTTTTAGAATAAAGGAGAATATGCAGTGACTCTCCAGTTTATAAGCACATTCCAAAATTTCATTTATATGGCGTTTGTGCTGAGTGGAACATCTGTTCCCATACAGAGTGTGAGACATCTGATCATATTATATATTCTTCTATTTAACCTCCTATGTATCTGAGATCTGTTGTTGGACTCAGTCTTCTCTAGACATGAGTAAGTGTTCTTCTGGAATGCAATTTGAGAGTTCAGGAGCTCATTGCTAATCATGGGGACATCAGTGGAAACACTCCCAACCCTCTGTACTGTTGTTGCCAACTCATGGACCAGTTCTAGATATGGAAGGCATTTAGGAAATAGGATTAACATAACCCAGTAACTGAGTAAATGTTGGATGTAGGATGAGAAAGAAGGAAGAGATTGGTATACAGCCTCTGGTTTTGGTTTAGTTGAGAATGAGTGAGTGGGTACAGAATGGTGGTATGAAATGAGAATAGATTTGGGATAGAAAGATAAGGTAAGAAAGAAAGATGAGTTAATTTTGGAAATATTGGCTTGGGTGTCTGTGGGGCATTTGGAAAGTTTCAAAAGGCAGCTGGATCCATCCATGCAAATCTCAGGAAAATACAATGGGTCAGAGAAACTGATGGAGGAACCTAGGAATGGGAAAGAACAGTGGAGATATTTCTTTCTTCTGGTGCCTTGGTGCCCAGTTTGGGAGAATAAGTAACGTCCCCTAGGGGTAAAAAAAGTATATAGAGCCATCAATTTAAAATTAAAGGGGGCTATGGAGAGAACACTTAGTGAAAATGTTTTGCATACAGATGGGTCAATTGACTATAAAATAGAGTTTTTCCCATTTTGAAATGGAAAGGGATGTTGAGAATTCTATATTAAAGTATTAGGCTGAGTCTTTTTTACCTGCACCTCTAAATAATAAAGCACATTTTCCTTGGCAGTTTGGCATGCACTTGCATGGAATAATGGGCTAAGGGTCCAACTGTTAAAAAGGATCATTTTTCATCATGTGCTGGGGAGGTTTCATTGAGGAATGACTAGCCCTACTCTAGGATGAGGGAAGAGAATGTAGAATTTTCCAAATGCCTATTATGAGTCAAGCATTGTTAGCTCAATTAATTGCTAGAGCACTTTTGTAAAATGACCATTTTTAGTTTCTTTTTTCCACAAGAGATTTCTGAGACTCAGAGTGATTAGGTAACTTTCCCAGGTAAAGTACCAGGCAAAGAAGGTGACCCAGTGTGTCAGTGGCATCCTGCTCCACCACCTCCTGCAAATCACCCCCTGCCAGAGTCTCATTTAGCCTAGGCATTCTCTTACATCTTCCTGGTTCTCATTGGCTTATGTTGAATTCTTGATTTCTTTGAATACTATCTTTTTTTTTTTTTTGTCCTTTGAATGTAGGTCAGTATAATCATTTTCCTTTTCTAACTTAATAGATTCAAAAAAATACCTATGATATCTATTCATATATGGAAAGAAAAACATATGTCTAGAGTAATTTATATCCTATGTAAGTTTTTCAGATGGCTATAGAGGCTCGGGAACTTGTAACTATTTTCATCAGCCATTTTACATTTCATACAGAGATGACTGGTTAATCTTTTGAATACATTTAACATTTAGATGGATGAATAAAAAATACAAACTATGAACCTTTGGGCAGGTATAACAATTATAAGAAGACCAGACCATTCTCATAGGCACACCAGCTTCCTTCCCTGCCATCCCCAGACTTAGTAGATATCCCTTAAATATACACTTCTTTTGCATTATTGTAAATTTCTTGACTCTTGATGGGTGCTTTTCACTATGCTAAGCCTTTAAGAGTGTGTGGCAGGCAGTTTTTCCAGACAGAGTAAGTGGGCTTAAGTGAAATGATTCACATACATTTGCCCAGCCAGCAGGAGGCTGACTTGAGACTTGGGCATGTTTGATTCCAAAGCTCCTTCTCTTAATCACTTCCATTTTCTTTGGTTCAATTTTATGTCTACCTCCTAAATTGTGAGCTACTTACAGTTACAAATTATGTCTTTCTTGTCTCTGGGTCCCTAGCACTCTGCATGGTTCCTGGCTTGCAGAGATACTCAGTGAATGCTTAAAGGGGATCAGGAAGAAGAGAGGGTAGCAGAGAGATGAGGGTCATACTTTCTTAGGAAAGATCACATATGGATTCAACAAATGGGGACTGAAGTCTGTTGTTGGAGGAGAGAGGTATGTAATGTTGGATACTCATTTTTAGGTCATTAAAAAAATGGATTAGAATTTTCTAAATATATCTTGTTAATAGAAGTGCCAAGAGTCCCCCAACCTGATCTCAGAAGGAAGTTGCCACCACCTAGGTCTTATGTAAACTTTCAGAACAATTTTCCTTAACCTGAGAACAACTTACCTGTAAGGTTTTGTATCATAAACTTGCTGAACCAGATGCAAATGCAGGTGTCCTGTGGCTTTCACAGCTGCAGCTAGATATTTAAATGTAGTTTAGAGATTGCATTTCTTTCTCAGGGTTAGCAAATTTTGTCTTCATTTCCTGTGCTGAGGAAATCTTGTCAATTTCTTAATTGCAGAATAATGAGCAGTATTTCCACTTTTGAATATGTATTCTTGTTTTTAATGTGATAAATGTGGAGAGATTTCCTCAAGCAGAAAGAAATTTGCAATTTATTTGAGTTGCTTGAGTGCCCAAAAGATGGGCTGAGGTTTTATTTTGTTATTTTTGTTGTTGTTGCTGCTGCTATTTGTATATTCTCAGGAGATTTTTCAAAGGATTGCCACCTATGTGTAAATGCTTGGCAGGTGAATGACTCATACTTAAGAATGCCTATTCCCTGCCCCTAGCCACTGGGGATTCTGGAGCTATGAGTACCAGCAATCCTTTCCTAGCAGCCTCAGACTGTGTATCTCCTCCTGCCCACTCCCCTCCCCACTGCTATCTCAGCCCACTGGCTCCAAACCATAGGACCCTGGGCTGGGCTGGTGTCTTACCCAGGAACTCTGGCTTCTGACTTTTGCATGAAGTGGATTTTTGTAATCTGGGGTAAAACCTGACAACTGTGTCATATTTTTTCAAGGACAGAAATTATACAAATTCTAAATGTGTTAAAAATTTGAAAACTTCACTTACTATTTTATTTGTTCTCACTTTGTGAGGCAATAGGAGTGCACCTCAGTGGACTTTAGTATGCTGACTGAATTGATACACAAACACATGCACACATCCACACACAAACACACAGTTAGAGAAGAGAGAGGGACCATGACTTCATTAGATTATCAGAGGGCTTAATGATTCCCCCCACAAAAGACCCAAGGAATAAACAATCTCTTAATTGAATTATTTTGTTTGTAAGATTCTTTTAAAGAAAGACTGTTTTGAATACAATTCTTCAATATTTCTTCATGCTGATCTAAAGTTTGTTATAGGCCTTTTATAGGACACATAAAAATTCAAGACATAGAATCTTATCTAATGATTTTGATGAGTTACCATAGTTCAAACCAACTATAATTAAATAATTCACATTTGTACATTATATCCCAGAGAATTCTGAGTCCTAGGGGACTAGAGAATTCTGGATGAGGAAACACCTGGGTTTTCCTCCTTATTGCTTGATGTCTCTCCACTGAATCCCATATCCCAGGGCTACAGTCCCCACTGGAATCTGTCACAGTATAAATCAGAGAGCTGGATGTTTTCCTTGTATGGACAACCATCTCAGATATAGATGAACCTGGAAGGTTAGAGGCCCAGAAGGTCTCAGCAGGGGTCCTGGGTCCAGGTCCCCCCACCCCCACCACACACACATCTCAGTCCATTTGTGACTAGATATGGGACACAACTGAGTCTCCACTAGTGAAGAAGTGGCTAAGCTAACCTGGGAGGCCAAGGACTGTTGCTCTACAAGGGCTTCCAGCTACCTTCCCTGGCAAGGATTTGGGGCTGGACTACTGAGGGAATGGAGAAGCATAGGTGGTAGGAGGTGCTGGCAGCTGAAGGGGCTAAGGTCCAGGAAATCAGTGCCTTTCCTTACAGCCTCCCAACTAAACATTCCAGGGTTGTAACTGCATCTAAACCAGAAACCCAATGTTCTCAGAGTACCCAGGGCTGTTGAATGGCCTGCTAACACAATAAATGGTGTTACTATACATGCACACACACCCAATGTGTCCATAAATTACTTTATAGGAGGAATGTTTTATAAATGTTTTAAGTACTACAAATCTCAACCACCACCCAAAGCACAGTCTTCTAAAATAAAGTGATACCATATTATATTCAGAAGGAACTTTGTGAGCCTAGGTCTGAAGAATTTGGGACAGGGCTAGGAGTGAAGGTTATCCCTCTCAATCCATGAAGGCCTCACAGATGAAGGGATTCTGTGTCTTCTCAACACAGGCCTCTGTCATGTGGCTCACTCCATTGGCAGCTATTTCCATAAATCTTGATCTCTCTTGGCCATTACCCCTCCTCCTTCTGCCAGCATGCTCTGTCTAAATGTGCTGATATGGCTGGTTGTGCCATAGCCAAGGGTCAGTGCCAGGAAACAGACTGTCTCTTCCTACTGTGTGCTAATCTATTTAAGCCCACCCTCCCAGGGTGAGATTTCTAGAGGCTGTTCCCATTGCACTGCATGGTGAAGGAACTTACTTGATGGTTCCCTGTGTCCCACCCCTCCTGGATACCCACTATTCTCGTGAGCCTGTTTCTCCTAGACTCCTGCTTCTCCCCATGTCCCACCCCTTTTTGCACCTTGTTCCTCTGCATTCCTTGCTGAGCCTGGCTGCTCCCTGCTGCCCTTTCTTCCCAGAAGTCCACTATTCCATTGAGCCTCTGTCCTCCAGACTCTTGATTTTCCTCACCCTGGGCCCACCTCTCACTCTGACCTGCTCTGACCCCCATACCTTCTAATGCCAGCTTCTCCCCACAGTCCACTCCTCCCTAATCCCCTCCCCTCCTCACACCCACTCCTCCCTAATGTCTCTCTACAGGAGGTTTAGTTTCCCCTGCAAACGGCAGAGGTGGGAAAGGAAGAGACCATTACAATTTTCTCTCACCCTAGCAGAAGCTTTTGGTGTCTGAGATTTCTTGTCAGTGTGACTGGAGATGCCTCCCTGTGCCCAAGTGGATCATGTGCTCAGAGCAGGAAAGATGAAAGCCAAGGACACAGTGAGCTCTGCAGAGGCCCAGGACATTGGCATCCGCCACTGGTATCAGACTCACCAGTTCCTACTCCCCATGAACCTTGGCGCCCCTGAAAGCCCTGCACTTGAGAAATGCCATTTCAAGGCCTCTGCCCTGTTCTCTTTGATCTCCGTCAAACCCCACCCCCCAAGCTGCCCCACATTTGGTGGTGACCACTCCAGGAAGAAGGTGAGGAGGGCTTATGAAGACCCTGGGGACCTCTGAATGTGGAAAACATAAACTTGTCTGGGATTCCCTAAAGAAAAGAAACTTTCACAAGGCATTTGCCTACATAGCAGCTGTACTAAATATTTGCAATGATGGGGGCTTTAGTGGTGCCACAATTCTTATTCCTCTCAAAAGCTGAATTATCTTACATGCCTTGATTCTCTAGTAACCAAGATATCTTTGCAGACTATCCTCCCACCAAGCTCATTTCAGTGTATTATGCAGAACTATTTAGCTTCTGTCCTTAGGAGCTTTGTTTTGAGGTTGAGAGTCACACCCTCCAGGGAGGGAGCCCCAAATTCAAATCCCACTTCCCCAAGTTACTCCTATTTATTGGGGCATGGGGGAAAGGAAGCAAATTACTTGAGCTTTCTAAAACATTTTTCTTCATTGATGGGGGATGATAGTGAGAATACTGATAATCCCTGTTTTACATTTAAATGACTCTAGCATAAGGCCTAGCACATACCAAGAGATCAGAGCATGTTAATTGCTGCTAACATTATCATGCATGGTGCTCACCACTGCACAGAACAGGAGTCAGTACTGTGTCCCACTTAACACTAAAATCTCCCATTAACTGCCCCAACTGCACAAGAGAGCAAAGGGAGGATTGGACTTGTCTGCTGTCACCTTTCCTTTGTCTGCCAGTCTTTACAGGAGAAAGAAGTGGGATACTGACTAGTGTCCCCACTGGTGTAATGATGTCATTGCTTTAGAAAGCACGGCTGATACAGCAGGTTTGAATTTAAATACTAGTTTTCTCCCTGTACGACATAAGCTCTCCCCAACTCTAATCCATTCAACTCACCTCAGCAAACACCCAAGACCAAAATTGAGAGGTGCTGCTGCTTGTGTGGAGAACAGCACAAGACCCAGAGTCCAAGTTTGATGACAACTGAGTTCCCAGGGCAAAAGGACACATTCCCTACAACCTCACAGCAACCCATATGAATGCAAGTTGGAAGGAAACTCAGAGAAGTGCTAGACTTCATGACTCAGGCGTAGGATGTAGGCTTAGAAACCAAAGAGAGAAGCAAGTGAAATGCTTCTATTTCAATAAGAATGTAATTTGGAGCATTACATTCAAATTGAAAATCCTTTAGCTGCTACTGCTGATTTCCAACTTATCATGCCACCAAAACTTTGCATGTTTTAAAGATGCACCACCTACATTAACCATCGTTTCTGCTAATGCAGAGTATGTGATTGCACTCTTTGTGGGTCCATTCACATCAAGCCTAATATCTGTGAAATTTTAGGATTTCCTTAACCTGTACCCCCTTTCCACCTGTTCTCCCTATCACCTACCAGCAAGCACTCTCCACCCATTTGATCACACCTGATTTTCCTGATCCACGATTTTGTGTTTAAAATAGATTGTATTATTATTTAGGTATGGCAGACACAACAGATCAGGAGGCAGCTGACATTGAAAAGATAGTTTGTTAAACACAGACCCCAAGAGAAGGGGACACACAATCCATTGTAGGGGATGTGATAAGGCACACAGGGAAGCATCAGGGTCAGTCACAGGAAAGAAGGGAAGCTGTGGGTAAGAGCCTTTATGGTGGTTTCCATGGGAAGGAGTGGGCATGGGGGAGGCTGGATAAACAGGCTTAGGATTGGCTAGTTTCAGTAATTAAAGTGGGCCCTATGGTCTAAACTGTCTGTAGTTGCCTGGTACTTGGATATAGATGATGTATTGGCCTTGAGTGTGAAAGCCCAATACAGAAAGCACTTGGGATGTGAGCTCTGGCACTTGGGGTGTGAGCTCTGGATTGGTTGGTTTGAATTTGGAGTTTAGAGCTTAATGGGATTGTTTGTTATGTATAGGAATTAGCTAGCCCTTGGAGGAGGGAGAGAAGTCTCTCCAAGGTCAACCAGGGTCCAGATGTTAAAGCATGGGAAAACATAAAATAAAAGACAAGATTAATACACTTGGTTGCGTCAGTTGCTACTTGAAACCTTCAATGACTTTCATTGGCTATGGAGCTGACATTCAAGTTTTTCCACCTTCTTGGTCACTGCCACAGAATCCAGCCTTGCTGACCACTTTGTCTTTTTCCCCTCTTGAACTCTAAGTTCCAGCAAAACTGAACTCTTCAAAGATTCTCATCAATGCAATAAAAGCAGCATCCTCATATGATTTTTTTTCATGCTCCCTATCTAGTATCTGGCTAACCAAGGTCTTTCTTTAATGCTACCTGCTCTGTGAGGATGGGAGGTGGGCTGGGGGAGAGTTCACACAGGTAATGCCAGGCACAGAGCTCTGCCCATAAGTGCCTGTGGGGGGGGGGACTCCTCTCTGTGTCTTCTCATCTACTCAAATAGTATCTCTCCTTCAAGCTGCAGATGAAACCTCTATAAAGACTCCTCAGGCCATTTGAATTTTCTTGATTCCCCCCTCCTCTGATTTTTTATGGCCCTTATAGTTTAAAACTTATTCTATTTATAGTTATTTAGAATGCATTGGGTTTTGTCACCTCCTTGCCTGTGAGCACCTGGAGAAAAACATCCAGGTGTGTTCTTTGACATTTCAGAGGCTTCTATGTCTAACACTCTTGAGGTCAGTGATAAATAGGCATTGTTAGATTAGCAAGCACTGAGAACTGCCCTGTGAGTCAGTAAAATGAGTATTGCATAGGATGTCATAAGACCTGTGTCTAGGATAGATTCTTCAATTGATTTGCAATCCCCTCTCTCACTGTGCACAAAGCCAGGATGTTTTCAGATACCTGTAAGTGTGTGAATTCAGAAGTTCCTATATGTAACAGTGTTTTTTCCTTCCCTGGTTGGAGAGTTTAGATACTTATATAGTGGGGTTTTCAGTTTGGATTCTTATATAGTGGGGTTCAGGATGTCCCATGAATATTACCAAATTTTCAGACTTGATTGTTGTAGACTTGAATATTGATTGCCAAAAAGAATAGAAATTTAAAAATAGAATTTTCATGCTCAGCTTGATTTCTTTCTTTCTTACTACATTAATGACTTTGCAAAAGAAACCCCAAAACAAACAAACAACAAACAAACAAACCAAAACAGTAGGATCATCTGCCTAGATATGTGCTTATTTTGTTGGCAAGCCTGTGAGGGTATATACCATGGTCCATTTCTCTTCTCCTATATCCAGTGTTAGCTATAGGCTCCCATTTTTCCCAGACGAATTTATCATCATCTCAAGGTGATGATATGGCCTAGTTAGTATAGAAATGGTGTTCTGGAAGAAAAAGAGAATAAGGCATAGAGACCTCCCACAGGTCATTGGGTCGCCAAAGTATGTTTACAGAGTTTGTATTTACAGCTTTCCCAGAGGATAGGAGAGGAAAGAGGCTTATGTTGCAGAGAGAATTTGTAAATAGAGGTCTTCTGCCATAGGTGGTGAAGACACATGTGTGTCTGGTGGGAGATGGAGGACATAGGAGAGGGCTCAGGGTACTGCCAGCAACCTGATATTATGATGACTTTTTAAAAATTATTTTTTGTCCCTTATGTCTGTGTGGCTATTGCTTAAATACCAATTTGTCTAGTCTGGTTCTTGTCTAAATAAAACAGAGGATTTTTTTTCTAAAACAGAGGATTTATTAGCATGATTTATACCTATTAAACCTAGTATTTATTTGCATTTACAAGAAAGCAACCAAGCTTCCAACCCTGCCTGAAAATAATACCCACTTCTTCTGGATTCCAACCTGAATTTGACCAGTCATGGAGGAAATACGCCTGTGGCTGAGCACAAACTAACTTTTTCCTTTTCTTTCCCCCCCCAGGATTACACCTTAACCATGTATTTTCAACAATATTGGAGAGATAAAAGGCTTGCCTATTCTGGGATCCCTCTCAACCTCACGCTTGACAATCGAGTGGCTGACCAGCTATGGGTGCCTGACACATATTTCTTAAATGACAAAAAGTCATTTGTGCATGGAGTGACAGTGAAAAACCGCATGATCCGCCTTCACCCTGATGGGACGGTGCTGTACGGGCTCAGGTCTGTCTGCCTTTTCAGGGCTAATTTCGCAGTTGCATGATACATTGGCATTGAATTTCTCACTTGAGATGATTATAGGAAGTGAGGCCATGTCCTCAGATTAATTAGGAGACATCCACGGAACACTGAGATTTGCGAGCGCGCGCGCGCGCACACACACACACACACACATCTTATAAGATTTGGTGTATTACTGTTACTATAAATAGTCATCACACAAGGGAAAAACCATCTCCTTGGACTGATTTTAAATAATCGCATTGCCGTATCTGAGAGCACAGATTCTCTGAGGACGGATTTCCTATATTATAGCCACAAAGGCTGTAATGAATATTGCTCTGACACTGCAGAGGCTTTCAATAAAGTTGTCCCAAAGCTGTTTGCTGAGGTGAAAAAACTGTCTAGTTTTGCCATTATATGGGATAGTCTCCTCAGAGCTTTATGAGGTAGTGTCACCAATATTTATGGGAATGACTAAATGCAAGGCTTCCTGATGAGAATCATCTCACCAGGTCTCATAATGAAATCACTTGAATCAGGAAACCAGACTGCTGCCTGGAACCCTGAAGAGGCTCTGGGCTTTCCTGGTTGCCCTGGAAACCACCAGACCTTCCCATAATGCTCCACCACTGTTGGTGGCTAATTATTATGAATATCAACCTTGCTAAATGGTGACCTTAAAAATCTTTTGTCTCTTGTGCTGATTTTGTAATGATTTTTATTTTGTTTTGTTTTAGAGTAATTGTGTGTGGGTGTGGATGCGTGCACGTGTGTCTTTCCTGATCTCCTGGTCTAAAAGTGCTTTTGAGATCTTCTAGGAGTTACCACAGTTTTGAGAGGATGATGGTGGATATCTTGAACAAAATATGTATCATAAAATATTGTGAGACCATAGGCCTTTTACTAAGATTCCAATAGATCTTAGTGAAATCATAGCAACAGTTAAATTTAAATCATAGCAACATTTAAATCCACACCACTGACTTTTCATGCTTCAAATTAGGGAAGGGTTTATTTAACATCGCCTTAAGTAGAAAATGTTGAGTGACTTTCTCAAAACAGCAATATATAGAACAGGAGTCAGATTTTAGTGAAAATCAGACTTTTTTTTAACTTTAAGGAGGAAAAAAAGTGGTACATGTCAACCAACCTACGGTATTGCTATAATAATTGATGTTTCAGGTTGATGTTTCTCTGGGGCATTTTAAGCCTCTTTCATTTTTGCCTGGAAATTAAAAAAATGGATGCAAAACTCCAGAGGTTCTGAGAAGTACATCAGTTTTACGAAAGGTTACCCAGAAACCATGTGAGCATAAAATGAAGAGTCATGTCCCTCATTTACCTGCCCCACCTCCCGCCAAAATGAATAGAAAAACTATATGTGTGTGTGGTGGGGGGAAGAGCAAAAAGAAGCAATACCAATAAAAATTAAGACTAGGCTTGCCTTTTTAAACAAAATTTGCTATTTGGGTTCTCTCCATTTTTATTTTTGTGTTCTTTATTTTCTTACCAGAGGTAGAAAATTTAGTATGCCTCCTTTGAAACTTTAACTGTTAGGAGAATGCCTATCTGGCTGCTATAACAAAATACCATAAGCTGGATGGCTTATAAACAACAGGTATTTATTTCTCACATTTCTGGACACTGGATCCAAGATCAAGGTGCCAGTGGCTGGGGAAGGCCCACTTCCTTATTGATAGTAGGCACATTCCCACTGTGTCCTCACCTGGTGAAAAAGGGAAAGGAGCTCTGTGGGATCTCTTTTATAAGAACACTAACCCCATTCATGAAGGATCCACCCTCATGACCTCAGCCCCCACTTCCTAATACCACCACCTTTGGGGATAAGATTTCAACATATGAATTTTGGGGGGACTTAAGCATTCAGATCATAGCAGACAGAATGATATGATATGAATGAAAGAACTGTAATAAATTTTCAAGCTCCATTTGAAAGTGCTGGATTTAACAACACAAAACACAAGAATAAGAAAAGCCAAGAGAATAAAACTATATCTTTAGCTAATACCCTGCCTGTATAAATATAAATATATATATTTATAGTATATTAATATTTATATATTATTTAATATAATAATATTAATATATATAAAGTAATTATATAATAAGCCCATGGAAAGTTTTCAATAATAAACTTGGTACAATAACTTTAACTACTCTCCAGTCAAATTACATCCATTATACATCTCAAGCAACCTCTTAAATCAGTAAATGGATTTCTAAATAAATAGCTGTTTTTATTCAAATGCAGTCTCAATATACTCCTTAGATCTTTATTTAGAACCTCATATTTTTGAAACAATTCTTTAGATCTTTATGGACCCGGACAAGCTGTCAGAAAGAAAATCTCTAAACAACAGACTGCCACATTCTGCATATGCTTAACAGCTACACTGTGCTTCTGATTCCTTTTGAAATTGACTAATCTAGAAATTTCTGCCTTTAGATTTAAAAATCACAAATAGCTATAGAAATTAATTTGAATTTGAAGTTGAAGTTTGACTTGAATTTTTGGACAAAAAGCGCATTAGTATTTCAAAATAATGTTATTGAATTCACGTATATACATATTCCATGTTATTCCTTGTGAACTGAAGTAACATTTTTATATATTCTATTTCACACACACACACACACACACACACACTATAAGTATTGTGTTTTGGGTTAAAAACACTGTGAGTGTTTACATTGATAGGAAACCCTCTATCCTCCTCTTGGTCCCAAATCCTACCTTCTCTTTGCTCTCTTTCTACTTTTGTGATCACTGAATCATGTTGGTGACATGGCAAACCCAGGATGTGCCAGTGTATAAAACCCCAATGACACATTATATCTTTTTGGTACTAGGTACCATGGCATGAGCCTGAATGAGGTCTGGTGCAGCTGAGGACTTTAGTGAGTTAAATTCCCATTAAGGGTTATGGGGCACTAGGATTATTATTTATCTCCTGCTTAAAAGCAGGTGCTGCTGATGAAGGTCCAGCCCAATAGGGATTGCATCCTTACTGGCTATATCCCTGAGATACTAATTGTCCTGGCTATATCCCTGAGACATTAAAGTTGAATTTATCTCCCCACTGGAGACTGGGATTGGCCTATACCCAGCTATACCACAGTAGCTTACGCTGGTAGGTCAGTCACCATTTAACTCCTCTAGGCTCCTATTGCTATTCATATTCAGCCATTGCAGTACAGGATCAATAAGAGCTTTTGCTTTATCGAGCGTAGATGAAGATCTCTGGCTGTGGATGAGCTGTCCATGACATGGGCTTGTACGTCATCTCAGTCTTATTCTGGGAAATCATTAATCCATTACTCTGATGACTCTACAAAAGTGGTCGATGACTGCTCACACAGATACTTGAGAGTGATCATATTCTTGTAATGACAAAAGGTCATTATAAATCATGAGCTATTTTTTCAATGACTCTTACAGCCCCTTGAATTTGAAACTTGGGCTATCACTAGCTTGAGCTTGTTGGTTTGAGCTCATCTGAATAAAACAATGAACTGAGCTTTGTGAACATGTCTCAGTCACCATGTGATGCGACACAATGCTCTTGATAGGGCATTCATACCATCCTAAAATAAAACTGGGGCTCTTTGAAATTTCCTTTGTGCAGCCAAACCTTTTCAGGAATTGGAAGATCTTGGCTAAGATGCTTATAGATCTTGGTCCTGTTCCTGTCACAGTTTTTGTGTTTTCTTTGGTGCTGGGCTCAAGGTTTTTGCTGCCTGTAAGAAGGCAGAGTCATTATCCCTCTACAATATTCCCATCTTTCTTTTCCAGTCAACTGATCATCTGATATCATTGAATATCTCACCCTGCACCAGTGAGTAAACTTTGTAACATGATCTTTTCTTCAGGCCATGCATTTTGTCTTTGGAACATTTTTCTTATGTTAGGAACTGGTAATAGGTTCACAAAATAGTAATTGATTTGCTTCAAAAAGCATCTGAGAATCTAAGGCTGAGTCATCTTCATCAAAAAAGCATAGCAATATTCTACATGAAAATCTTATTGCAAAGTATATTGGAAAATACATTGTAACATTCCCACTTGCTATTAAAAATACTTAAAATTGTTAAAGTTGCCATTTTTATAATTAAGAGGTTTAATGCAATGCCAAGATGAAGCTACAACTTATTTCACAAGATTCAAATTAAGTCACCTAATTGGTTTGGCTGCCATCTCATTCCGAAACTGTATTTCCTATGGTGGTTCTGATCAGAAATCTTTTTCCCCCAGAAAACACCTAAGCTTACAGAACTAATAAGACTGATGTGATTTGAGCATAGGTGTGCTTAATTCCCAAACTCCCATTTTGTCTCTGGTTCCCAGTTACTTTTATGTAAGTAAATAACATATTGATGAATTACTTTCTAAAAAGGATTATGCCATTTTTTTTTACTCTTATCAGCAATAAATTACATATTTAGGGTTGTGACATATGCTTCAAACTTTATCATTTGGCTACTGTAAATAACCTATTTACTTCATTCCTCAAACCTGTTTAAAATCACTTGTTCCATTTTAAATTCAAGCTCATAAAATTGTATCCTTCTTACGCTCCATTCATTCTTCCCCTGTTTTTAAGGACACTTTCACACCTTCACTTCAATCACTCCCACCACTCTCATTTGATGACATTACCTCATACTTTAATTAAAAACACAGAAACCTCGGGGTGCCTGGGTGGCTCATTCAGTTAAGTGTCTGACTTCAGCTCAGGTCATGATCTTATGGTTCATGAATTTGAGCCCCACATCGGGCTCTCTGCTGTAAGTGCAGAGCCCACTACTCATCCACTGTCTCCCTTTCTGTCCCTCCTTCTTCCACCAACCCTCTCAAAAATAAATAAAATAAAAACAAACAAAAAACCATGAAACCTCTTCATCTTCTGATTTGCAAAGAGACCATCTGACATGGCTGTTACTCTTTGACTCTTGCACTCACTCTTTATCATGCTTTTAGTATGCAGACCTTCCTTCTACTCTTCATAAATATCAAAGATGAGGATGTTCCTGTCTTAAGGCCTTTGCACATGCTCTTTGCTGGATGTAATACTTCACTTGTAGATACTCATGTTTTAGCATCATAGAGTACTTACATAATTGAAGACACTTCAACTGTCACCTCCACAAGGAGGATCCTATTCTGATTGTGTATTCCCTTGTTTTATTTGTATTATAGCACTTAGATCTAACATTATCTTGTCAATATCTTATTTATTGACTTTTGTAATTACCCATGATGGTGGGGAACATGAGAATATAAATTCTCTGAGAAAAGAACTGTCTCTGTCTTATTTATTGTTCCATCCCAAAAATCTACTATTGTCTTGGGTGGAAAAAAAAATATTGTATGAGAATTAAATTTAAATTCTAATTCTTCTTTCTGTAGTACTTTTATTTTTATATTTTCCATTTAGATTCTTAATCCATCAGAATTTACCTTGGTGTATATAAGGCAGCTTTTCAAATTTTTTCTTCTCAAACAGTCAGCTATTTGTTTCTATACTTACCAGTTTATCTTTCCACATGAACAATCATTTGTTTTAGCAAATTCTAAAAAATACAGTTTGAAATGTTGGCTGGAATTATGCTCGATAAACATTGAACAAATGCTATACTATATTCAATCTTTCCTACATAACTGTGACTTTTCTGCATTCATTCATGTCTTCATTCATGACTTGTAGCAGTTTTATCATTTTCTTCAGACAGCCGTCTCATATATTGGTAAGGATATTCCTGTTTTTTATGTGTGATACTGTTAGGAGTGGGATCATTTTTGTGTTATTTTTAAACTGTCTTCTACTGATATGTGGGAAAGCTATAACCTATTTGTTTATAGCTCTTTGTTTAGGCATTTATCCAATATCATATCCATCCAGGCTTACAGTTTAGTTAGTAATCTTCAGAATTTTAGTCTAATGATCATAATGCTTATAATGATGGGTTTTTTGTGTTCATTTTCATTAGTTTTACTCTTATTTCTATTTCCTGTTTTATTGCATTGATTTCTGCTTTCAGAAAACGAAACACAGTAGGGATAATAATGTACAGTATTTCCTAGTTCTTTATTAAAAGAAGAGTGCTTCTTGCATCCCACTATGAGACATGATTTGCATTTTCAGTTTACGGTAATTATGACTCATTCTTTTACTTCCATTAAAACAATATATTTATGGGAGCATCTGGATGGCTCAGTTGGTTGGACATCCAACTTCGGCTCAGGTCATGATCTCACGGGTCATGAGTTCGAGCCCCACGTTGGGCTCTGTACTGACAACTCAAAGCCTGGAGCATGCTTCAGATTCTGTGTCTCTGTCTCTCTAGTCCCCTCCTCCACTTGAGCTCTGACTCTCTCTTTCAAAAAAATATAAATACACTATAAATTAGTTTCTGGGAACTATCTCATGAGTTGAATAACACAGATATCACAAAATTATGGAGTTTATATTCAACAACTAATTATAAATCAGATAACTGACCCTAGATTACTTTTTCTTTACATATCAGAAGTAAAAGTAGATTTATTAATTAACTCTCTGTTTGCTCATTTTCCTAACTTAACCTGTAATTGAGATGTAATAATTCCCTACCTTGATTCATCCTTGAATTCCTTATATAAATCCTATTTTATCATGGTGGGCAATACTCTTTAAAAACCATTACATTTGTTTTGTCCATGGCTAATTTACATTTTTTTTTAATTGATATATAATTGACATACAATGTTCTCTTAGTTTCAGCTGTGCAACATATTGATTCAACAATTCTATATATTACTCAAACCTACCATGATATGTGTAGTCATCATCTTCACCATGCAATATTATATGATTGGCTATACTCCCTGTGCTGTACTTTCATTCTGTGACTTATTTATTTTGTGACTAGAGGTTTGTACTTCTTGATTCTCTTTATGTATTTCACCCATCCCCCCACCCTCTCCCTTCTGGCAGCCACCAGTTTCTTCTCTGTATTTAAGAGTCTGTTATTTATTGTTTGCTTGCTTGTTTGGTTGTATTCTACATAGAAATGAAAGCTTACAGTATTTGTCTTTTTCTGTCTGACTTACTTCTCTTAGCAAAATACCCTGTAATTTCATCCATATTGTTGCAAATCGCAAGAATTCATTTCTTTTTATGGCTGAGTAATATTCTATTGTATGTGTATGTATCACATTTTCTTTATCTAGTCATCTGTCAATGAATGCAGGTTGCTTCCATATCTTGGGTGTTGTAAATAATGCTGTAATAAATATAGGGGTGCATATATCTTTCTGAATAAGGGTCTTCATTTGGGGTGTCAGGTAAATGTCCATAGTGTAATTACTGAAATATATGGGATTTCTATTTTTATTTTTTTGAGTAACCTCCATACTGTTTTCCATAGTGGTTGCACTAATTTATGTTCCTACAAATAGTGCTTGGGGGTCCCTTTTCTCCACATCCTTGCCAACGGTTGTTATTTCTTATCTTTTTTTAATACTTGCCATTGCCTGGTGCGAGGTGATAGCTCATTGTGGTTTTGATGATTGATGGATGATGGATTGATGTTTTTCTTGATAATTAACGATGTTTAACTTTTTTTTTTTTTTTGTATTTCTATTGGCTATCTGTATGTCTTTGGAAAAATGTCTATTCAGGTTCTCTACAAATGTTTTAATCAGATTTTTTTTTCTGATGTTGTGTTCTTCACATAGTTTCAATATTAATCCCTTATCAGATATATCATTTGCAAATATCCTTTCTAACTCACTAGGTTGTCTTTCTCTTTTGTTGATGGTTTCCTTTGCTGTGCAAAAGCTTTATATTTTGGTGTAGTCCCATTAGTTTATTTTTGTTTTTCTTTCCCTCCCCTGAGGAGAGATATCAATAAATATGTTGTTATAATTGTTCTTTTATAATTGCTTAAACAAACAGTTTATTGTTTTTAGGCATACCTTGTGATCTAGTCATAATGAAATTTTGTTTGTTACCCACTATCCCCTTATACACTGTTCATTGGGGTATGAAATTTCTTCACCATGGGTAAAAATTTTGGCAGATATCATGGTTTTCTGCCAATGTTTTAGTATTAGTTCTTTTCCATCATTATATTACACAACAATTCTGAAGTCAGTGTTTAATACTAAATTCAGATTTAGCATTATTATTTTCCCTTTCCACAGCCCAGCCTTATTACAGACTAGAAGCCTGTAATGGCAAAGGAAGGGTAGTTGACTTTTCAGCCTTTCTGATTCTATTTCTCTTCTATAACCCACCCCCACCCCACAACCGAGGTTGATAATAATGTGACTCCTCCCATTGTGAAAATTTAGGAGTTGGAGGGAAAATAAGAAAAGTTTTACTTGAACTAGTACCATTTTCTTGTGACTTCATACTCTTTGGACTTAGAAGATACTGAAAATTGACACTTCTCAGAGTTTCCCACCATGAGGCACCTTTCTCCAGCTGGTCCCTTGACCAGCACTGAGGGTTAGGGGAGTAGGAGGGTAGGATATGTTTTTATTTCATGAAATCTCTTGGAACTCTTTTCTCAGCTCTAGGAATCCATCTTTCATGGTCAGCTTCTCTCTCTCTGCCATCTTGGCAGGCCTCTTGTAGAGAATCCAAAATGACTTTGGATCTTCCTATTTTTACACATAGCTCATGTGTGATCCACAGGAAATATGCCTGCATTGCTATTATGATGATCCATTCCCCATTCAGTTTCCTCTATTCTGCTGCCTCAAAACTACTCAATTTGTCCCAAGTGTGAAACAGGCACCATTGCTCCTGGAGTCCCAACTGAAGGTGTTAATCTCCTAGAAGGATGGCTGGAAACTGTCTCAAGAAATCTATTCCCAGATTAATTCTTTCTCTCTTATTACTGTGACTCTTATTAAGATCTATGTCTTAGCTGAAACTTCTAAGAACCATGAGCCAATTCACTGAAATTCCTTAGTAAATTGTCCAATGGTGAGGTGGTAATGTGGGGCACTTTCACACATTTGTGATATATACCATATAGGTTCTGTTAAATATATCAATGGATTATATCTGTCTTTGTATTTCATGGTATGTTTTGACATTATATGAATCAAGAAGATTTCTTTTAATATTTTCTGTAATAGATTATACTATACAAGTAAATATTCCTAAAAGATTAGTATTCCTGTAAGTACTCTAAAAAATTAGTTATAAATATGCACATCATATGAAATGTTTTCTATAGATGCATGGTATGTTGAATAGGTTCTTGAATGACATTTTTCTACCCTGGCACACATGGCTTCAATTTCCGCTATACTTTTATGTCTCTCTAGGTTTTCTTCTTGCATCAATCTTGAAAATTCATGTTTTTCAGGAAAATTCTGTCTATTTTAAAGATGTTTTTATTGAGTGACAGCAAAATAGCAGACTAAGAAACTTCAAGCTCTTGTTTCTTTATAGAAATATCAAAAATAGGCAGAAGCTGTCTGAAACAACTTTGTAGGAGCTCTGAAAAATATTCTAAAGTTTGCAGAAACCAACCAAATGCCAAATAAAGGAAAAAACAACTATTTTAAAAAGAGTTTGAAAGTTTTGTGATATTTTTACCTGCCATTTCCCATCCCCTCCCTGATGCAAGGGCAGGTAGGAGCCCAGTTGCCAGTTTCCTCCCTTACACTGGTGGCACAGAAGAGACCTTGTTTGTAAATTATGGTGTACATATGTTCTAAACTGTCTGGAGGATACCTGAAGGACTGAAACAAGATGCTCATATCTATTTTGCATAACTCAAAATGCAGGCAGGAAAAAAAGTCAGGTTATGGTCATAAAGGCTACAATATGTCTATAACTCATGGATGTCTAGGTCAAGAGACTCAGGGTAGAAATATAAAATAGATCATGTAAGGCTCAAAGAAGAAGCTGAAGTAAGACTCTGAGAAATCATGTTATTCAAAAGCAGTTAGGGGTGCCTGGTGGCTCAGTTGGTTAAGTATCCAACTTCGGCTAAGGTCGTTATCTCATGGTTCATGAGTTTGAGCCCCGCATTGGGCTCTGTGCTGACAGCTCAGAGCCTGAAACCTGCTTCAGATTCTGTGTTTCCCTCTCTCTCTACCACTCCCCTGTTCACATTCTGTCTCTCTCTCTATTAAAAATAAACAAACATTAAAAAAAACCACTTAAGTATACAGAATTAAGAAAGTTATGCATATACGCAGGCAAAACATATCCTCAGAAAAAGTCCTGAGAAGACCTTAAGTTTTTACCCTGGCTGATCCTTAAACTCAGAGCCATCCTAGCTATGTGGTGAAGAATGTGCCAGGACAGAGCCAGTCTACAAAGACAGAAGAGGTGGCTGTTCTCTCTTTTTATTTATTTGTTTGCTTGAGTTTTTGTTTGTTTATTTTAGCTCCTCTCATTCAAAAACATCTTTGGTGAAACATTAGCTGAACATGAACTAATAGAACAAAGATTTTGCTGATTATACTGACAAGGAAAAGTCTTTTTAAAACATGATTAGAAATACTTCAAAATAAGTGGATAAAGCCTTCTTAAAAATGAACAATAGAAAGAAGAAAAACTTGATTGTCAGGGTTGTAACATTATAATAGTCAAATGCCCAATTTTCAAGAAAAAAATATTGCAAGACATACAAAGAAAAAATAAAACATGACTCATTCAAAGGAAAAAAAATAAATTGACAAAACCATTCTTGAATATACAAAAACATTGGATTTACTAGATGAAAACTAAATTGTCTGCCTTAACTATGCTCAAAGAGCTGAAGGGAAACATGAACAAAGAAACTGAAGGAAATTGAGAAAACGATGTATGAATAAAATGAACAGAATGCAATAAAGAGATAGAAGTTATAAAAGGAACCAAACAAATCCTGAAGCTGAATGACACAGCAATTGAAGTATTCACTAGAGGGAATTTCAGCCAGATTTCAGTAACCAGAAGAAACAATAAGCAAATTTGAAGACAGAACAAATAAAATCAAGTAGGATAACAGAAAGAAAAATGATCAAAGAAAAATGAATGAAGCCTAAGGGACTTGTAAGAAACCATCAGGTCCACCAAGAGATGGGAGTGAGAAAGGTGTTCAAAAATTATTTGAAGAAATATTGGCTAAAAAATTCCTGAAGTTGATGAAAAATATGAATCTATAAATCTAAAAGGCTCAAAAAGCTCCAAGTAGGACAAAACCAAAGAGACCAACACAAAGACACATACAATTGAACATGAAAAGTCACATATACAGGGAGAATCTTTAAATCATCAAGACTGAAGTGACTCATCCTATAAATCATCAAGACTGAAGTGACTCATCCTATATAGGGGAGCCTCAAAAAAGATTATGGGCCATTTTTTTCCATCAGAAGCCTTGGAGGCTAGAAGGCAGGGGAATGATTAAATATTTGAATTGTTGAAAGATAAAACTTATGAATAGCAAATTCTAAATCTGACAAAACTGTCCTTCAGGAGTAGGGATTAATAAATTCCCAGGTAAACAAAAGCTGAGGGATTTTTATTACCACTAGACCTGTGCCTCAAAAAGGCTACTTTCATTTCAGTTTGAAATGAAAGGATGCTAGACAGTAACTTGAAGGTATATATAGATTTTTTAAAAATCTCCAGTAAAAGTAAATGAAATGAGTATTACTTTAATTTTTTTGTAACTGCATTTTTTCTGCTATTGAAAAGACACAAGCTTAAAAATAATTATAAAGCTTTGTCATTAGCTACATAAGGTATGAAGATGCAACTTGTAACATCAATAACATAGGGTAGTGCAAAGCAAATTGAGTAGAGATTTTATATGTGGTTAAAGTAAAGCTTATGTTAATTAATATTAGATTATTATGTCAGGATGTCCTATATAATCTCCAGGGTAACCAAAATGAAATTGTCTATAGAATATATGTAAAGGAGGAGTGCCTGTGTGGCTCAGTCAGTTAAGTGCATCTGACTCTTGATTTCAGCTCAGGTCATGATCTCACAGTTCATGAGATTAAGCACCGTGTCTGGCTCTGCACTGACAGCATGGAGCCTGCTTGGGATTCTCTCTCACTTTCTCTCTCTCTGTACACCCCCTGATCATGGGTGCTTTCTCTCTCAAAATAAATAAATAAATAAACTTAAAAATAAAGAATATACATAAAGGAAATGAGAAGAGAATCAAAATATCTCACAAAAAAGTCAGCTAAACAGAAAAGAAAAAGATAGGGTAAATGAAGGAACAAAAGGCTATAGGACATACAGAAAACAGCAAAAAGAAAGAAGCCTTTCCTTATTCATGACCACTTTAAATATAAATAGATTTGGTGTGCCTGGATGGCTCAGTTGGTTAAGCACCCAACTCTTGATTTCGACTCAGGTCATGATCCCAGGATCATGAGATCATGCCTTGCATTGGGCTCTGTGCTGGATATGGAACCTGCTTAAGACTCTCTTGCTCTCTCTCTCTCTCTCTCTCTATATATATATATATATATATTTATTTCTCTCTCTTTCTCTCCCCCTCCCTCACTCTCTCTACAATAAATAAATAAATAAATAGATCATACATGATAGATAGATAGATAGATGATAGATAAATAGATAAAGAATACAAATAGATTAAACTCTTCACACAAGAGCTAAAGATTGGAAAAATGGATAAAAAACAAAACAAGATCCATCTATATGCTATTTATGAAAGACTCACTTTAGTTCTAAAGACATAATAAATTTAAAGTGAAAGGATATAAAAATGTATATTCTATACATATAGTAATGAAAAGAGAGCTGAGGTGGCTATACTAATATGAGATTAAATAGACTTTAGGTCAAAGACTACACTAAGACAAAAAAAATACTGTATATTGATGATAAAAGTCAATTGTCCAAGATTTGATGGTTATAAACATATATACATGAGACATCAGAATTTCAAATATATACAGAATTGAAATGAGAATTATAAAGTTCTACAATAATAAAAAAAAAATATGAGATGCTGGGAAGCAATGTTAAGAGGGAAATTTATACCTGTAGACATATACATTGAAAAGAAGAATTGAATTATCCTAGTTTCCTATCGTAGGGAACTAAAAAAAGAAAAGTAAATAAAAATGAAAGCTAGCACAAAGAAGCAAATAATAAAGAGTAGAGTAGAGATAGAAAAAATATAGAGTACTAATGCTATGTAGAAAAATCAATGAAATGAAAATTTGGTCCTTTGAAAAGATCAACTAAGTGGACAAATCTTTAGTTAGACCAAGAAAAAATAAAGAAGACTCAAATAACAAAAATCAGGAATGAAAAGGAGAACATTAGTACCAATTTTACAAAATATAAAGATTTTCAAGTGAATACTATGAAAAATTATATGCCAATAAATGAGATAACCTGGATGAAATGGACGAATTTATAGAAACATGCAAAACTGATATATAAACAAAGAAAATATGAACAGACTTACAATTACTGTAGCAATTGAATCAGTAACTTAAAACAAAACAAAACAAAACAAAACAGAAACAAACCAGCCTTGGACCAAATGGCTTCACTGGTGCATTTTACCAAATATGCAAAGAAGAATTACCCCCAGTTAAATCAAGTGAAGAATTAAGCCACAAAAAGTCAAACTCTTCCCAAAAACTGATGAGGACAAAATGCTTCCTTACTCATTCTATGAAGCCAACATTACCCTGACACCAAAGCCAGAAAAAACACTATAAGAAAACCACAGATCAATAACCCTTATTAATATTAATGCAGAAATCCCCCCCAAAATTACTAGCAAGCTGGATTCAGCAACACATGCTTTGATAAAGTGGTACTTATTCCTGGAATGCAAGTATGGGTCAACATAGGAAAATAACATTAAAAAAAAATGAAAAGAAAAAAAAACCATATTTCAATTGATGCAGAAAAGTATTTAACAAAATTGAACACCCTTTTATGATAAAAATGTGCAAAGAAGTAGAAATTGATGGCAACTCCCTCACATGATAAGGAACATACATTAAAAACTTCCAATTAAATTCCTATTCATTTGTGAAAAGCTGAAATCTTTTCCCTTAATATCAGTAACAAGGATGTTTACTTATGCTATATCTGTTTTAATTGGAAAAGGAATAATTTGTCTTCAGAAAATATGATTTTATGTAGAAACCTAGAGATTTCATGCAACACCTCCCCCTAACCTGTTCTTCTAAAAAATGAATTCAACAAGACTACACATTTCAAAATCAACATATAAAAAACCAGTTGCAGAGAGACCTGGGAAGATGGCAGTGTAGGAGGACACTGAGCTCACCTCGTCCTGCTGATTGCTTAGATCCCACCCACATCTGCTTAATAACCCAGAAAACTGCCAAAAGACTACCACAAAGGACTCTCCAGAGCCAAGCTTAGATAAGAGGCCCACAGAAGAGGGTAGGAAGGGTGGAGAGGTGGTGCACGCTACATGGACTGGCAGGAGGGAGCCAGGGTGGTTGAGGCATAGCCCACCTGGCAAGGCAGAGCCCCTGAAAGTCTGGCTTGCAAAAGCAGAGGCGCTGAACTCTGTGAGTTCTGACAACCAGCGGGACTTAATATCTGGAATTTTAAAAGTCAACAGCTCTGCTCTTGGAGAGCGTGGAGGCTAAGAGGATGCCAGGAGGGAGAGTTGTTGAGCCCCAGAAAACAGAGCTCAGCTTGGCTGGGGAACAAGGCATGGCAAGCGCCATCTCTCTCTCCCATTCCCCAGCCGAAATTCCAAAGGGAACCAGTTCCAGTCACAAAACTTGCTTGCACCAAGCAAATGCCCACGACAGTGCTTCTGTGGATCCATCCCTCGGACAGGCCTGCCTCCCTCCCGGTGCTGCAGGGCCCCTCCTTCAGGGGACCACCAACTGCAAAGCTAGCTAAGCCTTCCTCTCCCACCCCTGTGCACCTTGGGGATCCACCCCGTCTAATACACCCTTGGCCAGATCCCATCGAGACAGCACCACAAGCCTGGCAGTGTGCAAGCAGCCGAGACAGGGGCCACACCACTCCACAGTGAGTCCTGCCCCTGGGACAGAGGAAGATAAGGTACACACCAGTCTTACTGTGTCCCCAGCAGTGGGCTGGGGGCAGACATTGGGTCTGAATATGGCCCCACCCACCGACACAAGTTTCTCCTGACAGAGCAGGGGAAGTGCCCTGAGTTTAGGGCTACTAAGGGAATACCCAAAATGATGAAATGGAAGAATTTTCCTCAAAAGAAACTCCAGGAAGTAGCAACAGCTAATGAATTGATCAAAAACGATTTAAGGAATATAATGGAATAAGAATTTAGAATAATAGTCATACAGTTAATTGCTGGGCTTGAAAAAAGCATACAGGACAGCAGAGAATCTATTGCTACAGAGATCAAGGGACTAAAAAATAGTCATGAGGAACTATAAACTGCTATAAATGAGGTACAAAATAAAATAGAGCCAGACATAGGACGGATTGAAGAGGCAAAGGAGAGAATAAATGAATCAGAAGATAAAATTATGGAAAAAGAGGAAGCTGAGAAGAGAGATGAAAAATCCAGGAGTATGAGAGGAGAATTAGAGAACTAAGTGATGCAATCAAACAGAACAATATCCAAACCATAGGAATTCCAGAAGAAGAAGAGAGAGAGAAAAGAGCTGTAGGGGTACTTGAACAAATCATAGCTGAGAACTTCCCTGAGCTGGGGAACGAAAAAGGCATTGAAATCCAAGAGACACAGAGAACTCCCTTCAGAGGTAACTTGAATCCATCTTCTGCATGACATATCATAGTGAAACTGGCAAAAGAGAAAATTCTGAAAGCAGCTAGGGATAAACAGACTCTAACTTACAAAGGTAAGCTCATAAGAGTAGGGACAGACCTATCTACTGAAACTTGGCAGGCAAGAAAGGAATGGCAGGAAATCTTCAATGTGATGAACAGAAAAAAATATGCAGCCGAGAATCCTTTATCCAGCAAGTCTGTCATTCAGAATAGAAGGAGAGATAAAGATTTTCCCTAACAAACAAAAATGGAAAGAATTCATCACCACTAAACCAGCCCTACAAGAGATCCTAAGGGGGACTCTGTGAGTGAAATGTTGCAAGGACCACAAAGTACCAGAGACATCACTACATGCATGAAACCTACAGACATCACAATGACTTTAAACCCATATCTTTCAACAATAACACTTAATGTAAATGGACTAAATGTTCCAATAAAAAGACATAGGGTATCATACTGGATAAAAAAAAAACAAGACCCATCTATTTGCTGTCTACAAGAGACTCATTTTAGACCTGAGGACACCTTCAGATTTAATGTGAGAGAATGGAGAACTATCTATCATGCTACTGGAAGTCAAAAGAAAGCTGGAGTAGCCATACTTATATCAGACAAACTAGACTTTAAATTAAAGGCTGTAACAAGAGATGAAGAAAAGCATTATGTAATAATTACAGGGTCCATCCATCAGGAAGAGCTAACAATTATAAATGTCTATGTGCCGAATATGGGAGCCCCCAAATATATAAAAACAATTAATCACAAACATAAGCAACCTTATTGATTAGAATGTGGTAATTGCAGGGGACTTTAATACCCCACTTACAACAATGGATAGATCATCTAGACACAGCATCAATAAAGAAACAAGGGCCCTGAATGATACATTGTATCAGATGGAATTGACAGATATATTTAGAACTCTGCATCTCAAAGCAACAAAATATACTTTCTTCCTGAGTGCACATGGAACATTCTCCAAGATAGATTACACACTGGGTCACAAAACAGCCCTTCATAAGTATAAAAGAATTGAGATCATACCATGCACACTTTCAGACCACAAGGCTATGAAACTTGAAATCAACAACAGGAAAAGTCTGGAAAACTTCCAAAAGCATGGAGGCTAAAGAACACCCTACTAAAGAATGAATGGGTCAACCAGGCAATTAGAGAAGAAATTAAAAAGTATATGGAAGCAAACGAAAGTGAAAATACAACAATCCAAACGCTTTGGGATGCAGCTAAGGCAGTCCTGAGAGGAAAATACATTGCAATCCAGGCCAATCTCAAGAAACAGGAAAAACCCCAAATACAAAATCTAGCAGGACACCTAAAGGAACTAGAAGCAGAACAGCCCAGACACCCCAAACCCAGCAGAAGAAGAGAAATAATAAAGTCAGAGCAGAAATAAGCAATATAGAATCTAAAAAAACCTGTAGAGCAGATCAATGTAACCAAGAGTTGGTTTTTTGAAAAAATAAACAAAAAAACCTTAGTCAGTCTTCTCAAAAAGAAAAGGGAGATGACCCAAATAGATAAAATCATGAATTAAAATGGAATCATTACAACCAATCCCTCAGAAATACAAGCAATTATCAAGGAATACTATGAAAAAATATATGCCAACAAACTGGACAACCTGGAAGAAATGGACAAATTCCTAAGCACCCACACACTTCCAAAACTCAAACAGCAATAAATAGAAAACCTGAACAGACCCACAACTAGCGAAGATATTGAATCAGTTATCAAAAATCTCCCAACAAATAAGAGTCCAGGACCAGATGGCTTCCCAGGGGAATTCTACCAGACATTTAAAGCAGAGATAATACCTATCCTTCTCAAGCCCTTCCAAAAAAATAGAAAGGGAAAGAACACTTCCAGACTCATTCTATGAAGCCAGCATTAATTTGACTCCCAAAGCAGACGGAGACCAGCAAAAAAAAAAAAAAAAAAAGGAGAAATACAGGCCAATATCCCTGATGAATATGGATGCACAAATTCTCAGCAAGATACTAGCAAATCTAATTCAACAGAATATAAAAAGAATTATTCACCAAGATCAAGTGGGATTCATTCCTGAGCTGCAGAGCTGGTTCAACATTTGCAAATCAATCAATGTGACACATCACATTAATTAAAAGAAAAGATAAATCCATATGATCCTGTCAATTCATGTGGAAAAAGTATTTGACAAAATTCAGCATCCTTTCTTAATAAAAATCCTCAAGAGAGTCGGGATAGTAGGAACATGGATAAACATCATAAAAGCCATTTATGAAAAGCCCACAGCTAATCTCATCCTCAATGGGGGGAAACTGAGAGCTTTCCCCCTGAGATCAGGAACACGACAGGGATGTCCACTCTCACACTGTCGTTTAGCATAGTGTTGGAAGTTCTAGCATCAGCAATCAGACAACAAAAGGAAATCAAATGCATCAAAGTTGGGAAAAATGAAGCTAAGCTTTCACTTTTTTGCAAATGGCATGATATTACGCATGGAAAACCCAATAGATTCCACCAAAAGTCTGCTAGAACTGATACCTGAATTCAGCAAATTTTCAGGATACAAAATTAATGTAAAGAAATCAGTTGCATTCTTATACACCAATAGTGAAGCAACAGAAAGATAAATAAATAAACTGATCCCATTCACAGTTGCACCAGGAATCATAAAATACCTAGGAATAAACCTAACCAAAGATGTAAAAGATGTTTATGCTAAAACTATAGAAATCTTATGAAGGAAATTGAAGAAGATACAAAGAAATGGAAAAACATTTCGTGCTCATGGATTGGAAGGGTAGATATTGTTAAAATGTCAATACTCCCCAACGCTATCTACACATTCAATGCAATCCCAATCAAAATTACACCAGCATTCTTCTTGAAGCTAGAACAAGCAATCCTGAAATTTGTATGGAACCACAAAAGACGATGAATAGCCATTGTAATATTGAAGAAGAAGACCAAAGCAGGAGGCATCACAATCCCAGACTTCAGCCTCATTACAAAGCTGTAATGATCAAGACAGCATGGTATTGGCACAAAAAGACACAGAAACCAATGGAACAGAATACAGACCCCAGAATTGGACCCACAAATGTATGCCCAACTAATCTTTGACAAAACAGGAAATACTATCCAATGGAAAAAAGACAGTCTCTTTAACAAATGGTGCTGGGAGAACTGGACAGCAATATGGAGAAGAATGAAACTAGACCACTTTCTTATACCATTCTCAAAAATAAACTCAAAATGGATGAAGGACCTGAATGTGAGATAGGAAACCATCAAAACCCTAGAGGAGAAAGCAGGAAAAACCCTCTCTGACCTCAGCCACAGCAATTTCTTACTTGACACATCTCCAAACGCAAGGGGATTAAAAGCAAAAATGAACTATTGGGACCTCATGAAGATGAAAACTTCTTCACTACAAAGGAAACAATCAACAAAACTAAAAGGCAAATGACTGAATGGGAAAAGATATTTGCAAATGACATATTGGACAAAGGTCTAGTACACAAAGTCTATAAAGAACTCACCAAACTCCACACCCAAAAACAAGTAATCCAGTGAAGAAATGAGCAGAAAACATGAATGGACACTTCTCTAAAGAAGACATCTAGATGGCCAACAGGCACATGAAAAGATGCTCAATGTCGCTCCTCATCAGGGAAATACAAATCAAAACCACACTCAGATATCACCTCATGCCAGTCAGAGTGGCTACATTCCAGCCACTCTGGAAAACAATGTGGAGGTTCCTCAAAAAATTAAAAATAAATCTACCCTATGACCCACCAATAGCACTGCTAGCAATTTCCCCAAGGGACACAGGAGTGCTGATGCATAGGGGCACTTGTACCCCAATGTTTATAGCAGCATTTTCAACAATAGCCAAATTATTGACAGAGTCTAAATGTCCATCAAATGATGAATGGATAAAGAAATGGTGGTTTATATACAATGGAATACTACTTGGCAGTGAGAAAGAATGAAATATGGCCTTTTGTAGCAACATGGATGGAACTGGAAAGTGTTATGCTAAGTGAAATAAGTCACACAGAGAAAGACAAATACCATATGTTTTCACTCTTATGTGTATCCTGAGAAACTTATCAGAAGACCATGGGGAAGGGAAAGGAGAAAAAAAAAGTTACAGAGAAGGAAGGAGGCAGACCATAAGAGAGCTTAAAAACTGAGAATAAACTGAGGGTTGATGGGGGGGGTGGGAGTGGAGGGGAAAGTGAGTGATGGGCATTGAGCAGGGCACCTGTTGGGATGAGCACTGGGTGTTGTATGGAAACCAAGTTGACAATAAATTTCACATAAAAATAGTAAATAAATACCAGTTGCATTTCTATATGTTAAAAATGAGCAATCGAAACAGGAAATTAAGAAAACAATTCCATTTAAATTAGCATCTGAAAGAATGAAATACTTAGGGATAAATTTAATGATGGAGGCAAAAGACTCATACACTAAAACTATAAAACATTGCTGAAGGAATTTAAAGAAGACATAATTAAATGGAAGATATCTTGTATTCATTGATTGGAAGACTTGGTATTGTTAAGATGAAAATACAACCTAAAGTGATCTACAGATTCAGTGCAATCCCCATCAAAATCCCAATTCCTTTTTTCTGTAACATGGAAAACCCCATTCTAAAATTCATGCAGAATTATGGAACCCCAGATATCCAAAACAATCTTGAGAAAGAAGATCAGAAATGGACGTCTCGCATTTACTGATTCAAAACTTACTACAAAGCCCTGGTAATCAAAACAGTGTAATACTGGCATAATAATATACACACTGGCCAGTAGAATAAAATACAGTTCAAAATAAACTTTTACGTATATGATCAAATGATTTTTGACATGGGTGGCAAGAGAATTCAATGAATAAAAGACAGGATACTTAATAAATAGTGCTGGAAAAGCTAAATATCCACATGTAAGAGTGAAGTTGCATGCTTATACCAGAGACAAAAATGAGCTCAGAATGGATCATAGATGTAAATGTGAGAGATAAAGGTATAAAAGTCTTAGGAAAAGATGGGAAAAGCTTCATGACATTAGATTTGGCAATGATTTCTTGGATACGGCATTGAAGTGCAGGCAACAAGAACAACAACACAATATAAATTGGACTATAGCAGAGAATTCTGTGCATCAAAGAACACAGTCAACAGGCTGAGAAGACAACCAGTGGAATGGGAGAAAATATTTGCAAACTGTATATCTGATATGGGTACTTAATATTCAGATTATGTACAGAACTCCTGCAAGTCAACAACAACAAAAAAAAAATCAAGCAGTTTAAAAATAGCCAAAGGACTTGAACACACTATTTATCCAAAGAAGATATACAAATGGCCACTTAGCATGTGAAAAGATACCTAACATTACTAGTCACGAAGGGAATGGATATCAAAACCACATTGAGATACCATTTCACACCCATTAGGATGGCTATTATTTAAAAAAAGAAAAAGAAAAGAAAAGAAGTGTTGGCAAACTTACAGAGTAATTGGAATCCTTATGCATTGTTGGTGGAATATAAAACAGTTCAGACTCTGTGGAAAGCAATGTGACTATTTTTTTGAAAAATTAAACATAGAATTATTATACAGTCCAGTAATTCCAATTCTAGGTATATACCAAAAGAAACAAAAGCAGTGACTCAAACAGATAGTTGTACACCAACATTCACAGCAGCATTATTCACAATAGCTAAAAGTTTGAAACAAACCAAATGTGCATTAACATATGAATAAACAAAATGCAGTATATCATACAATTGAATATTATTTAGCTTTAAAAAGATGTGAAATGCTGATATATGCTACAACAAAGATGAACTTTGAAAACATCGTAAATTAACTAAGCCTGGCACAAAAGGACAAATATTAAATGATTCTACTTATGAGAGATACCTAGACTAAGTAAATTTATAGAGAAAGTAGAATAGAGGTTACCAGGTCCCAAGGGAAGGGGAGAATAGGGAGTTAGTGTTTGATGGGTACAGAGTTTTCTGTTTGAGATGATGAAAAACTTCGGGAGATGGATGGTGGTAATGGTTGCACAGCAATATGAATGTACTTTCCAGTAAACTGTCACTTAAAAATGGTGCAAATGGTAAGTTTTACATATATTTTAAAAATAATTCTTTATTGTTTCATGTTTAATTCTACTAACAGTTGACTTGTATGCTATTTGTTTTTGCTCTGTTTGTCTAATAAAGCTGTTTCATACCCATTTTCTGTCCTTTACCTATCATCTTCTTTTTTCAAAGCTTTGTCTTCTTCCTCTGCCCTTAGGAAGGTTCTACAAGTTTGCCTTCTCCCTTCCGTTTTATTGTCCCCAGACCAGCAGCAGCACCATCATCTAGGAAATTCAGAACTGCAGACCTTCTGTTCAGAATCTGCATTTTAACAAAACCCCTCTGTGATTTGTATGCCCATTAAAGTTTTAGAAGTCATCTACATCATTAAATTATTTTCAGCTATGTCAAGCCTACTGTCTCTGTCTTCAGTATAAATATCAATTCAGTGCCTATGGCTGGGAATCCTAACCTTCTTTTCTTAGCTTTACAGAATCTATCTATGCCTTTATCTCAGGCTCTTCTTTCCCTGTCTCCCTGTTTTTGTTCTAAAGAGAGCACATATGCATTCATGCCTTTTGACTACTAGACATACATCTTCCAAATATTCCAAGTTTCATTTTCAATGCTTCCACACTTTTCATATAACACCTCTTTGTTTTATTCACGGTTATGCTTATGTAGGCTATATCCTAGACACAAATTGATTTTCTAGTGAGACTATGGATATGGTGACCCTCATGTCCTTCAGCCTCATTCTCACCTTGGAAGCCTTAACCTCTTAGGGTATAAATCTGAAAAATTGGTTAATGTGCTCCATTTGTTATGCCTAATTGCATTCATTCAGAGTAGGACCTCCCTTCTGACTGCTGGGTTAACTGACTAAGCCTTGAAGTCAGGTGTAATGTATGGTAATTTGAATAGAGTCTAGAATGATATCTTGTACTCTAGCATGCGTGGTTTCCAAGCCCTGTGGATATCTGCCTTTAGCACCAATGACTTTTCTTTGAACTCATGGGCTATATGTATTTGTCTGTGTTCCCCAACCACTTTCAACCAGAGAGTTGTATCTTTTAAAGCTATATAGAAAGACAGAGGGAAAGAGGGACTGGATGTTTAGGTTATGGGGCAAGTCCAGACCACTCATTCTGTCTGGCTAATGCTATTCTTCTAGCCCTTTCCAGGGGAACTCACTGTAGTCATGAAGATGTTCTAAAATCTGTACTGTCTGATATAGTAGTCTCCAGCCATATGTGACTGCTGAGCACTTCAAATGTGACTAGTGCATCAGAGGAACTGAATTTTCAACTTTTATTTAATTTTAATTAATTTAAAGTTTAAATGTAAAATAATCACATGTATTAGTGCCTACCATTTTTGAACAACATACTTCTAGATGTGAAGCTCTGCCAAGTGACATAACCACATCCAGATAATTAGGGAGTTCTTTCCTGGTTCTTTCAAATTGGTTCCTCCCTTCCTCTTCAGAGGGTTGAGCTTGTAGTATTCTCCTCAAGAACTTCCTCAATCATCCATTTTGACAGTTCTGTTCTTGGCAGATGATTAAGGATCTGGCATAGACTTTTCTGTTCATTTTGGTTTTCAATTCAGCACTATTACCAGTTTTGGCCTTCGTGTTGCTTTATCACCATATGGTTTGAAAATCAAGAAGAGATACATAAGGACCTGTCTCATTTTCCTGATATGACTACTCATTTCAACAAAATTGATATTTTTAAAATGATAGTGGTTTTATACTGAAACATAGAGATAAATAATCCTGTTTTAGAAAAATGCTGTCTACTAAGGGCTTTGCTATCCTATCTCACTCTTGAGAAGTATCAGGTTGTGATTTCCATTTTGTATAAGAGAATTTATGCTTTTCTATGTATGTTATTATCTTGGTTGATTGTTATATCTCTTATCTATTGCTACAATGCTGCTGTGTAACAAACAGCTAGAAAGTCTCAATGCCAGATGATAATAAGTGCTCATTGCCTGTGTGTCTGTGTGATTAATGAACATCTCTGCTCATCCTGGCTGGCTTATTCACAGACCTGGGGGTGGGTGGTCTCTACAAGGGATTAATGGGCACCTCCATACTTCTCCACTTGGCCATTCTCCATCTAAGACCAGTGGACTCATTTGGGCATGGTTTTCTCACAACAAAGGCAGAATCACAAAAGGAGACTGGAAACAGAGTGCCTCTTGGGAGCTAAGCTTGAGACTGGCACATTGTCACTTCCACATATTCTGGCAGACAAAGTGAGTCACAATTTGGCCCTCATTCAGGAGGTGGGCAGACAGCTTCTTTTTAGTGAGGAGAATTTCAAATGACATGGCTAAGAGCATGGATATTTGGAAGCAAGGAAAGAATGGGACTGCCAACATCAATTTAACCCAAAAACTTTCCCAGCAACATGCTAAGGAGTCTGCATAGCAAAGGCTTTTGGGCAGTGCTATGTACTTTATTAAGTTTTTTGTAAAACAAAAATTGGAATAACTTAAATGTTGGTTTATTCCTTGTGTTTTCTCCACATTGAATAGTAAGCACTTGCTTTAGAATAATACATAGTCAGTTTGAGTTATTTGACTTAGGCCCTTAACCCTAGCATCTGAGTTCCTATTCCTTGGAAAAATGCCTGATGAACTTGGTATATGGAGAACTAGGAAGAAGAAGACTATGAGTTACCATAGAGCTGTTGTAAATGGCTAAATGGCTACCTGTAAAGCACTAGTCCAGATGGGCTGCTATCCCATGACCATAGACACAGCAATTGCCCAGAGTTCACAGGCATTTAGGCATCCCAAGTGCAAGCCAGAGGTTACACAGGAGGTGATTCTAACTTGCTCCTAGGTCCTGTTAGTTTAACAAGATTGTGATCAGAGAGCCAGGATTCCACTGATGGCTTCATTTTGCTGTGATCATCACTGCAGTGGAGGCCATAAAACTCATGCACATCAACATTGGCCTGCTAAGAATTCATTCTACAGCAGAAAGATTCACAGATACCACTTGGCTATTAACACAGGGGGTGTCCCCCAGGCATCTTGACAAATGAGCCCATGGAGCTCTCAGTGAGTCAGTAATTGTGCAGGGCCAGGGCTCTTGCTTGGAGTGCTTGAGAGAGGGCAGGTTGCCTCTTACACTTAGATTTGGGGGATTAAATCCAAGAAAGGTTAAGATATTTCTTTCTCTTTCCACTTCTTAAGTTCCATGCTGTGTGCTTATGCCTGGTCCCCATATCTTCAAAGTCATTTTTTTGTTCAATGAGTATTTATGGGACACCTACTGTGTGCATGCAAGGAACTATTTCAGGCATTGAGGAGATGGTCACCAACAGGAGAGACAAGGCCCTGCTCTCAGACTCGCCTGAGGAAGTAAAAGCGACCTGCAAATCAACGAATAGATGGGTGCTCCAATTGTAATGAAAACATTAAAATGGGAGTAATGAGAGGAGAGGTAGCTGGGGCTGAGGTACTTTAGTTCTGGTAGGGCTCTGAGAATGCCAGTCAAGGACATTTTCATCTCTGTCCTGTCTGGTATATACCATGAACCTAAAAGATTAGTACAAGTTGATAAAGAGATTGTGTGCATTACCTAAATGATTCACTATATGTAACGATCCCAGACTCTGCCTATAGTCCACCTTTCCCAGCAGCATTGGCAAGGAGGGCTTTTGTACCTTGGCTGACAAGTGAATATTTCAAGTAAATGTTTGTGGTATTTAGTGTCATGATCAACAAAGAAAAACATTTCCACAGCAGCTTCTCCACGTGGTCTGCGGAGAATTCTGCATTTGTGCAATGACATGAAGAGTTTGCATCTGCCCTTATTATTTTCAATTGGTGAAAATTTAAAAATGGAAGTGCTGACACCAAAGTACAGCTCATAATCTTAATGTAATTGAGACAAAGTGAAAACCTTGCAACATGCTAAAAGCCATGGGTCTCTTGACTCAGGCTTCCTCACTCAGCTGTGCAGGCAAACGACACACAGGGATAGTTTATAGATGGTGTTCAAAGATGACACTTATCACATAATAGAATTTTAAATTTACTGGGGATAACGCTCCTCATATAAACTTTGAGTTTATTCCTTGGATTTTCATACTCTTGACTATGAAACACATCTTTAGGAATATATCACTTATAAAAGCAGGACTACCTACTAAATTCTACCCTATTCCACAATGGGTTAAATATCACTATTGTTACTGCACGTGTAGCATGTAGAATATTTACTATCTTCCTTTACATATTGTATTTACAACTTGCCATATATATGATAAGAATATTACATGTATGTATATGATCTCTCTCTGTGTATATATTATATATGTATACTTTCTGTGTATATATTTTAGATATGTATATGTGTATTTATATATATAATTACAAATTTCTCTACCTCCTTTGATCTTCAACAAGAACCACACACCATGAGTAGCCTTTTAAAATGTTGAATATACAGTATGTCATACTTTAGGGCAGAAGAGATGTTAAAGAGGTAGTATAGGATTCTGTCTGCTTGGATCTGAATTCTGTATCTGTCTTCCAGCAGCATTGTTAATGTGGTCAAGTTATTTAATGTTTCCTAGCCTTGGTTTGTTTATCTTTCAAATGAAAATGGTAATAACACCTTCATAATATGGTTATTAATTAAATGCATGAGTGTTCAAGGGCTGAGCATAGAGATGGGTACAAAGTAAACTCTCGACCAATGTTACATAAAGTACAGATACGACAGCATGCTGTTCTGAGCCCCGAGATAATAAATCAAAATCCTTTTCTGTAGCATTTCCTAGTCTTCTATCCATCACTTCTCAACTTCTCCATCTTTTTTTTTTTTAATTTCTGTTTTCAGCACGCTCGAAGTGTGACTATTTGTAAAGAAAGTACATATTGAATGGTAGACACTTTTTCTGTCACTTGGCTGCCATCTTTCTCTCTCTCTTTTTTTTTATCAAAAGCATAAATTGCAGCCTTAGACACTCTAAGCACTGTTCTCTCTCAATTAGAAAACAAAAAAGAAACAATGACACTTCCAAAAGAGTATCTACTGAAGAGTAATAATGCAAAACTCCTTAGCCAGTCATGTTTCTCACTGACCCTACCACTATTCCTTAGAAATGGTAGTGGAATTCTCAGATTACAGAGGGTTGTGGAAATGGAGCTAGATATTGGTTAAATTCTCCTCTCAGGACAAATAAAGTTTATTGAGGAAAATATGAAAAGTTGTGGGTAGAGGTTGGGGGTTATGCAAATGGAATTCAGTAACTGTGGCTTTCCTGCCTTTGTTCTATTCTCATTAACTAGGCTTGAGGCCTCAGTTCTGAGTATTCAAATTCCCTTCCATAGTTTCTGCAAAGCCTCAGGCCTCAAAATTTGGCCGATTCATGCAAAAAGTTCACTCCCCTAGCAGTCATGAATTTAGCCCAACTTGGAAGAAGGTTTTGTGGCTCAGGGAGAGGTTTTGGAGTGTTGCACTCTTCTTGATTCCTCTTCCCACCCCTCCTTTCCCTTTTTTTACCTTTCTGTCCCAGTAGCACACAGACCTCTTTCGTTCATGTGTCATCCCTATGCTTACTTTTTGTACCATGAGTAGGCGCTCATGTCATACTTTTCATCATAAAAGGGTTTTCTCTGTTATTTGTTCCATAAGGAGAAGAGTAGTAATACATATTTTTACCTTATTCTTCAAGTAAATTAGGAAAAGGGCTCCATTTTATAGGCAGTATTATACCAGAATGATAAGACGAGACAACAGGTATACTGGATACTGAATACCCTTTTATAGATTCTTCCAGCATCATGTTCCCCTTCCAGTAATGCCCATGAAACACACTACATAATGTCACAATAAGTGTGAGTCTCTAAACAATCTGGATATGTTTGTGTTCCTGTTTGTATCGGTGACATTGAGAATAAGAAAAACAAAATTGTAATCTCAATTATTGGCCCTTTCAAGTGAATAGGTACCAAAATATGTAGGAACTTAAAAACTTGAATATTTCCAGTAGAGATGTTTTTCCTTTCATCATAAAATTCATAATTTTAACAGAAATTTATTCTAATTTTGCCTTATAGACATCTTGTATGGATGTTGGGTTGTCAATATGCCATAAAACATGCCAGAATTTAAGTGTGAGGCTGTTTCTTCAGTTGTCTAGAAAGTCAGATGCTATGGAAAAATATACCAAAGAGCTAGGTGTTGACTTTGGATTATAGAATGTTATCCACTCCTTAGAATGATAATTGAAAGTGTTATGACATTTGGAAAGGACACACTTTCACCATTGGTATGGGCTTTATAGCATATGTCTCCATAGCACTTGCATACTATTTGTAGAGAATAATTTAGTATTTATCCATAATTGCCAAATATGTTGACATTTTCCCTCACTGTTCTTTTTGGCCATTGAAGAGTAGAACTTTTCTCAACCTGCTTCTTATCCATATGCTAATAGAAGGACATATTTTACTACTTCACTTATGTTAAATGAGACTAGCCCAACAGAATTGGCACATGCCTGGTGTTTTACTGGTGTTTTGATTAAGATCTGCTGATAGGAACAGAACTTTATCATGTAGCCCAAAATAGAACATTCATATGGAAGGCTATCTAGAGAAAGCTTAGTACTGGGCTTCAAGAAAGGTGGAACATGGAAGGTGGTTGGGAATTCAAGGTAACTCTAGGAATCTCAGGAAGAGACATTCTTACTTCTTCATTCTTCTGATCCACCATCTAATGGCTATAATGAAGGCTGGAAGTTACACATTCCACATAATTTATAAAAATGCTCTTCCTTCAAATATGTAGTACATGCCCTGCACGGCCATGTTCTGTGATCCAGCCATAGTGACCACTATTTCCTCAACCATCTACTCTCTGCATTTTCTCTACCTCTATTATTCTTTCTCATGCCTCACTCTCCAATTTCAAAATGACATCAAAATCCTCTAATTCATGAACTTGCAAGGTCAGCTCTGTTCTTGCCCTGTCTTTAATTTACTTCCATGTAAGAGAATTCCTTTAGCTCCATTCTGCCTTTTAACTCAAGGCCACATCATAGATTCTTGATCAAGTAATGGTTCAGTCATCTGTAACTGTGGTGAAGAAGGGGTGGGATTCTAGAGAAAAAGAGTATAAAATATAGTGGCTGAATTGCATTTCAACTGAGGCTTTGTGTAGGTTGGTTTTCCTAAAATGAAGCTGTAGACAGAGTTGGAAAATAACCTGACATTTCTAGAAGTGTTGTCTCTTAATGTACAGTTGATTTAACCATTGCATGGTGGAGGTTTAACTGTCCTTGGACAGTTAATGATATAAATTCTTTCCATGGCTGCAGATGACCTTAAGGAAAGCTAACCAACTCAATTTTCATTCATAATTAATAACCAAATATTTTCTTTGAAAAGATATATGATCTCATGGTGAGAAACTCTGAATCATTAGGATCCAGCCCAAAAGACAACTATAATAAAATAGGATCAAGCAGAAGCTTGGCTGAGAGTTCCAAAGTGCAGCCTATGAATCTGTAGCTACGTAGACATTCACATGGAAAATCAAAGAATTCAATCTTGATCTAATCAGTGATGTTCCTGCACATACGTTTTTTCTGTGCTATAAAACTGTGCTATAAAAATTGAAGACCAAAGTTTCCTTAGAAACACCTTCCTCTGCTGTTGATTATCCAAAGTCAACATGAGTAGTTTTAAGAGATTTAAAGTTTTTATATTGCTTTTCTTGATAAAGCTGGACTATAGGATACTGAAAAGTTATTCATTCAGTGCACATTATGAAATATGTTCAATCAGGTGTACTTTGAGGAAAGGATGCCCTACATGGGCATTACTCATTGTTTAGCTGGAAGCAGTTTCTCTGCTACATTTTCTCATACCATCTTTAATATATGCCTTCATCTGTGTATTTCAGAATCACCACAACCGCAGCATGCATGATGGACTTGAGAAGATACCCCTTGGATGAGCAGAACTGCACGCTGGAAATTGAAAGCTGTGGGTATCTGTACTTCTTTTTCATTCACTGTATTTTAGGTGTTGTCATTATTTGGCATCTTTTCCAAGGCATATATAATTTTCTTGCCATAGTTTTTAACTATCTTAAATACAGGAGGGTTAATCCTCCACTCCACAAATTTAACTGTCATGAGAGAGACAGAAACAGAGACAGAGAGACAGAGACAGAAACAGAGACAGAGACTCAGTATAAAAAAGTTATCCTGTCTAATCTGATTAAGAGAGTCTGCTTGGTGTGCTGAAATATAAGAAAGCAAGCTCTCCTCACCTTGATCCATTCAGTGAGAAGAGAAAAAACACTGAGATGCAATTTTCTCACAATATGCTTCATCACACATGAGTGGCTCTACTCCTGGGAACCTGGGCAGTTGGAGTAAAACTCATTTCCCATCAGGAACTCAGCTTTACAAGCAAGCTATTCCTGCATTTTGGCAATTTTCTCAATTTTAAGAGATTCAGATGCCTTATTGGTATTTTAGTGTTGAATACGTTTTTTTGTGAGGGATGAAAACTGCATCTTTATTATCTAATAAACAAGTGTCCCTCCTGCTACCTGAACTACATCTCCTGGCATATCCAGATGTTGCTGTTGCTGTTGTTACTTATCCTGGTCTATCATAGATTGGTTTATAATTAGTCTCAGTTAGGTTTAGTCTTGTCAGATTTCTTTAGGGGGAAGGCAAATGACTGCAGTGTTACTGATGCATTTGTGGTGAGAAGTGAGTGTCATTGTGAGCAACCATACTGGGAAGTTGCGCTGGGTGTACACATGTTTTCATCCTGTATAGAACTGACCCCACTGTGCACCTCATTTCGACAGTATATCACTGTCAACTTTTCTGAGAGCCATGCTTTCAGAAAGTGGGGGACATGAAATCATGTCAAGTGATGCATAATGGAATCATCTGGGGAGATTTAGTATGGAGGACAGAAAGCTCAGTGGAAAAATGATGATTTCCCAGTAATTGAAGGTTTATCTTAGAAGTAAAGTGGATTCTGTATGGCCGGAAGGCATAACTCCCAGTGAGGTGATGGAAATTTCAGGAAGGCAAATTTGGGACCTAAGTAAGGAAGCAGCTCCTACTCCAAATCTCTGAACACATACTGAGTAGCCTCAGAGGGTGCAGCTTCTGTTACTGTGATGTTTGAACTGAGGGGGAGAATGGGTAGGACGGTCTGTTATCAACTTCCTCAGAAAGTGAGGAATAATCTTTCACTTCGGAGCCATTAGAGAAAATCCATAGTTAAAGCATTTGAGTGGAAGAAAGGATTTTCTGGTGACCTGACTACACACATATACAAATGTTTTTATTTAAGTCAAGATGGAAATGTGGAGAAGTGTGAGCCCCCACACAAGGGGAAGGGACACACTACTGGGCACAGTATGCAGTCTGAGCTGCAGCCAGAAGACCAGTGGTGCCAGGCTAGGTGAGCAAGAGAAAGAGAGTGGATGTACTCACAATACATACAGGGTCCAGTTCTGTAGTTTCTTCACATCCTTGTAAGGACTTTGGATTTATTTCACTAATTGTATTGGGAAACATTTGAGAGATTTAAGCAGAAGAGTGGCTTGATAAGATGTGTGTGTTATGAACTGTTGTCATGATTGCCAGATGTGAATGGAATGTAAGGAAGTCAGAAAGAAGGGAGGAGACAAAAGTTGTAACCACCAGATCCAAGGAGAGAAGGCAGCAGATGGGACAAGGGAGATGACATTTGCCATGGAGAGCAGTCATGCCCATAGCTTTGGCCTATTGTCAAATATTGAGTGTCTGCCTTACATTGTATTACACATTCAAGTTAAAAAAAAGTCTGTTATACTGATAGGATATTTTTCTCTAGGTCTAAGTTTTAATCAACCTTACTAACAAAGTTAACTTAATTCTGTAGAAGACTCTTGGGTGGTGCCACAAACATCAGATTTGATTGTCCTATTGCCTCATTCTGAAGAAGCATTGATTGATTTATTACAAGATGAACAATGTAAACTTATGCTAAGAGCTGGGCTTGGAGCTATAATCTGGGTAATAAATACTACCCTTTCTAAAGTCCAATAGTATCCCAACCAAATGCATTTCTAAAGATGGCAGACCTCATAGCCAGAAACGTCTGATGAAGCCATATAAAAATACCAAGGAGGACCCTACTTTGCCCTGAAATTTTCTAATGCTATCAAACTTCAACATGTTAAATTCACCCTCAGTGTTTTAACTTTATCATAGTTTTTGAGAGGAGTTGCTTTTCCAGAATTCCTTATACTTGAGGTTTAATTTTTTTCTTACAACCATCTTCTGCAGTGCTATTAATATATATTTTAAATTCATTTCTGTGCAACATCCAGTCCAACTCTATGATTAGGCTTTGCAAACAGAATTCTGGTGAGAGCATTCAGTCTCCCCAGCTCCTCTACTTCTCAGTGCTAGTGTGGTCTGAATGAAACAGCAGAGGTAGTAACCAAAAATATTCGAAAGTTAGTTCCTTGATGATGCTTTTTCTCATAGTTAAGCACATGAAACAAATCTACTTCAAATATGGGAAAGCTGTTATTTCATTTTATTAATTACAGTTTCTTTAGGCTTGTATGTAAACAAAATGAAGTCATGTCCCCACTTCTCTCTCATGGCAGATGGCTATACCACAGATGACATTGAATTTTACTGGCGTGGAGGTGATAAGGCTGTCACTGGAGTGGAGAGGATTGAGCTCCCTCAGTTCTCTATTGTGGAGCATCGTCTGGTCTCGAGGAATGTCGTCTTTGCCACAGGTGAGTCCTGTGTTCACTCACTGGAAGCCTAGGCAGTGATGGTCTCGTAATGAAACCATGCAGCTTACTCACAGAACTTGGTCATTCAAAGATGTACTGTCATCAGTAATTCATCATCTTAGGTACTCCTTTACTCTGTGTCTAAAGGGATTGGTAAACTTTGATGGGAAGGAAAGATCACCTCACAAGGAGATGCATTCAGGGGACAGTTACTGAGAAGTTAAAAAGCTAGGGTGAATTTAACCAACCCACATATGGTAACATAAGAAACTCTCATTTCTGGGCAGACACAAATCCACTGATAGCCTTGGAGGCAGACAGGAAGGGAGGAAGGAGAAGGAGGAAGATCTGAGGAAGTAGTGCTATTCTCCTCCCAGAAGTAAGAGAACTTCACCCCACTTCTGGAGTAGCAGCCTTGGTGGTCCAAGAAATTGGGCCACCCTCAGTGAGTGAGGCTTCTTGAAATATGATCATATTCTCCTTACACTATCTGGTTAAGGTTGCCCCAGCCTGGGTTTCATTGTCATCTTTGTTTCAACCATCTAAAGATTGAGAAGGTAATTTCTGCTATCCTGTCTGTCCTTGTTGAGGTTTCATTAAATTACAACTATGTATATTTTAACATTGTGCAGTGTTTTCTTGTTACCCCTGCATTCCTTCTAAGGCCCATATATTGTAATTGAGGTAATAAACAAAAGTCCTTTTTAATCAGTAAGGTTTTATAAAGACCACAAACTCTGGGTTGAAAATGCTAAATAAAGACAGAGCTGGAACCTTCCACCTCAGCTTTCTCCTGTCAGTATAGCTTGAACAATGACAAGTGGGTGCCAATCAGCTCCAGTTCTGTGAGGGCATTCATAAAGCCCAAGGAAGCCCCTGTTCTTTCTGCCTGTTGCCTCTGGCTGGAATGCCTGTGACCAACAGCCACCTGCCTCTCCTTTGCCTGGTCACCTCTGACTCATTCTTTAGCTTAGTCTAGATGCCACTTCCTCTGGGAAGACTTTTTGACTCTGCTCTGCTTACACACTTACACACTGCCTCCCCAAGCTAGATTAAGTGGCTGCTTTGTGTTGCCACAATACTGCTCTGCTGTGCCTCTCACCTCAAGGATACATCTCCATTAGGAGGGGCCTGTCCTGGTTATGGTTTACCCCTAATCCCATCCCCATCTTGTATAATGCCTGACATGTCCTAGGCATGCAACAATAGTCCCTGGATAAATGAACAATGAGTCAAGCACCAACTTCTCTCCTCTCTACCCCAGCTTCTAAGAACCAATGAGACATGCTAAGTATAGACAAAAGCCCGAATGCTTAAGACACCAATCTGCTTCATTTTTATGCAGTGCCACTTTATCCTCTGTTGCAAGAGGTGCTACAGATATCCCTGTAGTCTCTAGAGGCACTCACCTCAGATGGACAGTAAGAGCCAGCAAGTACACTGGCTTATTGTTAAGCAATGGTTTCTACAACCAAGAAATCTGCCCTGTGATGCATTGGATAAAATGCTTTACTGATTTTAGAACCAGGATTCAAATTGTTCCATGCTACAAGTGATATGTGCAGATGTTCCACTCAGAACATAAGAGTAGTGTTCTCTCAGTGGAATAATCTTCCCAAGCTTGCCTTGGTCTTGAAAATTGCCATTGTGGCCATTAGTATGTTGCCTTGAGGATCTCTTACTGCATTTTCATGCAGCCTCATCAAAAAGATGGATGAGGTCTGTGTGCAGTGCTTCCATAGGAAAATGCAACCATTTAGAATGGCCTTCCTGAATCCTCTACCTCAAAACCACTAAGGGGCCTTTTTTTTTTTTTCTAGATGCACTCTTTGTCTTTCTTTGAAGTATTTATATGGTAGAAAGTCTCCCAAATAGACACTACAGATGTGGGGGATAATATTTAAACTATGCATAGGGCAATCAGCCCATCAGAATGAAGTACAATGTCTTCTTTCTAGCACTTACCAAGTTCTGGCATTTGCAAGATATAAGCCAGGGACTCCATATCAGTCAGTTACAAACCTCCCAACTTTCAAAGAGCTTGCACTTTATATTGTGTATCAATTATACTTCAAGAATAATGTTTTTTTTAAAGAGCTTGCAGTTTAAAATTAGTCTAATTGGTCAATTCATAAGGAAGTAGCATAAACTACATTGTTAAAAAAATATTTTAAAATTAAATGTTACACTGATTTGTTTTCCTTTCCACAAGTGTTCTTAATTAGAGAGATTTTGATCAGTCAACAGGATTGATCAGTCAATCAGGCTATATATAGGATTGAAGAATTCTGTAGCCTGATAGAATTCTCAAAAAAGGATTAGTTAAGAACAAACACTCTGGAAGTTTATTTGGACCAGCCTGAGTCCATGATGAGGATTAAATGTAATGCTCTCCACCTCTACTTCCACCTGGAGGTAAAACACAGAGCAGCCACATGAACCTGCAGGACAATGGGTGGAGGCAAGCTAGACTCAGGGGAGGCAAACAAAACATATAAGGTGCAAAATTTCAGATATTTATTCTCAGTATCATGCAAGTGAAATTTTGTTTTACCCTCCTAGCCTTTGTCCTGCCAATTTGGGGATCTTACAGAAGGTCCTTTGCTGTGATTGCCTACAGGAAACTGTCCTAGTCCATCTCCAGGGTAACATGAGGTTTAGGCTACAGGGAAGAGAACATGCAAAAGCAAGTTATGAATATTCACTCAACAATTGACATGAACTGGTTGTGGGACTGGGCCTGGCATCAAAGAGAGAAACAAGGAGTGTCTGGTCTCCTGGGATTTCTCATTAGGCCTTCATGTTTCAGCAATATTCCCCTGATGATTTCACACAGTCCACTGTGTAAAGTAATGTTTAGTGAGAATTAAGCCACAGTAAGAGAGCTGACTTAAATATGTTCAAGAGACACTATGTCTGGGGTTTTAAAACACAGATGCTGGAGAAGTCCTAACTGAAACTTGCTAGCAGTGTGACCCAGGTCAATTTATTTAACCACTTTGAAAAATAGGGATATTAATAATATCTATTGGTAGGGTTGTTGGGAGGAATACATGAGTTAGTATAAACAAAAAGCCTAGAATAGTGCCTATAGTAAGCATTTATTAGCTCTCACTAAAATGTGGGATCAGGAAGGAGGCATATTCTGAGGAGTCTGAGAATAGATACTGTAGCGGCTGACCAGATCTTTGTATATATTGGAAAATTTATGACATTCTTCTCCTGAATGATTGGGCTTCTAATTACTTATCAGAGGATTTTAAGAGTAGGGATTGTCTTGGGTTCATATTTGTATCCATAAAACATTCCAGTACCTAGCCCACTCAATAGTTTGAAACCTAAGGGGTTATTGAATTTAGGAGAGGAAATCTGACCATCACTAAGTATGTGAACTCTTATTGAATGAATTGTTTCTGCAAAAGAGATATTATAAAAATTTATGATATTATATATTCAAATATTTAATGTACTAAAATATTATGTATTTTTTTAAAAATACATATAAAACTTCTTTGTACCTGGGGAGGAAATTAAGTACCCCTTTGCTTAGGAAAAAGGAGTCGTGTTCCATAGGTGTGTTTTGTTTTTTTTTTTTGAGAGGTAGATAGAGGGGCAGAAGGAGAGGGAGAGAGAGAATCTTAAGGAGGTTCCACACTCAGCATGGAGCCCAACACAGGGCTCTATCTCACTGACTTGAGCCAAAACCAAGAGTCGGACACTAAACGACTGAGCCACTCAAGCGCCCCTCCCCCCCGCAGGTGTATTTTAAAGACAACAAAGAAATGACTGAGTTAGTTCATATTAACAAATAATTATTCAGTTACTACCATTATTCAAGAAATAGTTTTGTTTTGTTTTGTTTGGAAAAAAATCAACCCTTTTAAACTCGAAAGAAAATGAAGCAAGCCTACATTACTCTAACTTCTAACCATAATGGCATGCTGTATTATAATTTATATCACCTTGTTTTAAGCATTTTTCACTAATGTTCCTTGAAGACTGGTAATAGACAAATAAACTAGCCCAAGTTAAAGTTTAGGAAAACTGAAGTTCAAGAATGATAACAATTTGGGGCCCCTGAGTGGTTCAGTCAGTTAAGCATCCAACTTTGGCTTAGGTCATGATCTTGAGGTTTGGTTCCTGAGTTTGAGTGCCACATCAGGCTCTGCGCTATTAGCAGAGATCCTATGTCTCCCTCTCTCTCTGCCCCTACCCTGCTCTCTCTCTCTCCCTCCCTCAAAAATAAATAAACATAAATAAAGAATGATAATAATTTGATCAAAGTTGCATAGTAAAGCTAGAAAGGATGACGATTCTCATGTTTCTCAAGGAATAAGTACCTCTAATGCATTTTGACAAAGATTTTAAAAACTAGCCTTTTTATACTTTATTTTAAATGATCGTTTTCATCAATTTTACATATTAATGTTATAAGGGTTCTTACAAAACAGGTGAATATGTAGTTGGGATAACAAACAATGAACACAGTGCCTGTTTTTAGAGTCTGTGCCACTCTCTCCTTCACATGCCTATGTTAATAGGCCATGTGTTCTTGATGAACAGTGCTTCATGCAGGTTTCCAAAAACTGATATTGGGATTGGAGGCCTCCACAATCCCAATCCAGGGCCCTACAATTGCTTCATCCAACACCCAGAAATACTTGGTGGCAAGAAATGTGCCTCTGCCTTCCTATTCATCCTGCACTTTGCTGCCAGATTAGTAGCTGAGGAACACTGTTTGCATGAAGCAACGATTAATACTCGTTGACCTTGAATCCATATGTTGCACCAACCTGTCTCTTCAGTTTAGCTCACAAATGTCCCCAGTATGAAGCCATCCTGATAGCTGTTGCATCTAACTCTTTTACTCTCCTCGAAGCATATGCTCCTGCATTCTGCCTAAAGACTTTCACTTCTGTTATAGCCTCCACTTGATATATTTTCTTCCTGTTTTTCTTATCCAAATCTTGTATGTTTATCAATGGACAGTTCAACCACCAACACCTCCAATTAGCTTTCCTTGAGCGTACCTGTCATTTATCTTTCCTTTGGAAAACTTGGTATCACACTCTACCTGTATCATTCCTTTATCAACTGTCAAATATTATTAATTTCTGTCAAATATTATTACTGCCACTCTCATATATGTCAGGCATGCAATAAATATATTTTCAATTATTTTTTTGGTTCATAAATTGGTGCTCAGTATTTTCACAAAATGCCCAAGTCCCAAATATAGATTCTTCTTGAAAGTCAGAGAGGATGGGGGCACCTGGGTGGTTCAGTTGGTTAAGCATCCGACTCTTGATCTCAGATCAGGTCAGGTTACAATCCCACAGTTTGTGAGTTGGAGTGGGGCATCGGGCTGCTCTCTGACAGTGTGGAGCCTGCTTGGGATTGTGTCTCTCCTTCTCTCTGCCCCTCTCCTTCTCTCTCTCTCTCAAAATAAATAAATAAACTTAAAAAAAAAGTCAGAGAAGAGAAAAAAGAAAGTAAATTATTTTAATTAGGCTTCTTGTGTGTCATTCATTGTTCCAATCTACTGGATTTCCTGGGAAGTCCTAGATCTATTACAAGTATTCCTTATTGATCCAGAATTATATTTATTTTTTTAATAATTAAAGCATAGTTGACACACATTTTTACATTAGTTTCAGGTGTACAACATAATGATTTGACAACTCTTTATATGTTATGCTATACTTACCACAAGTGTAACTACCATGTCACCATACGACACTATTACAATACCATTGACTATATTCCCTGTGCTGTACTTATTCATCCCTGTGACATATTCATTCCGTACAGGCTTCATCCCTGTGACATATTCATTCCGTAACTGGAAGTTTGTTTCTTTTCATCCCCTTCACCCATTTTGTCCATCTCCTTCCCCTTTCCCCCCCTGGCAACTATTAGTTTCTTCTCTATATTTATATGTCTGTTTCTGCACTGTTCATTTGTTTGTTCATTTGTTTTGTTTTTAGATTCCACATATAAGGGAAATCATATGGTATTTGTCTCTGTCTTTGTTATTGCATATGCAAGATCACGTACTTTTTTAAATTTTTTAATGTTTATTTATTTTTGAGAGACACAGAGACAGAGTGTGAGCAGAGGAGGGGCAGAGAGAAAGGGAGACAGAATCTGGAACAGGCTCCAGGCTCTGAGCTTGATCTCATACTTTTTAATGAAAGGGTATATGAAGTGAGTTCTCAGATTATTCCTTGGCACCTACAATCTATAGGATTAAGCCAAATCTGAAAACATGCCTGAGTAAGGCTTTCTAAGAAAAAGGAAGCCAGATTAAAAGGGAGATAGAATAAAAAAGAGAAACAATACAAGGGTGGGGGATCCTCTCCCTCCTGCAGCTTGATACCTAGATGTGAGCTACATGGCATTCTCTTTCTCCTTTAACCATTAAAATAAATTTATTTACTATAGTCAATGTATTTCTATTTACTCTGTCATCTACTTCTGTGAGATCCATTAGGGATCTATGGTAGAATATCAGAAAATACTGAAAAGTATTTTTAAAATAAGTGGAAACAAATTAGTCTTAGAAATTCTTTGGATTGAAATCTGAAAAAAAGATTGGCCTTCTATATAAGCCTTTAGGAGTAATGTAAGAAATCTTTGCTGAACCTAACTTTTAAACCTCTTCTAGATTGACAATTCTTAATCATTTAAAAGTTGAGGTCTGAAATATTCTCTTAAAAATGTTTAACAAAGCATTCTTCCTAAAAATGGTTAGAATTTTTCCATGCTTTATAATTTTATACAAAGACATAGATTGTTAGATTTTTTTTACTTTAATGATAACTTTTATAACTTTTCTGTATGAGCACATATAGAAAAATACTTACAATATAAATGCAGAGCTAACTGAATTACCAGAAAGTGAGCAATCCTATAACTGCAATTAGGTGAAAAAGTAGAATGTTATCAGAACCCCAAAATCCTCACTATGACTCCACCTAATGTCCTTACCTCCCTCCTTCTCAAAGAAAACTATTATCTTGTCACAATATAATGAAATTTGTGTTTTTGTTTTGTTTTGTTTTGGTTTTGTTTTGTTTTGTTTTGTTTTGTTTTTTGAATTTTGTGTTTTTGAACCTTATTTGATGGGATAATAGAGTTTGAATTTAACTGAACATTATGTTTATGAAATCCATCCATGTCACTGTATTTCATTTATTTTCTTTGCTATATTACTATGCAATTACACCACATTTTATTTATCCATTCTATTGTGGGTACAGATTTATGAATAATGCTACTGTGAACACTCTTGTACTTGTTTTTGTGTGTGTATGTGAATATATGCACAGGCAAACATTGACTGTATACCTGGAAGTGTAATTGTGAATGTTGAAGTTTAATGATCATGCCAAACTGTTTTCCAAAGTGATTCTGACAATTTATGTTCATACGAGTAATGCATGAGTGTTCCTTTTGCCCACACCCTTGCCAACATTTCACATGGAAGTTACTGGCTGGGCGTTGGGTGGTTTTTTGTGGTTTAACTTCCATTTCTCTGAGTACTAGTGAGATTGAGCACCTGTCCTTATTGGTTATTTGGAGATCCTCCTTTGTGAATTACTTGTGCAATTCTTTTTTGTGAATTATCTGTCATTAATTTGAGTTATTTATAGATTTTAGATGCAAGCTGGTTATAGGTCACAGCGTGTTACAAAAATGTACTTTTTACATTGAAACCTACAGTCCACATGCAATTGATTTTTGTGAATGGTGTGAAGTATGGGTCAGGTTTTATTATTTTCCACAGCACCATTTGTTTTACAGCAACACATTTGTCATAAATTTAATGTGCATAGATCTGCTTTTGAACTTTATATTCTGTATCATAGGTTTATTTATCTATCTTGTACCCTTAACTCACAGTGTTAATTACTGTAGCTTTAAGTAGAGCAGATCCTTTATTTACTGTTTACAATCGACTTTACTATTTACTCGTTATTTATTATTAACTTGATTATTTTGGTCCCTTATATTTCCATGTCACTTTTATAATCAGATCATTAATTTTCACCGAAAAAGTGCTTTGGCTTTTTATTAGGAATACATTAATTTGGTGAAAGGCATGTCATTATAATTTTTTCCAATCTGTAGTATATTTTATCTCCATTTACTTAGGTCTTCTTTAATTTGAGGTAATAACATTTTAGGATTTTCTATATAAAAATCTTGTACATATTTGCTAAATTTTTCTAGATGTTTGATATTTTCTGATGCAAGTATACATGCTAAAAATTTTTAGCATTATTTTTTGTTGTGATATATATAAGAACACAATGATTTTATATTGAATGGCCTTGCTAAAGTATTTATTACTTCTGATAATGTATCTGAGATGGTCTTTTTACCTCTTCCCAAACACTGTAGAGACCTTTGTGCATTTTAATTATTTCCTCATTTGACCTACATATGCTATTGTCATTATATATTATAACTTTATATATATATTTAAAATCCTATATGATATTATTATTATTGTTAAATGCAGTATATGTTCACTTAGATATAATTATAAATGTCCTGTTTTCTTTGTTATTTATTTTATCTCTAAGTCACTATCTGTGAATGTTTCCTTCTGCCTATAAAATATTTTTGGTTTTTGTTTTGTTCTGATTTGTTTTGGTTTTTGCCTAAAGAACATTTGAAAAATATTTTCTTTAGTCTGAGTCTCCTGGTCACAAATTTCTTCTAGGTTTTTTTTCAAAACCATATATGACCTATATATTCTTGTAGGATTGTTCCAGAAATTTAAGTTGACAATTTTTTTTCTTTTCCATTTGAATATATTATTTCATTGTCTCTGGCTTCCACTGTTTATATTGAGAGGACACTTGTTGGTCTAATTGGTGCTCTCAAATTAATTTGTTTTTCTTCCCCTTCTAGGATTTTTTTTTATTTTTTTTCTCTTTGATTTTGATTTCATTGGTATTTATGATGTACCAAGATATGGTTTTGTCTGTAATTATTTTCTTGGAATTTATAGATCTTCTTGAATCTTTGGTCTTTCAGCACTTTTGGAGCATTCTTAGTCATCACTGCTTTTGCTCTATTCTCTCCCTGTGGTTTTCTTCTAGGATTCCAGTCTCAATTCCAGTTTTATAACTCCAGCACAAATCTTCTCACTGTATCTTCTGTATATCTCAGCCTCCTTTTTGGAATTTTCATTTTATTTTCTCTTCATGCTTCACTCTGGAAATTTTCTTCTGACTCATCTTTCAGTCCAACAATTTCCTCCTCATTTGTGTTTAATCTGTTATTATCCATGGGAAAATTGTGGATATAATTCAAAATTTATGATGATGTTTTCTTTCCTCAAAGTGAATGTATGTTACCTCTGTCAGACACTAGAGGCATTAGCAATCCCGGATAGGTGATATTGAGTTCAGATTCAGTCCTTGTATATGGGTTAATCCTTCTGGTTTATCCTGACTTCTTGGACAAAGCTCTTTGCAATCCCTACTTGTTTTCTGTCCCTAGTTTCTGCTCATTTAGTCCATGATCTGTCAGATGTCCTAATTAGCTTCTCATCTTTCTCTTCTAGAAAGTATGTGTTTCAGCTACCTGAAATGTGGCTCACCTCTCTATTTCTTTTTCTCCCAGAACTTGCCCCACATTTTTACTAGCTTGCTATTTCTCCAGTGCCTTCAAGGAGATATATTTAAATTTTGTCCATTTTCCTCTAGTTGTTTCCAGTGGAAGTGCTACCTATCTATAATACTCAAACACCATGTTTTTTTTTTCCCCACTCCTCTTTATTTTTTCAGAAAAATTTACAGTTGTTTTAATATTTAATTCTTACTTAGTTTAGACTATTAATACATGAGAGTAAAAAAGAAAAAAAATAGTATACATTTTGTAATCACATTTTGGAAAATATAATTTTGGATTTTTCCAATAATGTTATGTAGAGGAAACACTTATATTGAACAGTGTACAATAGAGGAAAGTGCTGTAAAGCTCAAAGGAGATCTGACTCTGGTTGTAACAATAAAAAGTTGTGGAAATGTTAGGGAAGCACTTGAATAGCAGTAAGGGAATCAGGTTAAAAGAAATATTACATTACATTTATTTTAATAAATATATTCAACTAGTTAATAATCTAAGAGCTCCTTAAATACCACTCTGGACTCAAGATCACCAGATTAAGACTTCATCTTTTGCATTGGTCTTGAATGTATATTCTGCTAACCAGCAAAGTTTGGGATGTACGGTTTTTGCCAAATCTGAAATTTACTCCTAACTTTTTAGTTTTGTTTCAGCTAAAAGACGGAAATTTTTGCTAGATACATGAAAAACATGTTTTTTAATATGCTTCTTTAATTGTGTCATGTTTTTATTTCTCTTCCTTTTTTCTGGGGTACATTTGGACTGATATCTTCGGGGTTTATTTCAAAATACCTCTGCCAAGATTAGAAGAAAGAAAAAGAGAAGAATTCCAAAATGAATGATAATGAACATTTCTGTTAAGATATTTTCAAAATGCAATTGTGCTTTTCATTAATGTTTATGACAGATTACAAATATTTTTAAAGTCTGCATGTCACATCGTTAATACATTCACTTAATTTTCTCTAAAGTCCATTGTGAGATCCATGCTTTAGTAAACTAAAGCCCTGTGATCAACTTATTGTCCACTGAGTCTATAAATAACATCTACTAGAGGTCTAGAGAAAGTATTATATGAAATATTAAAAGAAGGAATTATCATCTCTATCTGACTTACAATATAATCTAACCTTAAATTCTAGAGGCAAATTCCCATTCTTTTTTTCCTCCCACTGATTTTTGTTAGAAGGATCCTAAGAGACAATTCATCTCTGCTTCCTAGACAAATACTAATTCTTCAGTCCAAAATGGTGGGACCAAAGCAAGCTTACTCTCAGTGCTAAATGAGAGCTTAGCTATCTCATCTTACTAATATGAAATCATTTTCCTTTAAGGGCTCCTGACCTATCAAACATGTCTCACCACAGAAGCCAGATATCTTCAGAAATTCATTGTCCTGCACTTCCTTTGCAAGAAAAAAATCAAAAATCTTGTCTACCTTTACCTTTTGAACTTAATTTTAAAACTACTGCACATTTTTTTAACGCTCAATGGTAAGAATTCTTAGATTATAGAATCCTGAGCATAGAAGGCACCATAGAGGAAGAAAAGGAAAGGAAGAAGCAGCAACTAGTATTTACGGAATGTGTATTTGGGGCCAGATAGTAAGTTTGTTACTTAATATAAATTAAGTCATTTAATTTCCAGTAAGATACATGTAATAGGCATTCTTTTTTTTTCTTTTAAGAGATTATCAAAATATAATTTAGATACCATAAAGTTCACCCATTTAAATTATATAGCTCAATGATTTTAATGTATTTACAGAGTTGTATAATCATGACCGCATTCAATTTCGGAATATTTTCATCAACTCAAGAAGAAACCTTGGGGGTGCCTGGGCGGCTCAGTCAGTTAAGTGTGAGACTTCAGCTCAGGTCATGATCTTGGGGTCCATGAGTTTGAACCCCACAACAGGCTCTGTACTGACAGCTCAGAGCCTGGAACACGCTTTGCATTCTGTGTCTCCTTCTCTCTCTGTCCCTTCCCTGCTCTCTCTCTCTCTCTCTCAAATAAACATTTAAAAAAATAAACCCTGTGCCCATTAGCAGACACTCCCCATTTCCCTCTACCTACCACCCAGCCTTGGGCAACCACTAACTTCATTTCTGTTTCTGTGGATTTGCTTATTCTGTGTATTTTATATAAATTGAGTCATACACTGTATGGTCCTTTTGTGACTGACTTCTTTCACTTAGCGTGATGCTTTGAAGTTTCATCCATGTTATGTCATGTATCAACACTTCATTCCTTTTTATTGCTGAATAACATCCCATTGTATGAATATATCATATTTTGTTTAACCATTCATCATTGATGAACACTGGGCTATTAACAATAGGGTTGCTCTGAATATTCATGTACAAGTTTTTCTGTAGATATGTTTCCATTTTTCTTAGGCATGTGCTTAGGATTGGAATTGTTGGATCATAAAGTAACTATATTTAACTCTTTTGAAGGACTATCAAACTGTTTTTCCAAAGTGATGGCACCATTTCATATTCCCAAGAGCAGTACATGAAGGTTTTAATTTCTTCACATCCTTACCAACACTTGCTATTGTCTTTTTTTTATATTGAAATATAATTGACACACAATTTTACATTAGTTTCAGGTATACAACATAGTGATTCCATAGCTCTATACATTAGACTATGTTCACAATTGTAGTTACCAGCTGTCACCATACAACTGTTACAATACCATTGAATATGTTCCCTATTCTGTACCTTTCATCTTCATTATGTATTCATTCCATAACTGGAAGCCTGTATCTCCCATTCCCCTCACCCATTTTGCCCACCACTCCCCCACACACACCTCTTCCCTCTGGCGACTAGTTTTTTCCCTGTATTATGGGTCTGTTTCTGCAGTGTTTGTTTATTTTATTCATTTATTTAGCTTTTTTTAAGATACCACATATAAGTAAAATCATATGGCATTTGTCTTTCTCTGACTTATTTCACTTAGCATAATACCATCTATGTACATCCATGTTGTCATAAATGCCAAGGATCTCATTCTTTCTTATGGTTGAGTAATGTGTGTGTGTGTGTGTGTGTGTGTGTGTGTCTGCGTGTCTGTGTGTCTGTGTGTGTGTATGTCTGTTTTCTTTATCCATTCATCTATGAATGGACATTTAGTTTACTTTCATATCATGGCTATTGTAAATAATCTTGCAATAAATATAGGGATACATATACATTTTCCAATTATTGTTTTTGTATTCTTTGGGTAAGTAGCCATTAGTGGAATGATCAAATCATATATTTCTATGTCTGTCTTTTGATTGTAGTCATCCTAGCAAGTATGAAGTGGTATCTCATTGTGATTTTGATTTGCTTTCCTCTAAAAAGTAATAATCCTGAGCATCTTTTTATGTGCTTATTGGATACTTTCTCCTGTGGAGAAATGTCTATTTAAGTCATTTGCGCATATTTAAATTGGGTTGTGTTTTTTTAAACCTTCTTTATATATTATGGATATAAGATCCTTATCAAATATATGATTTACAAATATTTTTTCGCATTCTGTGCGCTGTGGTTTTATTTTCTTATAGTTCGCTTTGCAGATTAATAGCTTGTAATTTTGATGAAGCATAACTTATCTTTTTTTTTTTTTTTTACTGTGATATTCTTGCCCTATTTCAACACAAGGAAACTGAGGGTTTGATCAGATAATCAGCTTACCAAAGGAATATTCCAAATAAACCATGAGGCTGAACCTAAACTCTTAGACACCACCACCCTTTGCTCCAGAGTCATGTGATACAATATTCTTGTTTTACTGTGGAGAATCAGAATGAGAATCATTGCGTATTAAAACAATCTGAAAACATTTTTCTCAAGTTCCAGTTCTATTTTTCCTCTTTTTTTTTTCTTTCCTCTTTCATATATGTTCTGCCCTTCATGGCTTTTTTTGAACATAAAATAATTAAGGTGACTAGTAATAGGAGGAAGAAAATTAGTAACACTATTTTGAGTTTTAGGTTGTGTTATGAAGTGAAAAAAGTAGATTATAAATGAATGAGACAGTGTGATAAAAAAATAAAAACTCAAGAGCAGCACTGAGAGCTCACAAAACTTTTAGGCAATGGTGGGAGAGCCCCTCACAGTGGCCACCTTAAAGAGGGAGATGCACATGTGTGTAGGTCAGCTCTGCTGCAGTTGCTAAAATATCAGCTTATTATTTTATGGACACATTTGAGTGGCTCTCTCCCTCCACAAAGGTGACATGATACTCTGTGTCGATATTTTTAATGACATCTTCAACAATATTAATGCTTTAGAGCACAATATTAAATTAGGCTAGATTCCGTACCCAGAGCCTTGGCATAACTTTTAGTGCGTCTAAGGAGAAAGGGTTGAGATCAGCATCTTCAATAGGTAGTTTTGCCAAGGAAGCCCTGAATTGGAACAATGCACTTGTGTTCAGGGACTGTTCCTCTCTTTGTTGGCTCAGCATCTACTTGGGAACCTGACCACATCTGCATTGGCACACAGGCTTTAGGGCTTCTGTGCCTTTCTGTTGTAATTTTTAAGCTTCTATTGCTGTTTTGAAGGGTATGTCTTAGTGTAGCTGACTCACTACTTCTCAACTTTATTAACCACTAGCTATGTGGGGAGTTTTCCCATAGATACAGCATACATCATGGCATTCACCCTGAATGTAAGGACTTTGTTTAACAAAGCTACAAAAAGACTTTATGTGCTCTTTAAGATGCATATCCAATGACAAAGGCCTTGACCTAAAACAGGTCTTAATATATCTTAGAACTCATGTTTATTAACATTCTGAGGCCTATTTCTCACGGTGTACTGAAAGGCTTTTCTTCATTTGCCCTAGTGAGTCTTTTACCTTGAACGCTCTCCTGATTCCCTGCCTGAAAAGAATTGTATTCAACCAGGAATAGTATCTTGGTTCAGATGCTATGAAACCTCCCCTGCATCACCAAATCTCATGCTCTAGAATATCTTTCTATCTCCAGCAAGACTCTTACTCTGTTTTACCAGGGCCAAACTGTATGAGTCTTTCTCTGACATGGATTAGGACCTAGATGAGAATGTAGAATCCTTTCTTATTCATTTGTTGTCTGCTCCCTTCACCATCCCCACCTCTGGGATTATGAGACTAGAATGTGTGGGGCATATGGTGAATGCCTAAAACTTTTTTTTTTTATTTGAAGTATCACTTCGGTTTCAATAAGTAGAATGTATTTACTATACAAACATAAGAAAGTGGAATATTTCTTAAATCTAATTTTTGCATTATGAATTCTGTTATTCTAAATTCTGTGTTATATCTTGGGAAATTTCCAGAGATCAAGTTATTTTAGGAATGAGATTAGTATTCCTTTCCTCAAGGTTATAATGATTTTCCAAATATTTGACTTTGCATTCATTTCATTGACCTCCCTATTACAGGGGGCAAGTATTCCCAATAGTGTTAATCATACTTCATTGCATAAGTATCAACATTTGCTTCTGTTGGGAACAATTTCCCTGAAGAAGGTGTACTTTGGAAAATATTAAGCAAGTTGATGTAGAAAAATGAAAGTTGGGCAATAAGATAGATTACATTATCACTCAAAAAAAAGTTACTCCTCTCCCCTGGGAAAGGACTAAACTCTCTACTCCAATGATATAAAGATTGACAGTAGGACTTGCTCTAGACAAGAAAGTGTAAGGGGGAGTATGTGTGGCACTTCTTCCATGGTGTCCAGCAGTGTTCCAGAAACAGAAAGCTAAGTGGATACACAAGAAAATAAAAATCTTTGTTTTAAGCTATAGAGATCTGGGGTTCTTTTTGTTATTGCAACATAAACCAACCTATCTTGACAAATACAGAAACTATTCCAAGTATAGTGGAGAGTGAGACATAACTGAAACAAGAGCAGCAAATGATTAAGTGATAAGTAAAGCCTGAGATTGCCATTAAATTTCAAACTAAGATCCAACAATGAATTTACTTTGGTAAAGATATTAAAGTTGCTATGGGAGTTCAAGCATTCAGTAAAGATGTTGAACGTTTTGAGTATTACACTTGCTAGAGAGTAACATAAATAAACCAAAATACTCCCATTTTTACGTATACAGATGTATTTGTTGATAACCTATGATAGTTTAGACATTTACCTAGGCATCATATTATATGAAAAATACATCACTTCACAAACTCTGCTTTAGGGACTGTACAACTTACTAAGGAAGATCCTGTCTTGATAAATAGTAATAATTTTATAAAAAAGAAAATAAAAAGGTAATCACTTACACTTTGAGGAAAGAAGGATAAAGGATTCATGGAAGATGTGGCATTTGATTAAGGTTTTGTAACGTGGGTAAGGAAAAACATTTCGTCAGGAGGGAGGAATGTGGGTGAATCAGCAGAAGCAGGAAATATGGACAATTATTTTTAGGTAGTGAGGACACTCTTTGAGCTAGAAAATGGTATTCTTAATGAAAAGATATAGTGGGAAATAAAACAGGAGTTAATTTTGGAAAATGTTTTAGAGAAACTAAAATTCCCAGATACATATTTGGACCTTTCTAGGAAGCAGTGAGCCATATAAGATTTTGAATATGGGTTGACAGCAAGTGTCCGTGCTGTACTTCAGGAATGTGTGGATGGAACATAGGGCCAGGAATCTGGAAATGGCAAGATGGGACTCTGACCCAGTTCAATGGCACATCATGCCAAGGATCCACATATACATAAAATGTAATGTAAAACAAAAATAGAGTATATCAGACCTATATCAAGGGAAGCTTTATTCCATTGATGGTGTTTGGAGGACTGGTTGATGTTTGTGGAACAAAAAACAGTGTGTATGGATGCTTTATATCAAACACTGAAATAATTATCAACCTTTAAAATAGATTTGTGATTAAATTTCTATTGTGAACTTATCTAAGATTAAAATCAAGTTTTAAAAATAACAAGGAAAAAATGAAATGGATAAACTCAACTATATACAAAAATTTAAGTGTTTATATGTCCCCTACTCAAGCCATTACAAATTTTAAAATAAACAACTGAAGAAATGCTTGCAGAGAATGCACGCAAGGATTAATGTCAAAAGAACTGAAATGAATAGGTAAAAAAAAGGAACAAAAAATGAGAAAAATGAATAAATAGTATAATCAGATCATATATGAGCTTATATACAGAAGAAAAACAAACATTTAGGAAGTATGCAGTTAAAGAGAGTAATTGGAAAGGACAAAATTTTCCCAAAGAAATTATCAAAAGTTATTTTTAAGAAATGTTCTGGAACATTGTCATGTTTACAAGGTGAGTAGGGAATTCTATAAAGTGCTCATAGTTACGTGTACACTGGTATGATTTTTTGACAAAGTAATTTGGCAATAACCATCAAAAGCCTAAACAATTCCTAGCAATTGCCTATGCCTTGCTAGGCAATTGCAATGGCCTAGCAACTCCTCTTTTGGCATTTTCATCCTAAAGAAACAAGTCCAAATACAGTGAAAGGACACTACGCAGTGATATTTAGAATAGTGTTTATAGTTTTATAAAAATGGAAATAATAAAAATGTGTTGCATTCAGGAAAATATTTTTGTAAACTAGAGTACATATGTATATATTTGAAGGAAAATTGGGAAGAATTTTAAATTGTGTTTATGAATAACTTGAAATAAGTATGAAAATGTTTATGCTATGATGACAGTATGATGTATGCGTTTGATCAGAGCTATGTAATAGAAATTATGCCCACACACACAAATGACTGGAGTAAATTTCCCACATTCTTATCCTTTAAGTGCTAAGTCCCCTTCTTCTTCTTTTCTCCTTTATATAATTCCAGCTGAAAATGTGGTTGATGCCAAAGTAGGAGCCTGGAGATAAAAATCTTTCATTTTCAACATAGAACTAATAAATAGTCATATGAGTGAGTCAGACTTCTTAGGAAAAGAATATAGAGACAAAAACAGAAAAATACATGGAACAAAGTCTGGAAAATTTGGGTGTGGTAGAATAGGAGCTTGTCAGTCTTAGAGTAGAAGGAGGTCAAGATGAGCGAGGTACTGCAATCTCAGGAAGGGAGCACCATCCATCAGTGATTGTGGAAGGGAAAGAGGCAAGGAAATGGATGATTAGAGAAGGTCATTGGGTTTTCACTGGTTGACCTTCCAGTAGCTTCACTAGAATGTAGATCAGGGAGATTTGGAACTGATAAAGTGGATGGTTGAAGTGGACAGGAGGAAATGGAGCTTACGCTCTCTTTGCTGCAAGAAAAGCAAAATAAAATGGAGAAGACAAATATAAAACTAAATGTGGCATAATCAGTGGGCAATTTTCTTATTCTGTAATTGTGGATATACTAAAGGTATACTGAGTTGGATGCACACATCAGATTAGCACTGGGACAAGATGCTTCTCTGAGGCTCTCCTTAATGCCTTGTCTGTGGTCAGAGTAGAGCATCGCAGTGTATACTGCCATCTTCTGTAAGACTGGGTCTGCATCTATGCCTCTGCAGCTCTCAGGGTACCCTTGAGATTCCTTAGTTGAGGGTCAGTAATTCAATGTCTGTGCACAGTGTTGCTCCAGATGGGCAGAAGGGACAACCGGTAAAAACCATTTTGGTCAATAAAACCTGAGCCAAATCTCCCTTATTTACAATGGAGAAGAAGGGTACAGCCATTGATGAAATAATAAACAAGATACTTGAGATGATTCTGCATTCTAAGCTAAAAACTTTCCCAAAGTTTCCTAGGGATGATTCTTAGCTGAACACTTAGCTTTAGAAGAGTATCCTCATCATTCTCTTAGAGACTGAAATAAACTCCCCTCCCAATTCTTCTATAAATACAATTAGGCAAACAGAAGCAAATTTCATGGGTCACCCCTTAGTTCATGGGCTTTTCAAATGCATGCTGTTGACCAATAGAGGTCAAAGCCAACTTTTTTTGTCTGCTATGTCTTTTCTCCTGTGTAATCTTTGTCTGTTTATCATAGGTGCCTATCCTCGGCTCTCATTGAGCTTTCGGTTGAAGAGAAACATTGGATACTTCATTCTCCAGACTTACATGCCCTCCATACTAATTACGATTCTCTCATGGGTGTCCTTCTGGATCAATTATGATGCATCTGCAGCTAGAGTTGCCCTTGGTATGTGCTATTTTTAAATGATATCTAAAATGTAAAGTAACCATGTCATTACAGTATTAAGGAAGTTCAAAAGCTATAGTTCAACTACAATTTTTTGGCATCATGACACTAGTCTTGCCCATAAAGTTACTTTTATCTTGAAATAATAATTTCATGCATGATTCCCTTGATGTGTTAATTTAATTACAAGGCTCAAATGTGAATTTTCATGTCCATGAAAGGGAAAATATGTTTGCTGAATATTTGCATAATAAAACTATTTTTGACACTAATTTTAAATCAAGGATTAACATCTCCTCTTCAAAATTGTTCTGTGGCCTAGAAAGAAGACTTGACTAATGGGCATTCATCTTTTTTAAGTCAGAAAAATAATCAAATATTATAGCATGTAATTGGAATTACATAATTTAATGAACATTAAAATATGTGATTAGATTCTGAGTGATTATTTGGAGCTCTAGTGATCTGTACTGGCCACTGGTCATTTGGCAATTGGATTGTTAGCTGATATGCAAGGTATTTTACAGGTTCCTATATCATTTGTTATATGTTTAGATTATTAAAAGAATACTATATATTATTTGTTTGTTTGTTTGTTTATCATTTAAACATATTTTAGTTGAGTATAGGGCTGAAGAGCAATTATCCAGTCCATCCCTCCTCTGGTAGGATTGAATTCAATTCCTGAAAGCAAAATTATTGCTAATACTTTTACAAATAGATGGAAAATAATTATCAATGCATTTGCTGGTAAATTAGCTTACAGAAAGCCATAATATTTCAGGGTTCCAGTTATCCCTCTTTCTTCCTGATTTTGTTTACCATCTTTTTTCCAGGACTTCAAGTTGAATGACATCTTTTTCCCTGGGAAAATGTGTGTACATGTGTGTATGTAGATGTCTAGTTTAGAATGTAACTTGCAGAGTTACATTCATGAATAGATTAATACATAGGAAATTAGGTAGCTATTCCTAAAGGTGTTCATTGAATAACAAATTGCTTTGAGAAGAAGAAACTATCAAAAAACTAAAAGTGCCATATTAATTATTATGTATGTTTAATGGGAATGGTGAGAAAAACATCCCTAAATCCTAAAAATCTGTAGGATTTTTCTACAGCCTGCAGAGGTTACCCTGTAACATAAGTCCTTTATGAAGGTTTTGCCCTTCTTCTTCTTTTTTTTAATGTTACCAGATTACTCTTTGTTAAAGTATTTTCTCTTCATCTCACCTGGAAAAACCAGACCTGCAATGATTTTGGACAGTCAGATCTACATTTTGCAGATCTGTTAGCTTATACATTTTCAGGGTCTCTCTTTAAGAAAAAGAATATAAAATAGACAAATATAAAATATCTAGGATCCTGCCCCAAGCCTGGAGAGGCTTATGCAATTGGAGACCTGAAGCTGAAGCTTCATGAGTTTCACAGTGAATCAGCCTTGGAGAATTTGTCATTATTGAAATAACAAGAGAAATATGAGTACCAAAGAACTGTAATTATCTGACATCAATATGAGTGAGGTGAGCTGAAAATGTGAATTTCTAAATTTTATAGATATATAAATTCTATAGCTCCTTAATTGTAAAATACTGACTTCCACAATATTAAACAGATACTCTATCTGAAGTGAGTTGTAGTCAACCCAACCTTATTACAGTATGTGAAAGTAGATTCCACCTTTTCTAACAACACAGCATTATTATTATAAACCTAAATCATCCTGTTATGGCTTTGCTAAGACAAAGGAATGGTCTGCCAGGAGTTGCTAAGGCTTCACCACTGGAGGAGCTCCAGATTCTGACCAAAGTCACAAGTCTGGGAGGCAGATGTGGGCACAGAGACAGAAATGAATGGGCATTTGCCAGTGTCAAGGTGAACCTGAGGCCTGGGGGTCTTGAAGGCAGCTGTGACCTTAAGGCCACAGCATCTGAGCAGATAAAAGTCCAAGTCCAGATCTCAAAGTAGAATACCAGTGTGTTCACTCCATCTGTCCCACCTTCTGCCTACATAGAACAGGGTCTCTGAGCTTGGATCTGCAGGGATTGGGAAATGTCACCTGGTTACCTTCAATAACTTAAGGAAAAGTATATCATAGGATCATGAACACTGAATGACAACACAATAATCAAGGCTGAACTTTACCAAATACTCAGGTGCCAGGTTCTTCGCAAGGACATTAATGAGGTTGCCTTATCTATTCTGCAGAACATCCATAGCACAGTAAGCAATGTTATTGCTCCCATTTTACAGAGCAGAAAAACTAGGTATGGAGCAGGTACATAACTTGTACAACATCATATAATATTAAATGTGAGAATAAAAATTGTAATGCAGTTAGTCTGACTCCAGTTCTCTCCCTTAACCGCTACAGGTGATCCCTATGGTGTCAGTAGACAGTACACACAGGAGTAATTTTGTCTATTACATTGTAAACACAAGGATTAAAAATAAAAAATAAAGCTAAGCAAAGATTATTATTAATTATTATTATTATTGAGGGATCCCTCAAAATCATTAAAATGCTATGTGCTCTAGTTCCTCTTTAAGAATATATGGCCATGGTATGGGGGCAGGCAGTTAATTGGAGAAATCCTCTTCCCACCCCATTCTACCTGTCTTGTCCTGTACCATACCTTTTGAAATGCCTTGAGTGCTGTTACCAGCATCCTAAATGATTGCACCATGATGAATGTGCCTCATTTCTAAGTGAGGTCTTAGAGGTACAGGTCTGTGCAAAGGGGTTTTGAGCAAAGATGTCCATGGCTCTGGCTCAGGATTCTTGGACCTACAGTTGTCTAGGGTTGTCTGTCTACTGAGAAGGGAAATGTTGGTCCTTCAGAAAGCTGTATTGCACTGCTGCTCTGTATGCTTCAGGATTTTATGCTTCTTCTGACCAGGGGCTGACTGTCTGATCTGTTGAACTGTTAGTGTTACAAGCATTCAGACTGCAAATTTGGGAGTTGTAATTAAATGGTCTTCCTCAAAATCCTGAGGTCCACTTATCACTGAATAATAGTACTTGTCCTTTTAAAAGTAAAAATTTATACTAAAATAATTTAGGCCACACTATTTTTATCACAAAGAAGAGAAAGAAAATATCTTTTGATTAAATGATGCAAATTATATTTTTATTTCATAGTCATTTTATAAATGCATCTTTTCAAATACAGTATTTTCTTAGCATAATCTAAATGAGAAATAATTTGAGGCTAACGATTAGTGTAAAGACTGAACAACTTGATAAATGTAAAAGAATATGGAAAGAATCATTCAGTTATCTCCTGTACTGCAGTTGGATGGGTCCACTCAAGGACAAAGGACAGAAGTTCAAAGCAAGGCTGTGGCTGTGGGTACTTGCCAGGAAACCAGAAGCTAATGAATAATTTATTTCCCTGTAATGGTAATAATAAATATGACTATTTGTTATTGTCAGTGTTAACAATGCCAGTTACCATTTATTAACATATCACCAATGATTTTCAGGCATTGTATTTAGACTTCACAACAGTTCTAAACAATGGTGTGGACCCATCAAGGCTCAGGTCATGCTGCTGGGAAGTGGCAGAGCTAGGCTTTTGGGGCCATGTGGCTGTACCATCCAGGTCTGTGAATCCCTACAGTCCACCATCATCCACAATATCTAGATAGGAAGTAAAATGATACAAAGAATTAGTAAACACATTGGCCTTTTAAGCTAAGAGCTAATCAGAGCCCAAATAGAGCACTCACCCCAAAACTGTACTGTTAAGGGACTCCTTGACCCTGAGATAATGGGCCCGAGCCAGGGCCCTCTCCCATTTTTCAGGGGCCACTTTTACCTGGCTGAGTGCCTGTGACATGTGCTGGGTCTTCTTATCCCTGTGTTCTTTCAGCCCATTCCTGGGATGTCCACTAAGGCCAGGGTCATATATGTCCATTCAGAATAGTCAACTGGAGAACCAAAGCAATGACTAAACCAAAGCATTCAAGCTTTCCAAATACATTTGAAAGGAAAAAAATTATGGCAGCAACATTACAAAATTTTTGAATAATGATGAGAACACCTAATTTCAGAGAGTTTGCATGGTGTTTTCACATTTATTTGTAAACTGTAATCATTCCATTGCCATTTTCAAATTTTAAAAGTCCCTAGGTACACATGATGGTACTTTAAAGGGTAATCTTAAAATATTCTGACATATTCAATTTCCATGTATTACATAAGCTATCATGATTTGCAGTTATATATAAAAATAGTTTTCAGTGCCTCAATTCCCTCCTCTACTTTTAATAGCAGTTTAGAGATGGGTGGAAGGAAAGCACATGCTAGTGACAGAAGATCAGGCTTTATTCCCTGCTTTCCAGATGGTCCTGAGCAAGAGGAGATCTGTGGTCAGGAGGTTCTCTGTGTGGGATACACAGGATGAGGATGCCTACCTCCAACAATAGGATGGAAATCTAGAGGGCATCAAACTAAGGTTCTTAACGAATACAAACCCTACACTGGAGAGTTGGGTGAGGATCTGCGGACTCAGATGCCTTTGGGCAGAATCATATGTAGAGGTGGTCTGGGCTCTGCCGTGTATCTTAGGAACACTGACCTCTCTGGCCTGCACTGTCCCCTGGCCTCAGTGACATCTGTTTTTCAGGTTACTGTGGCTGAAGGACCATGGCTAAAGCTTTACTTTCAAAAGTCTCCTTTTTGAGGGAAGGCATGACATAGCAATGAGGAAGAAGTGTTTCCATTGGGTCCTAGAAGACACAGGGGGTATCTCATTCAGTGGCACCAGTTAAATAGGTAGATAAGAGCACTTTGGAGATATCTTTCTTCCTTGAGACTTCTTAGTATTGTAAGAGAGAGCAAGTCAGCTGTAATAGTTACTGTCCCACTAAGAAACAAGCAATCCATATCTTTCTTGCATGTGTGGCTTCACTGTGTTCAACAAACTCTGGTTTTTCACTAACTGACATGTCCCCTCCTCTCTACGGCTTCAAATTATCCATATGAACTCTTTGTAGAGAAAAACATGTCCATTGCTATGGGAGAATTGCAAAATATGGTCCTTATATGTTTTGGAGACTGGACTTGGCTCTGTTGGGCAAAAACTGAGATCATTCACATGCTACTATGTAGAGAAGTCAACATAATGACATAAAAAAGGAGTGATGAGGATCTGTCTTGCTCCAGAGTATGGCAAGATTCAACACTTTGAATACAATCATTATACCTTGATTTCACCAAGAATGTTCTGAGAAGCTTATATAGATTCTTAGTTAAGGAGGAAAATACTGTGAGCTAATCTCCCCTCAGGAGCTTCCCTGAAATACTCCTTTCTTTTTGAGCTCAGGACTGGATCATGTTCATTAACAGTTTTGAAAATCATTGCCCCATCCCCCCCTTTTAAAAAGCATTATAGTAAGAATTGTTTTCTTCTGACAGGTAGGCCCCTGTGACTTCACTAATGGCCATAGATGACCCTCGTCCTTGATTCATCATAGATTCATTCTTCTTGAAAGCTCATTCAGACACTGAGAGAATTTTATGTTAATTTCTGGTTTCATTTTCATTCTTTTTCCATCTTTCATAAAAAGCACATTATCTTTTGCTGTCTACACAACTCTCTGTATACCCTGAATTCCCTCTATCTATGGGCCAAGTACCATGTGGTAGTGCCCTGTGAGGGAATAGAGGTGTCAGCTTCTTGACCTGACCTGCTGCCCACATGACATGTTTCATGCTCTTTTGCTGATTGTCCAATAATATTCAAGCTAATATCTCCAACTTTTTCAAGCTGTTTGAGAAAATACAAAAGTGAAAAGTCAGGAATGGAGCAGCAAATTTGCAGCCTCTCACACTTCTGTTTCTTTTGTAGGGATCACTACCGTGCTGACAATGACAACCATCAACACACACCTCCGGGAGACATTGCCCAAAATCCCCTACGTCAAAGCCATTGACATGTACCTCATGGGCTGCTTTGTCTTTGTGTTTCTGGCCCTTCTGGAGTATGCCTTTGTCAACTACATTTTCTTTGGAAGAGGCCCTCAAAGGCAGAAGAAGCTTGCAGAAAAGACAGCCAAGGCGAAGAATGACCGTTCCAAGAGTGAAAGCAACCAGGTAGGCCCTCTGCCAGCTTGACCACTCACCAATCATGCCTATCACAGACCCACCTTGCCCCCTACCGCTCATCTGTCTAACTACAGTTACTTATATGACCCTTAAATAGGAATTGTGTGGCTTGTTGTTTATGACCTGAAATGTTGCTCCTGCAAGTCACTGAGTTTTATATAAAACCAAAATTAGTAAAAAAGCTAGAGAAGCCATATGCTTCTAGTTCTCTGCAAAAAGAACAGAACATGTGAATACCATGTGGAGTGGTAGCCTGAACCTGACAGGCAATAGCATTTTTCCTAAATGTTGCCTTATTCCTTTAGTGATAAAATTACAAATTTGATTATCCACCATGCCACTGTTCTTTTACAGTGTGGGCAGGCCCCTCTCTCATCTCTGTCTGGCTTAGGTCCTAGTTCAAGGTCCTTAGTGTAAGGTAGGAGCCATGCTCTTCCAAGGGCTCTCCTCCATCTGCACTGGTCCTCCCCTGTCAGTGTGTTCACAAAAGCCAGAGCCTGGCAAACCCAGATAGCAGTAGCCAAGGAGGGCACATTGCTTTAGGAAGCCTTGGGCAGTACACTCCAAGAAAGATCATAAATAATGTCCACCCCCTCCAGCTCAGCTCAGTGTTTACATCCTTCCAGTTACAAAGTAACTTTGTAATTACATGTCATTTCAGTTTATTTTTTTAATAAAAACAGTATGTCATTGCAATTATAAACAGTACTTTGAAGAAAGTACATTATCATTTCTATATAATTTTTGTCTTTATCTTTCTACCTCTTGCATCCCATCAAGTTCTCAAAAATATATTTCTCCTTGTTTACATGCTGGGCTTGCTTCTGCATTTCTTTATTATTTAATTCTTCTTGCTGAACTTAGTCATTTCTCAAGTCTGTGGTGTTTCCTTGCTTTTTACAGGTTCTTAGTGCATAATGGGTCTGTTTCTCAGAGGAATACAGCAGCTCTTTGGAGTATTTGCTGTGTCCATAGCTCACTGGTGGCCCAGAATAGGTTCACAAACATTTATGAATGAATAGAGGCAGTTAAATGAATGTAAATGGCTCCCGTCATTTCAGCAAAACATAAATAAGGTTGGTCAGAGAAACCCAGGATCTGTGAAAAAACTCAGGCTTCCATAAGCAAAATTATCCTGAACTTCTTACTGAAAAATATACTTAGTATCACACTGTTACATTTCTAAATAAGTCTGCATCTTACTATGAATACACAATATGCTTTGGTCATGCTGTTTCCAAGGAAACTGGGATTCATCACATCATTATTGTTTCCATCACACAGATATACAGACACACATACACATGCAATGCTGTTTTCCAAATTCCCTCATAATTTAAACAGATTATAAATTTGTTTCTTTCTTCTAAATGAGATGGTTTAGAACAAACCAACACGTCAAATTGTTGTGCTACAGAAATACCTTTTTGAGTGTGAAGCTTAAAATTTAAAACAAAAATACCTCTAACATCCACAGAGAGAAATAGCAGAATAAAAAAAATATTATATGTTGGATATGATGATATAAATCAGATGCAGAGGAAAATTTTGTTTTATTCATAAGACCATTTTTATTGTTTTTCTAAAAATTTGTTTTCCCAGAAGCTTTTTTAAAATCTTTACATGTTCATATTTTTAAAAATCTATGATTGTAGATCAGCTGTTAAGGTTTCAAGTTGGCATACAAATGCACGGGTACTAGTTTTAAATGCATATTTCATGTTCTTAAAGGCAAGCATTAAAAATTCTTGCTGACAACACCTAAGAATTTAGTGATAATTTTTAGATGGAAGTGAATATCCCAAAAAGCTTATATCATGTGATGTGGATAACTTAAGGGAAAGTGAGAAAAGAATCATAAACTTCATGCAAAGCAGAAATAGCTCTATGTACTGGTCAACACTTTCAAGAGTTATTTGTAATTATAGTTATTCATTTATTCACTTTCAGTAGTATCTCTCAGGATTGCTTGCTAATGTGGCCATCAACAGCCCAGGGAACCCCCTCTGTGTTATAAATGGGAGCCCTAAGGGTCCAAAGGCTGTACCTTTCCTTGGACTGAAAGAGGACACTGGGCTGACCACAGGAACTTGCACTGGCATTGTCGTTCTGTCTTGTAAGTGATGTCAGGGAAGTACCCTTAGGAATTCTGTAGGTCACCAAGGAGGGATCTGTGCCACCAATGGCTTTCCTTGGGATGATGGTGTTTTTGTCCTTAATATAAACCATGAGTAGATTTTCCTTATATTCAGTGGTTGTACACTATTTTAACTTAGTGGTTGATTCATGAATGCTCAAAATGTTCATGTATTCACTTAGTTTCTCCTCAGATCAGTGGTGCAATGTAAATTGTGAACTTAATTTATTTGTGCTTAACCTCCTTTCTTTCCTGAATTGTTTCTATACTCAAGAGTTAGTCTTTGGTTGTGATGTAGGTATTATGGTTACTAGCCTTGGATATTTTGCAAGTTGACCAATTGGTATTTGAATTTCATGAAGTGGCAGAAAGCCTGAATTCCTGCCAAGTTATCAGAGCTGTAGACTTGACATCATTCCTCTTACTACAGAGCAAGATTTCTTTCCTCAAATGACAAATACTTTTTTTATTTTTCTAAAATTACAGTATTTTACTTATATAGAAGCATGAAGGTAATTAAAGAATGAATATCAATAATATGCCAATTTGGTGACAGATTCTAGAAACAAATGAAAATCCCTCTGTGATATATTCTGCATGAGATGTTTTTCACCTTTGAATATTTGTGCCTGTCAAGGTTATAAACAAGAAGAAAAACTATGTTGAAATCAATGATTCTAATTATCTTATATACCAGACAAACTCTTCAAAATATGGAGTATTCATGAAATGCTTTAAAAAAATGCAAGTCATCATCTGTCATTCTAGATAGGACATTTTAGTCTTGTGTTTCACTCACAACTTACATCTGTTTTGAGATTTAAATTTTAGATGATAGAAAAAGATTAACATCTTTTTGGGACCTATTTGTTTTAAATGCTTGGTTTCCAAGATTTAACACATTTTAATAACTCTTTAATTCTTTTAGAAAAAAAAATCTTCTAGTAATTTTGTTGGAAATGTTCTACACATTGGTTTACTTTAAATATAAATTATGCAAATATAAAACTATAAGTCAAAAACATCCAAACTAATTTACACTAAGCTCTTATTATTCAGTATATGTTCAAGTTACTTCCAACATTATTGTTTCTGTGACAAGTGTTCACCCACTCTGAAAGAGAAATAATGAAAAATAGTATTGATTCTTGAGACCTACCTCATATGAGTTGTGTCTTGAAACAGCTGCAAGTTAGCCATAATTCTTCAAAGCACTCAAGAGCACTCTAATTTTGTAAATTATTGATGATATTGGATTTGGCTTCCTTCAAGGTAGATTTCCTTCACTAGAGTCAAGGGCACAGGCTTAGATCTCTTACCTCATGAAGTCCTTTCACAAATGCACAAGACTGGTCACAAGGGACTTGAAAAGACAGGATATCAATTCATATAAATTTGTCATGAAATCATGAAAAATCAACTCAACATTCAGTTGACCTTATTTCTTGTGTTTTCTCCACTCGCTGGGTGCCTTCCAAAATCACTCTGCACGTTATTATCTCTTTGTCTTGGATTCCCTCTTCCAGAATCCCTTTCTTCTTCACATCTTTCCCTCCTTCATGACTGACTCTTCTCCATGACATTGTCCCTGATTTTTTTCTACTACTTGTTTCCATCCTGCCTCTGTCACTCCCCTCTTCTAGAAGTTGGTTTTGTCCCTGTTCTCCCAACTTCCATGGCACATGCTCTGTACTTGTGAAATGGCATGTCACATTTCATGTGGCCACCATGTCTTCTCTACTAAACAGCATTTGCTTCTTTGCATCTACCAAAATATTCACACCATGGCTCAGACATAGTAAATGCTCAATGGAATATGTGTTCATAAATGGGTGATATTTGTCATTAATTTGGTTCTGCTGCTGTGGTGTGTTTTTTCACTTTTCTAACGTGAGGAGATGTTTCATAAATGTATCTTTTAAAAGCCAGGTGAAGCTGAGTCATTAGAACCATCAACACTCATTAGAATTATCATGTCACAAAATACTCCCCTCCCTTCCTTTAAGAAAATATTCATCTTTATTTGGTATTTCATTCTACAAAGTCATTATTTATAATCTCCTAAATTTTGATAAAAGGAGCTTTTCATATGGCATTTTTTGTAACTAAAAAGAGACTGTATTGTTGGCAATTATTTAAAAATGTGTTTAAAGTTCATTATGTAGTATTCTTTAAAAATGTGCTTGTTGATTGTTTGAGACTCTCACCTGGTAGACGCCTTAAGGGTAAGAATATTTTTTGTCCACCTATTAGGGTGTCTCAACTAGCACAGGACATGGTATAGAGCAAATATAGAGTAGATCTTTGCATAAATGATCCCAAGAGTCTGGACTCTTCATGTGCATGTCTCCAGTGAGGCATCCACCTTCCTAAGTAGACCACTGGCCTTTTTATCTCATGGTTTTGTTGTATTTAAAATATTATGTAAAATGGAGAGAACATCTTTTAGAGTTAAATAATGTTTTCTGTTTTCCTACCTTTAGGAAAATAATTTCAGCCCTCTGAAATTCTAGTTAACATATAGTAAATCATATATTATTATCGAGAAGTATAAATTCCACATGAATATCTTAAAAAAAGGAAGCATCTTCCACCTTTGGTTATTCTGTGACTCACCTTTAGATAAATTTTGTTTTAAATACATCAGCTTACTATGTAAGAAGTTGTATTTAAAATGTTGAGTATTTAAACAAACTCTAATTGAGATAATCTGATAAATAATCTCAGTTTGTTAAATCTGTTTAAGTGATAACTTAATATATTTTCTGTCATAATTCAAAGTCAGGTATTTGGTAGGATATCACACCTATTCAGTTCAGTATTAAAATACACTGAAAAAAAAAAAAAAAAACAGGATCACCCTGACTGACTCCCGTTATAGAAAAATACACCCTGAGTGAGCCAGGCAGTTCATTCATCATCCTGTTCTCTCCTGTGTGGCAAAAAGCACTATGGAAGGTGCTAGAGAGAGATAAAGATTACTAAAAGGGTTCCCTCTTCTAGAACCCTTCTTTGAAACCTTCGTATAAAGCCCAGCTCAGCTAACTCTATGCACTTTCCTCTCTGCTGACTTTGGATCTAGCTATCTATAGCTTTCTAAGCAGGTTCAAATCACCCCTTTCTTAGAGTGTGACTACTTGCAGAGAAGACATGCTGCTACCCACTGGGCTTTCCTTTGTTGTCCCTCCTATTTCAGCCACATCTTAATGTGCCTCTTAGGCTTTGCCTACCACATTCTCTTCCTACAATAAGAGACTGTCTCCCAAACCACTGGAGGCTTCACTGATCCTGAAGATAGCCAAACCGATTTTTGTTTTTGTTTTTGTAAGGATTTTACTGCTAACCATTCCAGGGCAAGATAACAAGAACAAATACAGAACACATATCCCAAACTCCTACAAAGGTCTAACATTACTGGTACTTTCAAGATACAAACCTTATTCAAATTTTTCCCTCTACTAGATTTAAAAAAAACAAAACACAGAACTCTAATGTTCTGTCAGTGCTGTCCCTCCCCCCAATAATGGGTCTAGAAGGGCCTTCTCCCCAGTAGCTCTGGTATTCCTGTGGTCCATTTGCATCTCCAAGCACCCCCAGGCTAGCTGTCTTCCATTCTAAGGAGACCATGGATCTTCATGGTCCCTCCCTACTGTGATACTGCTCCCCCTTCAGTTCAGAGGCATCACTGAGGAAAACAGTGCAGCCTGGGCTAATTTGTGCTCATTGCTGCTGCCCCCTATACCCCGCATGGGCAGTATGAGCATTTCTGCATGGAGCTCAAGAGGGGCCAAGAGGCCAGGTGGGAACAGGATGGCAGGCAACTCTCCACTCCTTTTTCACTTTCTTAACTGAAGAGTTAAAGAAATGAGTTACGATGGCAGAGCACCACTGCTGTGCGGACACAGCATATGTTGGGAGTGCTGGGGTTTGTTTCAGTGGCATGAGGAGAGTATTACTCACAGCTTCTTGGCATTTCTCCTTGAGACTGCTCTAAAGGAAACAGAAACGAGTGTGGTGCACTCCAACAGTGGTCCGTCTCCTTACCCTCTCCTCTCAAATGTGTATTTTACTTTTTACCTTGAAGCTTGGGTTGTAGTTCAGAAATATGTCATCTTTCCACCTAGAAATCACTGTTACTTTTTATTACCTGGAAGGTAAATTTGAAATTCCTTAATGTGACTTGCAGAAACCCTTAATGGCTTGACTCTAGTGCGTATTCCTGTTATCAACAGGTATATTTCTTTATTATATTAGGAAGATGGTAATGACAGCAATGAGAATGACCATTGTCCTGTCAACCATGAGCTTAGCATGTGCCAGGACCAATTCTCACCAAGACTCCAGTCCCACTTAGCTAGTTTGCCTTTCTCAAAACATTTCAGTCACGCTTCAAGCCTTTGCTTGTGATTTTTTTTTTTCTGATTTTTGCCTGGAAAATATCTACTCATTCTTGGAGGCCCAACTCAAATGCATTTCTCTTCTGAAATCTTCCCTCTTCCTTCCTGTAGTAGTTTTGATTGCTACCCCAACAAATTACTACAAACATAGCCACTTAAAACAGCACCCAGTTCTGTTGGTTAGAAGTCTGGATTCAGTGGGGCTTAGCTGGGTTCCCTGCTGAGAGTCTCAGGAGGTTGAAATCAAGATATCTGTGGGGCTATATTCTCTTCTCGAGATTCTGGGGATAGATCTCTCCCCAGACTCATGCACGTTGTTGATCATAGTTTCTTGTGGTTGTAGGAATGAGGCTGTCAACTGGGGCCAGTCTTTGCTCCTAGAGGCTGCCCCATTTCTTCCTATGCTTTCACTGCAGTGCCTTCTATCAATAGCAAACCCCATTCTTCTCCCACTGCAAATCCCTCTGCTCTCACCTTCTGCTGCATCTTCTTTCCCTTCTGTTTCCAGATGGAGAAAATCCTCTACTTTTTAATTTTTTTTAGTGTTTATTTATTTTTGAGAGACAGAAACAGAGCATGAGCAGGGGAAGGGCAGAAAAAGAGGGAGACACAGAATCAGAAGCAGGCTCCAGGCTCTGAGCTGTCAGCACAGAGCCCAACATAGGGCTTGAATTCATGAACTGTGAGATCATGACCTGAGCTGAAGTTGATATTTAACTGACTGAGCCACCCAGGTGCCCCAAAAATCCTCTACTCTAAGGGCTCATGTGATTAGATTGTCCCTCCCCCCCGAATAATCCAGGCTAATCTTCCTATTGTAAATTTCATAACCTTAAATAATGTTTGAAATGCCCCTTTTACATGTAAAGTAATATATTCAAAGGTCTGGGGAGTAAGGGGTGATATCCTGATGACCACACTTCTTCTTCCCTAGCCATAATTGAATGGTACTCCCAAACCATGGGATAGGTATCACAGAGTCTATTTTGGCACCTTTGTGCCAGAGCCTGAGTGGCCCCTGGATGTTTGCAGCCCTTCCTGTGTCTGGGTTACCTTGGTGTCTGGGGGTCACCCCACCTGTGGTCTCAGTACTGCTAAAAGTTCTGCACAGGCACAGACTTCATTTAACACTGAGTACCTCTTCTTATTGGGAGTCTTCTCTCCCCACCTCACCTCCTTCACATCTAGCATAATGTCTTTAATGAGATTAAGGAGTATACAGAAGAGAGGAACATGCAAATTAATATGTCAATGAATTATTCCTCCACAAAATGACTAATTTTGTGAAAGCCTCATAGAAGTAGCTATAGATGCATAATCTAGCTCTAGAAGAAATGGTAGGCTTTCCACAAAGATAGGACAAGGAAGATGGACTTCCAGGCAAAGAAATGAAGATAGCTGGGGAAACCTCAAGCATGCTAGAGATCAGTGACACCCAGGGGACTGTGGAATGGGCCATGTGGTCCTGAGAGGGTTTGGCACTACTCAGAGAAGGATTATTGTCACACTCAGAAAGAAAGGACTCCACTGGCAACCCCTAGCCTTAGGCATGTTCCATGAAAATTTCATAGAAACAAACAGACCATTGATATCATCAAGAAAGGTCTGAAGCTGTATTTAGTACAGAATAAAATGTTATTTTAAAGTTTGTCTCCAATGTGGGAGGGACTTTCATCTGTCTTAAATACAGCCCTTAAAAAAGAAACCTCCTGTCAGGATCAGGATTGGGCAAAGAGATCATATTAGGTAGCAGTCTGTATCTACACCCATCAAAGTCATCAGGAGTGTCCATTCATCACAGGACTATTTGATTGTTTCTCCACAGTAATGTGAATAGTTTTGTACCATCATAAAAGGGGACAAGGTAATTTCTAAAAAAGAATGGGAGAGTATAGTTTACATCCAGGGTCCAGCTGTGAAAAACAGTTAAAATACCTGAAATAACATATTGAAAGGGAATTTTACTCTAATTTTGTCTTCACTAAGGACATGTATCCATAATATGAAATTTCAATTTAAAAAATCCCCCTTTATTTAACCTTCTCACATAGAGTGAGGATTTTTAAATTCAAGAAAATAAAATCTCTAAACTGTAATTATGCCTCCAAAATGACACTTTCCACAAAAACAGTGCTGGGTTTGACAAATGTGCAATTTCTCATAATGTACGTGACGTGATTGCATGGCATAAGTCTGCACTGTGTTTGTATATGAAAATTAGATTCACTGGTATGCTAGCTAACGATGTGCACTTTCTTCAATTAGGTGGATGCTCATGGAAATATTCTATTAACATCACTGGTGGTTCACAATGAAATGAATGAGGTCACAGGCAGTGTCGGTGATGCCAGGAATTCAGCAAGACCCTTTGACAACTCAGGAATCCAGTACAGGAAACAGAGCATGCCTAGGGAAGGGCATGGGCGACACATGGGGGACAGAAGCATCCCGCACAAGAAGACCCATCTACGGAGGAGGTCTTCACAGCTCAAAATTAAAATTCCTGATCTAACCGATGTGAATGCCATAGACAGATGGTCCAGGATCGTGTTTCCATTCACTTTTTCTCTTTTCAACTTAGTTTACTGGCTGTACTATGTTAACTGAGTGACTGTACTTGATTTTTCAAAGACTTCATTTAACACTGAGTGAAATATTACTCTGCCTGTCAAGTTTTTATACCTGTACACACACACAGACACACACAAGCAGACACACATATATACATACGCAATTGTATATATATGTGAACTTTCTCAGCATATATATAAAATACACGTGTATATGAGGATGTATGTGTATATGTTTATACACACAGGTATAAGTACCCATGTGTATGTAAAACAAATACACATACATATATACATTTTGCAGCTATGGACAATTTAACACAGGATGCATATTAAAGAAAGTCATAGTTTTTTCTTTTTTAATTGAAAGGGACAAGCATCGTCTAAATATTATGCCTTGAGAATGAGGGTGTGAAACACATCATCCCAAAATATGTGTTTTATTATCATAAGTTAGATGTTTTAGTTTGAAAATCAGAATGAAAACTTAGTTAATCTTCAAAAATTCATTCAGTGGTATTGCTAGTTTAAAATGAGTCACATACTTCATATAGTTTCTGTTTACTAAGCGAAGGCTTTTCAGCTTTTTTGGTGATGGGGTTTGCTTTCATCAGGCACACTTTTTCTGTAATGGTTTAGTGGATGAGATGAGCCACTGGTGTGTGCTCACCTGTTGTCTTAAATATAGATAGATCCCACGTTGATGTCTGAAACATCCATCTTTAGAAAACCCATCAGGAATGGATGGCATCTCATTGTAAGTACTCTTAATGTACAGTGTATTTTTTTGTTGTTGTTCACTTGGAGTGGATTCAGCTTACCTGTCATATGGGAATACAATGGCATGTTTTGGCAATGTTTAGTTGACATTTCAATCACTGAAAATGTGCTCCACATCTTGTATGGATTTCTAGGCCTGATCTAACAGAAAGCATAGACGTCTCAGGTTATTTGTTACTCTAAGGTAAAACCATCTAGGATGATTTTCCCCCTTGTCTTTACGTTATCAATCACTCTTATAACATTGTATGTTAATATGAAGTATATTTGCATAATATGCATATATATGTATATTTACCAATATTTTGTTTCTTAATGCTTGCTATCATGGCAGCATGCGATGTCATAATTTTCCTTTACATGATGTAACTACTTTTTGTTACCTAGAATTAAGATTGAAGCTTAAAACACATTTACTGTTCAATTTCAGAAACCAAGAAACATCTTCATGCCTTCATTTCTGTATCTGACATATTTCATAAGCACATCCAACTACTCCTAGTCTAACTAGGATGCTGCAGGAACATGACCAGTATACACCACACGTCACCCAGTAATCCATGACCGTTCTCTTGAGGCAAAGGAGAGCAACCCAACAACAAACAGTCATTTTTGGTTCCTTCTGATCCACAGCCTCATCAGTATTTGGACTTTTTAAAGCTCGTAGAAACAAGACAAGGTGCACCGGTTTCATAGACGCAACCTTAACTTACTATTTAGATGAGATCTTTCTAAAGAAAAAAAAGAGATGATATATTTTTTGTAAACAATATTTCTATCACAGGCCTCCATAAATGGAAATGACTACAGTTGTGCAAACAGATGTCACAGTGAGGTTAAGCATTTGGAGAAAAAAAGCAAAATATTCAGGAAAGAACTGCTAAATTAATACTTTATCCCAACATGCCACATATGCCTCACCTTCTCTGTTCTAACCTAAGCCAATGACCAAAATCTTGTCCAATATGCTACTAGCTGGCACCAGTTTGCTCCACGTAGAGCCACCACCTTCCCTGAGGATGCATGTGGTGTGAGCTATCACCATAAGCTTACCATTACTTGATTTTTCTTTGGTATAAAGGTAACAATCTTTAATTTGTGGAAGTCTGTCACAGTTCAAGACCCACTGTCAGGTAAAACACAACCCACAAAATCTCATGCTAGAAGCAATGACTAGTTTTTTACCTTAACCCCTCCTTCATTCCGACCTTTCTACAACATCTCCCACCTACTGCTCTCTGGTTTTATTTTGTATCTGGAGATTAGCCAGTGATTTCTGGTCTTGGGCTTTTCTCTGACAATTTTTTTTTCCATGGGTAACAATTAGGGATCCTAAAAGTTAAATAGATTGGGAAAAACCTTGTAAGTGGCCTTATCATTGTTAACATGTTAAAGAAAAAAGACATTTGTGAAGACCTTATCCCTTTCAATACTTCAGGTATCTTTTTCTGTATCCAGTGATTCAAGGAGTAAGCTCCACATGCAGAAGAGGGACCCCAAAATGCAAATGAATATGGACAAAAGCAATCAATGCTCGATTTACTTGTACAATTTATACTATTCAGAACTGTGACATTAATTCTTTCTGTGAGAAAAATGATTCAAAACATTTTTGATGCATAGTTGAGGTACCCAATTATCAAAGGAAGAGACCCTATGGGGCTCAGAAGAGCTGCAGTCTACTTACCAAGGTTTTCTGGTCATAAATTTGCATGGTATAGTCATAATAGCTTTTGAGCTTTTTATATGCATTTGGCACCAAGACTGGGATCCACAACTTTGTAGACACTGCGATGAAGTTAACATAATAGCTATACTATAAATAGTGTTTGTAACTACACACATACACACACACACACACACACACACACACACACAAATACATACATATATTCTGTAAAAAAAAACTTTTTAAGATCCTTGGGTATGTGTTTGCTTTACTCCATTTCAGAAGAAAATTACTTTTCTTCTAATAAAATTATTTTATAGCTTCTCCATTTTTAAAAGTTGTGAGAAATATTGAGAAGCAGAACTCTGTGCTGACAGAAGAGAGTTGAGTTTGGTTCTCTGTTCTGTTTCAATGACCTCTAATTATTCCACAGTAGTTACTGGAGCCAGTGTGCAAGCTGTATTGATGAATTCTGAACCTGGACCTCCGACATTAATGTGAGGTGGCTGTCACCCACGTCCAGACATCTTGAGTAAGGAGAGAAAAGTCGAATTTGGAATATAATGGTATTTCTTTCTCAACAACTGAACATAATAAAAAGTTAATTTTCTATGTAGTCCTGTCTTTCCAAAATGCTTCAAAGGGGCTCAAAATGTACTGAAGAATCTTTCTCTGAAAGTTGGTTATTACCCATATTTAGATATACTTGAGACAACTCAAGAGCCCTACTACATAAATCCCTACAGTGAAAGACTGAGAAGACTTGAGTAAATCTTGAAAACAAGCGTTATTCTTGTTCACCTACCCTAGGACTGTAGAGGACTGTCAATATCATGAGACATGCATTTCCCCCCTGAATCATAAATGAACTAGGAAGTATGTCATGATAATATTCCTGTTAGGTTTGAAGATTACATGTGCATCTGCAATATCATGTGTTTTTAATGCCAGCATCCAGAACTTTTGACATATTTGGTCAGTTACGTCAAAGGCACTTTTCCCCTGTGCAGCTTTGGAATTAACATTTTCACCCAGGAGGAATCCCAGAGGTGATGCCACACACTTTTGGGACTGGTTTTAAGGGGACAGGCACATTGGCAGCTGTAGGTGTTCATTTTCAGCATCTAGTAGATAACCCCATTGGTGTTAGTCCCACAGTGGTGTGTTTGAAAAGAGAATATGTCCAATTTTGAATCTCCTGGCTTGAAATTATAAACCATCTCATAATCCTTACTTAATGCTCCACCTGAAAACTAGTTCATATTTCTGACCATTTTTATGTAAGCAAAATTGATCAATTAGTGAAATATTTTGTTATTCGTGGAAATGACTTCGGCTCTCATCTTATGTGAGCCATCAGTCAGAGTAACATTGAATCATGGGGCAAAGAGCTGTCCAGGTGGACTAAATTTTCCCAGGACACTAGCTAGTGTGCCTTGGATCAATTACCTCTTCTACTGCATTGAAAGGTGCCATGTTTTCCAAAATACTCAATTCCCGACACCTGGGTAAACAGTGACTTCCCAGAGAGTGGCTACAATAACATGCCTCTCCCTAGGGTGAGCCCCATAAACATGTTTTATCATTCTTGTCTTATATTTCTACTTTCCAAGTCAGTGAGTGTATTCAAGGTAAGTACAGGATTATTCTAGTAGGAATAGGCGATTGCTGTCATGATCAATTCCCATGTGGATTTCATTTCATTGTAAAGATAAACTAAAATCCAATTTTGCTTAAGCACATTGATGTAATTTTTTGGTATTATTTGACATGAAAAAAACAGCAAAATTGAGTGATAGATACAATATGAAACTTGTTGATGAATGAATTCAAATTTATTAAAAAAGAACTAACTGACTTAAATAAGAAGGCTGACTTTTTTTTTTTCTTCCTTGGCTATCTTTTGGTGATATGGTGTGGTTATTTTAATTCCAGCTATTTTTAGATGTACATGTCCATTTAGATTATGTGGAAAGTACAAAGAAATAAGCTCAAAGCTGACTGCATTTGAGAACAACTGAATCATGACTTTTTTTGTATTAATCATGATTTATTCTAAACTTCAAAAGACAACTAAATACAGAGATCCAGCTTGTGCCTGTCTTCAAATAAGTGGTTAGAGAGAAAGAAATATTTTTCTATTAAAGGCAAGGGAAGAAACTTACCAATAACCTCTGGGCACAGGTGGTATTTGTCCTTACTCTTTACTTTTTTAGCACTGAAAGGTAATTTCCCTTGTCTCCTCTCCAGTGAGAAAGTAACAAGCAATGTCATGAATGAATGAATGGATGAATGAATGAGTTCACATCCTCAGACACCTCAAACCAGATAGAACTTGTATCAAGAAATTTATCTGTATGTCCCTAGAAAGGCTGCTGGCTCACATGCAAACACCTTAAAAAGAAAGTTCCTCACTGTGGTTGTCAGTCTTTCAAAATGTCTTCAGCCAGCTAGTATTTAATGGAGGTTTATCCTCAAATGTATCTATTCTCAGCAAAATAATACAAATTCTTCAGTAATTCTTTACAAGGCCTGTTTCCATTCTTTCATTTTTTTCACCATATGTTTTTCATCCCTGTTTTACTTTGGGACCCTGTCTTGGACATATTTCACACTAATTCTTCATCTAAGACTATAACATCACTATGAGGACATTTCTCATCTACTCCATTAGGCTATAACATTATTCATTCAGATGAGAAAGTTTAAATTACCAATAACTCCAAAAAAAAGTATTTTCAATTTTTCAGAGTTTATTTTTTTTATTATGAAATTTTTTGTCAAATTGATTTCCGTACAACACCCAGTGCTCATCCCAAAAGGTGCCCTCAATACCCATCACCCACCCACCCTTCCTTCCCACCCCCCATAAACCCTCAGTTTGTTCTCAGTTTTTAGGAGTCTCTTATGTTTTGGCTCCCTCCCTCTCTAACCATTTTTTTTTCTTCCCCTCCCCCATGGTCTTCTGTTAAGTTTCTCAGGATCCACATAGGAGTGAAAACATATGGAATCTTTCCTTCTCTGTATGACTTATTTCACTTAGCATAACACTCTCCAGTTCCATCCATGTTGCTACAAAAGGCCATATTTCATTCTTTCTCATTGCCACGTAGTATTCCATTGTATATATAAACAACAATTTCTTTATACATTAATCAGTTGATGGACATTTAGGCTCTTTCCATAATTTGGCTATTCTTGAGAGTGCTGCTATAAACATTGGGGTGAAGTGCCCCTATGCCTCAGCCCTCCTATATCCTGGGTCATAGGGTAGGTCTATTTTTTAATTTTTTGAGGAACCTCCACACTGTTTTCCAGAGTGGCTGCACCAGTTTGCATTCCCACCAACAGTGCAAGAGGGTTCCCATTTCTCCACATCCTCTCCAGCATCTATAGTCTCCTGTTTTGTTCATTTTAGCCACTCTGACTGGTGTGAGGTGATATCTGAGTGTGGTTTTGATTTGTATTTCCCTGATGAGGAGTGACATTGAACACCTTTTCATGTGCCTGTTGGCCATCTGGATGTCTTCTTTAGAGAAGTGTCTATTCATGTTTTCTGCCCATTTCTTCACTGGATTATTTGTTTTTTGGGTGTCTTAAATCTTCTTTCAAAAGCATCCTACTTCCAAATAACCAAAAAAGCCCCACCGAATGTGGAGTGCAATTATGCCCAGAGAGCCTCTACCCAGAATCTACTCACTTCTATGTCCCAGGGCTTTCACAGCCCCTGCACACATTTGGCATCATTTTATAATTCTTGCCTACCTACTTTTTATCAGCCTCTAAAGGACAGGGATTGCCAATTCTCCTTTTAGTGGGAAAAATTATTCAGGGGAGATTGACTCTTTGGAAGGCAGGGCATTGAGCCCCTTATAAGACTAAGCCAGCAATGGTTATTGATTGGGACACTCCTGGCATTAGAGGCATCTATGGTTTTATTTTCTATCAATAGGTTCCATTTAAAATACATAGGCAAGCAATGTAGAGGATAATAGTAAGCGAAGTGCAGTTCACAGAAATGGTGTGGAGTGAATGTGAATGCATGTGTGTGCATCTTGAAACCAAATAGGAAACTAGTTAGTAGCTTTGGTAGCTGGATAATTGTAAGAAAATACCTTTACAACTGAAGTCTCCACTTCTGACTTCTCCAGGTTTTTAGGCAATTGTCTCTCGACTCTCCATTTTTTAGATAAATATGTCAATAACCCTATATTTTTATGTGTTTCTCTTTCCTCTGTTTCACCTCCCATCCTCTGTTAACTGTAACTGTACATTTACATTACCAAGGTGTAACACATTTGCATTCTACCTACAGTCATAAAATTATATCTTACTATTTAATATTATGTTTATAGATTGATTTTAAATGAAAACTAATGAAACAGCCCACATTATTGATCTATATTACATGGGTACAGTTCAATGTGTAGTATTTCATTTGAGGGTATAAAGATAAATCTTAGAAGGAAAAAAACAAATACTGTAGTTAATAGTTTTTCCTACTGCAAAGTGAGTTCAACTGATATGTAAGAAAAGTGATATTCCAGCACCTGCTACTGGGGAGACTGAAAACTTGCACATTCAGCACTGTAGCTATACTTCAACCTTTAGGATTTTACTTATAAATTAATTGTAAAATTTGAAAAAATAATGAAAAATTTTATCAAGTATATAAATATTATTCAAAGCAGAGCTAAGCAGTTTGCTCCAAATTCTCTGTGCAATATCTCAACCTTGGGCTATTTGAGGAAGAATCACTGTAAGATTCAGATAAAATGAATTACTTTTTTCTGCACTACTTAATTTGATCCAAAACATACACCATGTATATTTCATCAAGACTTTATTGGTTTAATCCCCCCCAATCACCCACAAACACCCATTCTGGAGTTTCTAATTTGCATTCTTTTTTCTTAATAAGGAAATAATAGTATGCTTTCTTAACCATGTAGCTAATATTATTTAACACCTTAGTCGTTAAATTTATTGTTTGTTATCCTTTCTATTTTTCTTCACGAAAATATTTTTTCTTGGTGTTAACTGACTACCCATACAAGTTATGACTACTTGCATTTTGGACCTGCTGCAAAACTCTCATCCTATGATTTTTTTCCATCAGACTCTGGAAGTCCTCATTTTAACAAAGATCATCCTCAGTAAATGTCCAAAAAAATGAGTATGGGATAGATGGTTTCTAAGCTTTGCATATCTGAATTCTTTCCTTAGTTTTTTTGTTGTTGCTGTTGTTGTTGTCGTTGTTTACTTGGTAGTTAGGTTGATATTGATGCAGATTCAAAGCAATCTCCCACAAACTTTGAAATCATTGTATAATTATATTTTAGCATCCGGTGATACTAATAACAAGTTTGACGTCAGCTGATACTTACTTACTTATAGAGATTCACCTATAACTTCTCAACCCACCAAGGATTAAGGAAGATTTTGACATCTTTCTAACATTTCATAAAGATGTATTTAGTGTGAATCTTTTTGGCTTAGTATATTTTGGATCCTGAGTGAAACTCTGGATCTAAAGATCTATATATCTTAGTTCTAAACATAAAGTTTTCTTACATCACTTGTTAAGAAAACATCCTCTGCCTTTTTTCATATGCTCTTACTAGTCAAATTTTGTACTTAATAGTTCTGTCCTTAACATACAATTTTTCTTATTGTAGTCTTTTGTTTTAGCTATATGTTCTGAGAGATTGACTTTAACAATTCTATTTAATTTTCTAAGTAGCTTTTTTTAAAGAATAAATGATATAAAAAAACTGCACATATTTAAAATATATAACTTGATTAGTTTTTACATATGTGAAGCCATCATCACAATCAACATTTCATAATCAAAAATTTATTTGTGTCACTTTGTAATATCTCCACTCCACTGGACACACTCATTCCTGTGTCAAGCAACAAGTAATGTGTTTTCAACAACTCATGCGCTAGAGATTTGTTTGAATTTTTTAAAAATTTATAGAAATGAAATAGTATTCACTTTTTTTCCTCTAATTTCTTTTTCTAATTTAAATTCAAGCTAGTTAAGACATAGTGTAATAATAATTTCAGAAATAGAATTTAATGATTCATCACTTACATATAACACCCAGTGCTCATCCCAACAAGTGTCCTCCTTAATGCCCCTAACCCAGTTAGCCCATCCCCCAACCCAAAACCCCACCAGCAACCCTCTTTGTTCTCTATATTTAATACTCTCTGTCTCCCTCTCTGTTTTTATATTACTTTTGCTTCCCCTCCCTTATGTTCATCTGTTTTGTGTCTTAAATTCCATATATGAATGAAATCATATGATATAGGTCTTTCTCTGACTGACTTATTTCACTTACCATAATACACTCTAGTTCCATCCACATTGTTGCAGATAGCAAGATTTTGATTGCCGAGTAATATTCCATTGTGTATATATATACATATATGTATATATATATACATATATGTATACATATATGGATATATATACATGTATATATATACATATATATATGGTATATATGTATATATATACCACATTTTCTTTATCCATTCATCAGTTTAAGGAAATCTGGGCTCTTTCCATAATTTGGCTATTATTGATAGTGCTGCTATAAACATTGGGGTGAATGTGCAGCTTTAAATCAACATTATTGTATCCTTTGGATAAATTCTTAGTAATGCATTTGATGGATTTTAAGGTAGTTCTATTTTTAGTTTTTTGAGGAAACTCCACACTATTTTCCAGAATGGCTGCACTAGATTGCATTCCCACCAGCAGTGCAAAAGGATTCCTCTTTCTCTGCATCCTCACCAACATCTGTTGTTGCCTGAATTGTTAATTTTAGCCATTCTGGCAGGGGTGAGATGATATCTCATTGTGGTTTTGATTTGTATTTCTCTGATGATGAGTGATGCTGAGCATTTTTTCATCTGTCTGTTGGCCATCTGGATGTCTTCTTTGGAAAAATGTCTATTCACATCTTTTGCCTATTTTTTTCCACTGGATTATTTGTTTTTTGGGTGTTGAGTTTGATAAGTTCTTTATAGATTTTGGATACAAATCCTTTATCTGATATCTCATTTGCAAATACCTTTTCCAATTCCATTAGTTGCCTTTTAGTTTTGTTGATTGTCCCCTTTGCTATGCAGAAGCTTTTTATCTTGATAAGATCCCAATAGTTCACTTTTGCATTTGTTTCCCTTGGTTGTGGAGACATGTCAAGTAAGAAATTTCTACGGGCAAGGTCAAAGAGGTTGTTGCCTTTTTTTTTTCCCTCTAGGATTTTGATGGCTTCTGTCTTAAGTTTAGGTCTTTCATCCACTTTGAGTTTATTTTTATGTATGGTGTAAGAAAGTGGTCCAGGTTCATTCTTTTGGATGTTGCTGTCCAGGTTTCCCACACCATTTGCTGAAAAGACTGTCTTTGTTGCATTGAATATTCTTTCCAGCTTTGTCAAAGATTAGTTGGCCATACGTTTGTGAGTCCGTTTCTGGGATATCTATTCTGTTCTAATGATCTGAGTATCTGTTTTTGTGCCAGAACCATACTGTCTTGATGATTACAGTTTTGTAATACAGTTCGAAGTCTGGAATGATGATGCTTCCAGGTTTGGTTTTCTTTTTCAAGATTGTTTTGGCTATTCAGGGTCTTTTATGGTTCCATACAAATTTTAGGATTGTTTGTTTTAGCTCTGAGAAGAAAGCTGGTGTTATTTTGATAGGGATTGCATTGAATATGTAGATTGCTTTGGGTAGTATTGAAATTTTAATATTTTTTCTTCCAATCCATGAGCATGGAATGTTTTTCCATTTTCTTGTGTGTCTTCTTCAATTTCTTTCACAAGGTTTTTATAGATTTCAGTGTACAGATTTTTCACCTCTTTTGTTAGGTTTATTCCTAGGTATTTTATGGGTTTTGGTGCAATTATAAATGGGATCAATTCCTTGATTTCTCTTTCTGTTGCTTTATTATTTGTGTATAGAAATGCAACTGATTTATGTACATTGATTTTTATATCATGCGACTTGCTGAATCCATGAATCAGTTCTAGCAGTTTTTTGGTGGAGTCTTTTGGGTTTTCCACATAGAGAATCATGTCATCTGTGAAAAGTGAAAGTTTGACTTCCTCCTTGATGATTTGTATGTCTTTATTTCTTTGTGTTGTCTAATAGCTAAGGCTTGGATTTCCAACACAGTGTTGAATGCCAGTGCTGAGAGTGTACATCCTTGTCGTGTTCCTGAGCTTAGGGGGAAAGCTCTCAATTTTTCCCCATTGAGGATGATATTAGCATTGTGTCTTTCATATATGGCTTTTATGATCTTGAGGTATGATCTTTCTATCCACACTTTCTTGAGGGTTTTTATCAAGAAAGGATGCTGTATTTTGTCAAATGCTTTCTCTGCATCTATTGAGAGAATCATGTGGTTCTTTTCTTTTATTAAGGTGATGTATTCACATTGATTGATTTGCAGATATTGAACCCTCTCTGCATTCCAGGAGTAAATTCCACTTGATCTTTTAATTTATCATTGAATACAGTTTGCTAGGATCTTATTTCAGAATTTTTGCGTCCATGATCATCAGGGAAATTGGTCTATAGTTCTCCTTTTAAGTGGTGTATTTGTCTGATTTTGTAATCAAGGTAAAGCTGCCCTCATAGAATGAGTTTCCTTCCATTTTTGTTTTTTGGAACAGCTTCAAAAGAATAAGTATTAATTATTCTTTAAATATTTGGTAGAATTCCCCAGGAAAGTCATTCAGCAATGGACTCTTGTGTTTTGGGAGATTTTTGATAACTGATTCAATTTCTTTACCGGTTATGGATCTGTTCAAGTTTTCTGTTTCTTCCTGTTTCAGTTTTGGCAGTTTATATGTCTCTAGAAATTTGTCCATTTCTTCCAGATTGCCCAATATGTTGGCATACAATTGTTCATAATATTCTGTTATTATTGTTTGTATTTCTGCAGTGTTGGTTTTGATCTCCCCTGTTTCATTTGTGATTTTATTTATTTGGGTCCCTTCCTTTTTCTTTTTGATCAGTCTAACTAGAGGTTTAACAATTATGTTAATTTTTTCAGAGAACAGAGAACCAGGTCCTGATTTCATCGATCTGTTCTACTGTTTGTTTGTTTGTTTGTTTTATTTCAATATCATTGATTTCTGCTCTAGTCTTTATTATTTCCCTTCTTTGCTGTTTTTGGAATTTATTTGCTGTTCTTTTTCAAGCTCTTTTAGGTGTAAGGTAAAGTTGTGTATGTGAGACTTTTCTTCCTTCTTTAGGAAGGCTTGGATTGCTACATACTTTCATCTTATGACCATCTTTGCTGCATCCCAGAAGTTTTAGGCCATCATGTTTTCGTTTTCATTTTCATTGGCTTCCATGTACTTTTTAATTTCTTCTTTAACTTCTTCGTTAACCAATTCATTATTTAGGAGGATATTCTTTAATTTCCAAGTAATCATGGTCTTTCCAATTTTTTTCTTGTGGTTGACTTCAAGTTTCATCGTGTAGTGGCCTGAAAATATTCAAGATATGATCTCGATCTTTTTGTACTTGTTGAGGGCTGATTTGTGTCCCAGTATGTGATCTATTCTGGAGAATGTTCCATGTGCACTCGAGAAGAATGTATATTCTGCTGCTTTAGGATGAAATGTTCTGAATATATCTGTTAAATCCATCCGGTCCAGTGTGTCATTCAATGCCATTGTTTCCTTGTTGATTTTCTGCTTGTATGATCTGTATATTGCTGTAAGTGTGGGGTTGAAATCTACTACAATTATGTATTATTATCAATGGATTTTTTTTTTATTTTTGTGATTAAGTGACTTATATATTTGGATGTTTCAAAGTTGGGAGAATAATATTTACAATTGTTAGATCCTCTTGGTGGATAGACCCCTTATTTATGATACAATGTCTTCCTTCATCTCTTGTTACTGTATTTTAAAATCTAGTTTGTCTGAAATAAGTATGGATACTCCAGTTTTCTTTTAACCACCATTAACATGATAGATGGTTCTCCATCCCCTTGCTTTCAATCTGCAAATGTTTTTAGGTTAAAATGGGTCTATTGTAAGAAGCATATAGATGTGTCTTGTTTTGTTAGCCTTTCTGATGCCCTGTCTTTTGATCAGAACATTTAGTCCACTGACATTTAGAGTGAGTACTGAAAGATACGAATTTAGTGCAGTTGTAGTGTCTGTAGAGTTGGTGTTTCTCATGATGGTGTCTGGTCCTTTCTCGTCGTCATTGCTTTTGGTCTTTTTTTGTTTTGTTTCATCTTTTCTCCACTGAAAGAGTCCCCCTTAAAATTTCCTGCAAGGCTGCTTTAGTGGTCATGAACTCGTTTAGTTTTGTTTGTCTGGGAAATTCTCTATCTCTCCTTCTATTTTGAATGACAGCCTTGCTGGATAAAGAATTCTTGGATGCATACTTTTCCCATTCAGCATGTTGAATATATTCTGCCACTCCTTTCTGGACTGCTCCGTTTCTGTGGATAGGTCTGCTGCGAATCTGGTCTGTCTTCCCTTATAGGTTAAGGACTTTTTTCCCTTGCTGCTTTCATAATTCTTTCCTTGTCTGTGTATTTTGTAAATTTTACTATGATATGCCTTCGTTATGGTGGGTTTTTGTTGAATCTAATGGGAGTTCTCTGTGATTCTTGGATTTTGATATCTGTGTCCTTCCTCAGATTAGGAAAGTTTTCCACTAAAATTTGCTCACATAAAGTTTCTGCCCCTTTTCTCTCCCTTCACCTTCTGGGACTCCTACAATTAGGATGTTATTCCTTTTTAATAAGTCACTGAGTTTTTTAAGTCTTGTATCATTCTCTTTTGCTTTCTTTCCCTCTTTTTTTCTGCCTCATTATTCTCCATATATTGCAGATTCACTGCTGTGCTTCATTCATCCTTGCCTTCGTGGCAGCCATTTGAGATTGCATCTTGGTTATAGCATTTTTAATTTTGTTCTTGATAGATTTTACTTCTTTTATCTCTGTAGAAAGGCATTTTATACTTCTTTCAACCCCAGCTCGTATTTTTATTACCATGGTTCTAAATTCTAGTTCAGAATCTTTCTTATACCTGCACTGATTAAGTCCCTGGCTGTAATTTTCCTGTTCTTTCTTTTGGGGTAAATTCCTTTGTTTTTTTTCATTTTAGAGGAAGAAAAAAATTAATAAAATTGAAAAATTGAAAAAAAAATCAAATAAAGGAAACTAGATCCTAGGTGTGTTTTGGTGTGCTTGTTGGAAGAAGCTTGATAAAATAGAGAAGAAATGGGAAAGAAAAGCAATAAAAGAAAAAAAAGTAAGAAAAACTTAAAACTTAATATATATATATATATATAGAGAGAGAGAGAGAGAGAGAGAAAGAGAGAGAGAATTAAATGAAATAAAGAAAATGATATAGAATAAAAATATAAAAATTAAAAATAAAAACATTTTTCAAAATTAAGAAAAGTAAATTAAAATTTTCTCTTTCTGTATACAAGGAAAAGAAAAGAAAGGGGAAAAAACAACTTAAACAAAAACAGAAGCAAAAAAAATGAACTAATAAGTGAACCAGTAAACAGAATGAAACCTGAATGAAATTACATCCAGAACTATGAAGCACTATATAGTCTGTACACTAATCAGGTGGAGGGACTTGTGTTAGTCTTCTAGGGGATGTACTTGGAAAGAGCAGTTGAGTGGGGCTTGATGTAACAGCTCCATTTTCCACTAGATGGCACTGCTTAGCTTACTGGACTGAATCAGTGTGGCCTACATTTGCTTGTGCAAGTATGTGCATGCACAGGAGAGGTGGTAATTGTTTCACCCAGCTCCCTCGTCTCTGGCACAGAAACTTTCTGATCTCACCAACCAGTGATCAAGCAACCCTCCTTCGTCTCAGGCCTCCATCCACTCCCAGCCTCTACCCTGTCCATGTCTAAGCCATCTGCCTGCCAGGCAGCACCTCTCTTCAAATTTTTATCTTGGGTGGGGTTGTTTCAAAACCCCACACTTCAGAGATCTCTGTGGCTTGAGCCAACACAGACGCTCTGGGGTAAGGTCTCTCTGAGCAATGGCTGGGTGCCAGCTTGCCCCAGAAAACATTCATGCAATTACATAGTAGCAAAGGTTCAGAGATTATGGCAAATCATCACATACAGCCAGTGCCAAGTTTCACTGCACTCTGGCATCTTTGTCCTAATACCAGAATATGTGGCTGCTCTCCAGGGTCCACTGGCACCTTTGCCTGTATGCTGTATGCTGTATGGCCTCTACCAAATGCTTTCCAAACAGGGGAACTTCTTACCCCATGTGGCATGTGGACCCTCCACACCTTGCTGTCTGCTCCTGGGGATTCACCCTACTTCCTTACCAGAGTACTACCAGGCACTGAGCTCTGGAACTTCAGACTCTGCTTGTTTATAGAATCCTGGTGGTGTTGAAACCCTCTCCTTTCTTCTTGTCAGTGGAACATATTTCTTGTTCAGTCCCCTGTGAGTGTTTTCACTCTTTTTCTTTCTCTCCAACTAGCTTTGGGAGAGTGTTTTTCCTGCACTCTCCTGATGCATCACACTCTCCTCCTTTCTCTGTCCTCTCTCTGGAAAAAAAGTTCCCTACACTCCATGGCTATTCTCTCCCCCAATTCACCTGTCTGCACCGTGTACCTGACAAGCTCTGTGGTTCAATTTATGCAGATTATCAATTTCCTAGGTGTGAAAAATGGTTTGCTGCTGAGTTAGCTGAATTTCAGGGATGAGACAAGCTGACAGTCTCCATGCTGCTCTGCCATATTAACTCCTCCTCTAACTTCTTTTACTCAGCACAATTATTTTTAGGTTCATTCATGTTGTTCCATGTATTAATACTCCACAACTTTTATTGCTGAATGATATCCCATTATTATGGGTATTCACAATTTGTCTATCCATTCACCTCTTGACAGACGTTTGGATTGTATCTACTTTTTGGCTTTTGTACATAAAGCTGCTATGAACATCAATATGCAAGTTTTTGCAAAGGTATATGCTTTCATTTTTCGTGAGTAAATATCTAAGAATGAAATAGCTGGATGGTGGGTATATGCTTAATTTTTTATGCTTATCTATTTATTTTGAGAGAGAAGGTGTGAGTAGGGGAGGGCCAGAGAGAGAGAAAAAGAGAGAATCTCAAACAGGCTCTACACTGTCAGCCCAATGAAGGGCTCAAACTCACAAACCATGAGATCATGACCAGAGCTGAAATCAAGAGTCAGAATCTCAAACAACTGACAACCTAGGTGCCCCAGTGTATGTTTAGTTTTTAACGAAACTGCCAAACTATTTTCCTAAAGTGATTTTATGGTTTACATTTTACCAGTTGTACATGTTGCCAGTTGAGAGTACTAGTTCTCCATGTATTCTCCAATACTTGGTACGGTCAGTTTTTCTGATTTTAGCCATTATAATACTTATGCAGTGATATCTCCTTTTGGTTTTAATTTACATTTCCTTATTGGTTAATGATGTTGAGCATTTTTCCATGTGTTTTGTTGCCATCTGTTTCTTCTCATTAAAAAGTGTCTGTTCAAATATTCTGTCCATTTTTAATTGCCTTGTTTTTTATTGTGTTTTCAGAATTCTTTACATAGTTATATGCTTCAGATACAAATTCTTTATCAGAATATGCTTTATAATTTTTTCCTCCCTGTCCATGGTTTACCTTTTCATTCTCTTAACAGGTTTTCAGAAAGTATGAATTTCAAATTTTGATGAGGTCCAATATAGTTTTTTCTTTTATGGGTTATGTATTTTGTATTATTTCTAAGAGATCTTTGCCTAATAATAAGTCACAATGATTTTTTCTTTATCTTTTCTTTTGTAAGTTTTCTATTTTTAGGTATTGCATTTATACTATGACACACTTGGAGTTAACTTTTGCAGATGTTGTGAAATATAAATGGAAGTTCATTTTCTCCATCCACCTATATCCAATCGTTCTAGCACCATTTGTTAAAAAGACTATCTTCTCATTGAATGATTTTACATCCTTGTTGAAAATCCATTGTTCATATGTATATGGCTCCATATCTGGACTCTTTTTTCTGTTCCATTGATCTACTTGGCTATTTTGAGGTAAATACCACACTGTCTTGACTGTTATAGTTTTATAAGTCTCAAAATCAAATAGTATTAGTTAACCAAATTCTTCTCCATATTCATTTTGGCTATATTAAGACCTTTCCATAGAAATTTTAGGATCAAATTGTGTGTGTGTGTGTGTGTGTGTGTATACACAAATTCTGAGAATTTGATTGAAACTACATTGACTCTATACACCAGTGTGTGGAGAACTGGCATCCTAATAGTGTAGGTTTCTTAACCTTACACATTGACATTTTGAATTACATAATTCTTTGTTGTGGAGAGCTGTTCTGAGCATTGTAATATGTTTAGCAGCAACCCTGGCCTCTACTGACTAGACTTCCGTAGTACAGTCTGCTTCCTCAGTTTGACAACCAAACATGTCTACACATTGCCAAATGTCCCTGGGAGTATAAAATTGGTTGAGAATCACTGCTTTAATTCTTCTTTAATTTCTTTCAGGAATAGTTTTTTTTTTATTTTAAATGTAAGGACTTTGTAAATTTTTGTTAGGTTTATCTCTATTATTTTGTTTTTAGATGATAGTATAAATGGTATTTTTTTTATTTCAATGTCTGATTGTTGCCAGTAAGTGGAAATGCAATTGATTTTTGTATATTGATTTTGGTCTCAGTTTATTTTCTTAATTCTGTCTGAGAATAGTAAAAGTTTTCTTGGATCCCCAAAGATTTTTTTACTTAGAACTAATTTTTAAGTTTTCTTTATTGTTGTCTTTCTTTCTTTCTTTCTTTCTTTCTTCTTTCTTTCTTTTTTTCATGCCAGGGGGTTTCTAAGACTGATGGCCTTTTGTGAGGTATTTTGTGAGATAGGTTTTCTCAGGTTTTCTTTGTAACAAAAATCTCATGTGTTCTTTTACAAAAATGTTTTTCCCATAAACATAAAGACTAAATTATAGGTCTGAGTATGTTTCTGGAATGTTAGCAGAAATGTTTTATTTTAGGGTGAGCAGAGAGATGACCTAAATGTGGGGGACCCCAATGCCAGAACAAAAAGGGCCTTTCTTTTCTGGGCTACTTATCCCCCCTCTAGGAGGCTAGTTCTTCATTATTTTGTAATGTCTACTAAAGATGTTTGTGAAGATTTGTTGTTGTTTATTTGTTTCTTTTATTTTGGTGATAAAATTCACAGTACATGGGGTTAGAAGGAAGATGATAGAGCAGTAGTGAGGGTGGAGTTCCAATGAGACTCGTTGTCCCAAATGGAGATATTCAGGAACCCTTCAGCTTTTTGGACACCTCTTTTCATACTTTTAACATCGTTTATGTTCACTGTATGGCCTGTGACATCTGTTTACTTTCTGACCTTTACAGGAAAAAATTTGCAGACTCTTGCTTTAGATGTTTTAGATGAATGAGAAGCAAATGGTTTGGAACCCAGCTTTTTAGTTAAAATCATTTTCTAGCCTTAGGTCCTGAAAGGCTTCTCTCCTCAAACAATTTTTCTTATCTTCACTATTATGGACTGAACATGTAAAATTTTCCAGTAAACTACACTGAGTTAGCAATGGATTTCTTTTTCCATCAAACCTGTATCTGGCCATAGCTTTAATCATCTATTTCACTGATGATTCCTTAGCTCATTGTTTGAGCAAAGTTTCCTTGAGAATATAAGTTTAACAGTAACACTTAAAATAAAAATTCAAATTTTATATTTAAAAAATTTTTTTTAATGTTTATTTATTTTTGAGACAGAGAGAGACACAGCATGAACGGGGAGGGGCAGAGAGAGAGGGAGACACAGAAACGGAAGCAGGCTCCAGGCTCTGAGCCATCAGCCTAGAGCCCGATGCGGGGCTCGAACTCGCGGACCACGAGATCGTGACCTGAGCTGAAGTCGGACGCTTAACTGACTGAGCCACCCAGGCACCCCAAATTTTATATTTTTAAATAAACCAAGTAAAAATTATTTAGCCTTACTCATTCAAAATTGAAATGATCTTCCTGAGCTAGATGAGGATAAATCACTGCTGGACTCATCACATTAATACTTCTTTACTCTCAAAAGAATAAACCTCTCAATGGAAGGAGGAGAAAACTATTTCTGTAGGATCTACTGTCTTGGGTTATTTACAAGCTTTATGTACATTACCTTCACAGAAAAATAATATTATTTCTTTAAACAACAAATGAATCTGAGCTAAAGGGAAACAAATTTCAGAGTCTTGAGCCTTTGATAGACAATGCCCCATCCATTAAGAACAAAAATTATTCTTTGTGGAGATTTATCACAAAGCATCAACTTTTACTCTGAGTATGGTTCTTGGGATTGCAAATAATTTAATTAAAGCTGACTATCTCTAATAGTAAGAATTGAATTTGAATACAGAAAAATCAATGAAACCAAAACTAGTTCTTTGATAAGACTGACAAAATTGACAAAATTGTAGGCATATTTACCAAGAAAAATGAGGGAGACTAAAATACTAGAATCAGAAATTTAATAGGGGACACTACTATCAGTCTTATAGAAATAAAAAGGATTAAAAAGAAAAACTATAAAAAAATTATACCAATAAATTAGATAACTTAGATAAAATGGACAAACTTTTAGAAAAATGTAAACTACCAAACTGACTCAAGAAGAAATATACATTCTGAAAAACTCTATAACAAATGAAGTGGTTGACAGTAATTTTAATAATTATCCACAAAGAAAATTCCAAACCCAAATGCTTTCACTGTTGAATTCTACCAAACATTAAAAAAAAATCTTCAAAACTCTTCCAAAATGTAGGACATGAGAGATCACTTTTCAAATTATTTTATGACTCCACTATTACTCTTAGACCAAAACCAGACAAAGATATCACAAGAACAGAATACTATAGACCAATATCCCTTATGGATATAAATGTAAAAATCCTCAACAAAATTCTAGCAAACTAAACCCAGAAACATATAAATAGAATTATAAACCTTGACCAAATGGAATTTATCCCAGAAATCCAAGGTTGGTTTAGCATCCAAAACTAAATTATTCAATACATTATATCAATAGAAGAAAAAATAAAAATAACATGATCATTTCCATAGATGCAGAAAATACACTTGACAAAATCTAACATCAATTCATGACAAAAAACAAGCAGACACTTAAGCTGGAAATAGAAGGGAGCTGCCTCAATCTGATATAAGGCGTCTACAAAAATCCACAGGTAACATCATGGTAAAAGAGCAGGTATTTTCCTACTGAGACCAGGAACACATTTAGAATGTCTTCTTTTATGGGGCGCCTGGGTGGCGCAGTCGGTTAAGCGTCCGACTTCAGCCAGGTCACGATCTCGCGGTCCGTGAGTTCGAGCCCCGCGTCAGGCTCTGGGCTGATGGCTCAGAGCCTGGAGCCTGTTTCCGATTCTGTGTCTCCCTCTCTCTCTGCCCCTCCCCCGTTCATGCTCTGTCTCTCTCTGTCCCAAAAATAAATAAAAAACGTTGAAAAAAAAATTAAAAAAAAAAAAAGAATGTCTTCTTTTATCACTTTTATTCACAATCTAATGAAGATTTTATCCTGGGCAATTAGACAAGAGGAAGAAATAAAAGTGATCCAGATTGGAAAAGCAGAATAAAAGCTAACTCTATTTCTAGATGACAAATATATAGATAGAATCCTAACAAATTTACTAATAACCTGTTATAAATAATAAATGAGTTTAGTAAGGTTGCAGGATACAAGATCAAAAGATAAAAATAAGTTGCACTATTATATATGTGCAATGAACAATCCAAAAATGAATTTTATTTAAAAAATTTTAGATGTTTATTTATTTTTGAGAGAGAGAGAGAGAGAGAGAGAGAGAGAGAGAGAATGTAAGCAGGGAAGGGGCAGAGAGAGAGGGAGACATACAGAATCCAAAGCAGGCTCCAGGCTCTAAGCTGTCAGTACACAGCTGACACAGGGCTCAAACTTGTGAACCATGAGATCATGGCCTGAGCCAAACTCAGATGCTTAACCGACTGAACCACTCAAGTGCCTCCAAAAATAACTTTTTTAAATGCTGTCTATAAGGATATCATAAAGAATAAATCGTTAAAAATAAATTTAACAAAGAAGTGTAAAAGTACACTCATAAAGTATCAAATATTGTCGAAGGAAATTAAAGAAGTCTAAATAAATGGAAAAACATCCCACATTTATAGAGTGGAAGAGTTAACATTGTTAAGATGACAATACTCCCCAAAATAATCCACAAATTCAATACAATCTCTATCAGAGAGGTATTGGCAAGATAATTTTAAAACTCATGTGACATTGCAAGAGACCCAGAATGGCCAAATAATCTAGAAAAAGGACAAATTATTATTCACCCTTCCTGATTTCAAGATTTCCTGCAAAACAATAGTAATTAAGACAGTGCACTATTAGCACAAGAATATGCATTTAGATCAATGGAATACAATTGAGAATCCAAAAATAAATGTACACATCAATGGCCAACTGATTTGGACAAGGGTATTTAGAAAATTCTGTGGAGAAAGGGCCGTCTTTTCAACAAATGGTGCCAGGACAATTGGATTACATGCAAAAGACTGAAGTTGGACCCTTACTTCACACCATGTACCAAAATTAACTCAAAATGGATCAAATTTCTAAATGTAAGAGCTAAAGCTGTACAATTCTTAGAAGAAAACAGAGGGATAAATCTTTATGACCGTGGATTTAACAAAATATTCTTAGTTTTGACATGAAAAGCACAAACAAGAAAAGAAAAAAAATAGATAAATTGGACTTTATCAAATTTAAATATTTTTGTACCTGAAAGAACATCATCAAGAAAGTGAACAGACAACCGGCAAAATGCAAGAAAAAATTTGCAAATCATGCATCTAAAAGGACTTATATATGAAATCTGTAAATCATTAAAAAAAAAACTAAATAAAAAAACAAGCAAAGGATCTGAAAAGACAGCTAATCAAGGAAAAAATACAAATGACTAATAAGAACATTAGTCATGAGGGAAATGCAAACCAAAATCACTATTCAATACTACTTCACACTCACTAGGATGTCTAGGATAAAAAAGTCAAATAATAAATAACAAATGTTGGCAAGAATGTGGAGAATTTGGAAATTGTCTCGTATAGTGCTGGTGAAATGGTACATCCATTCAGTCTGAGTCTAACAGTTCCTCAAATAAATAAACATAGAGTTTGATACAGCAATCCACTCTAGGTATATTCTCAAGAGAAATGAAAACATATGTTTACATATAATTTTACATGAATATTTATAGAAGCATTGTGTGTAATATCCAAAAGGTGGAAATAGCCCAAATTCCAACAATGAATGAATGGATAAACAAAATATATGATATCCATACAATAGAATATTATTTGGTAATAAAAGGGAATGAAGTACTGATATGTGCTACAATGTGGATGAATCTTGAAAACATTTTGGTAAATCAAAGGAGCCAGTCACAAAAGACCACATATAGAGAAACTTATTTGTTCTTTAGGGCTAGGGTGAGGTGGGGTGGGTGCATAGCAGGGTAATAACTAAAGAGTATGGGATTTCTTTTTAAGGTAATGAAATGTTATAAATTTGGCTGTGGTGATAGTGGCACACATCTGTGAATACACTCAAAACCATTGAACTGTACACTTTAAAGTGGTGAGTTACTAGATATATTAATTATATAATATTACTCAATAAAGTTGATAAAAAATTGAATTTGGTTGGTAACAAAAAAATAAAGTAAAATAACAGTGGTTTGAATAAGATATGTTTAATTTTTAACACATTCAAAAGATCTGGAAGTACTCATTCTAGAATATATATGGCAGTCCAAAGTTTCAGAGACTCAGGCTTCTTCTGTCTTATTGTGCCCAAGGTTATCTCATGGTCTACTGGCTGCTGGGATGGCAGCTATAACATTCAACTTTTAAACAACAGGAAGGAGGAAAGGGGAACAAAAGTTCAAACTTCTCCCCTTTAAATGACACATCTCACAATTGTACACACCACAATTAGCCATAAGGTAGTCACATAGCTATACCTATATGAAAGTGAGGACAATGTAATTTTTATTCCAGCACTACTATTGCAATCAAATGGAAGAACAGTTGTAAGTGAACATCAGCAATCTCTGTCATGTTACCAGAATAAATCTTTGATCAGTATAGTCATAAAAATATAAAATATTATTTACTAAATTATAAAATAACTTTCTTACTGAGGTGTGAGGTGGGTAGAGAAAGGGGGAGAAAATATTTAATTAAACATATAAAAATAGTGAAAGTTTATTTCAGAAACTCTGAGTGACACATATTAATTATAATCAACTGTCCAATAAAAGTTTTATAAACTACAGAGAATCAAGTATAAGCTTCAGGAAAGCAGCTAATTTCAAGCAGCTCTGAAGTAATAGGAAGATAGATGAAGTTTGGTATCTCTCCAAAAGACAAGGCAATTAAGGTTGCTGGAGTATAAATATTAAAAAAAAATGAAGAGGTAAAAGTTCATTCAGATCAATTAAAAGTTGACTAAAGATCTATTCCTTTTTTACTCTGTCTCTGCTATCATGAAATAGATACATATACTAAGGAAGTATTTCATAAGTGATGATGTGTGGGAATAAAATCTATTTTATTACAAGATCTTTAGGACAAAATAAAGCATGTGTTGGTGTATCAGAAATTTAATTTAATCTACTGTCCTTGTGTTTGACTGATTTTGGACTGCACAGTCAGAATGTTGGAAAAAATTCAGGAGCCATGGTGTTTACTTTAGCTTGAGTTCATAGTTCCCATTGCAGGGTTGATATTGGCATCACTTTGTCAACTAATATAAATAACCCATGAATAATCATTTAATAACCAGCAAAGGTGTTGAAATTTAAGTGCAGTATCATTTTTAGTCACATACTAAACTAAGTAAAATAATGCATTTGTATCTTCACACATAAATTTTAAAATAACCATTGTTTTGTTTTCTGATTGCTAAGGCTAGGACTTCCAACACTTATGTTAAACAACAGTGGTGAGAGTGGACATCCCAGCCGTATTCCAGATATCAGAGGAAAAGTTCTCAGTTTTTCCCCATTGAGGATGGTATTAGCTGTGGACCTTTCATATGGATTTTATGATGGTAAAGCATGTTCCTTCTATCCTGACTTTTTTTTAATGTTTTTATTTATTTTTGATAGAGAGAGAGAGAGAGAAGGCAGGGGAGGGGCATAGAGAGAGGGAGACAAAGAATTCGAAGCAGGCTTCAGGCTCCAAGCTGTCAGCACAAAGCCTGACATGGGGCTCTAACCCACGAAGCCTGAAATCATGACCTGAGCTGAAGTCAGACACTTTACCAACTGAGCCACCCAGATGCCCCTATCCTGTCTTTCTTGAGGGTTTTTGTTAAGAAAACGTGCTGTTTCTCAAATGCTTTTTCTGCATCTATTGACAGGATCATATGGTTCTTATATTTTCTTCTATTAATGTGATGTATCACATTGACTGATCTGTGAATATTGAATCAGCTCTGCAGCCTGGAAATGAATCCCACTTGATCATGGTGAATAATTCTTTTAATATATTGTTGAATTTGACTTGCTAGTATCTTGTTGAGAATTTTTGCATAAAGGATATTGGCCTGTAATTCTCCTTTTTACTGGGGTCTCTGGTTTGGGGATCAGGTAATGCTGGCTTCATAGAATGAGTCTGGAAGGTTTCCTTCTGTTTCGATTTTTTGGAAGAGCTTGAAAAGAATAGGTATCAACTCTGCTCTAAATGTCTGGTAGAATTTCCCTGGGAAGTCATCTGGCCCAGAACTCTTAACATTTGGGAGATGTTTGATAACTGATTCAGTTTCTTTGCTGGTTATGGGTCTGTTCAAATTTTCTATTTCTTCCCATTTGAGTTTTGTAGTGAGTGGGTGTCCAGAAATTCGTCTATTTCTTCCAGATTGTCCAGTTTGTTGGCATATAATTTTTCATAGTATTCTCTAATAATTGTTTGTATTTCTATAGTCTTTGTTGTGATCTCTCCTCTTTTCATTCATGATTTTATCTATTTGGGTTCTCTCTCTTTTCTTTTTGGGAAGTCTGGGTTATCAATTTTGTTTATTTCTTCAAAAAAACAGGTCTTAGATTCATTGATGTGGTCTACTGTTGTTTGTATTCTAGAATGTTTATTTCTTCTCTGATCTTTATTATTCCTCTTCTTCTGCTGGCTTTGGGGTTTATTTGCTGTTCTGCTTCTAATTCCTTTAGGAGTGAGGTTAGGTTCTGTATTTGGGGTTTTCCTTGTTTCTTGAGATAAGTGTGGATTGCAATATCTTTTCCTCTTAGGACTGCGTTTACTGCATCCCAAAACACTGTTGTGTTTTTATTTTAATTTGCTTTCATATATTTTTAAATTTCTTATTTATTTATTTATTTATTTATTTATTATTGTTTTAACTGTTATTTATTTTTGAGAGACAGAGAGAGAGAGAGAACGTGAATGGGGAAGGGGCAGAGAGGGAGACACAGAATCTGAACTAGGCTCCAGGCACTGAGCTATTAGTGTAGAGCCTGATGCAGGGCTCAAACTCACAAACTATGAGATCATGACCTGAGCTGAAGTCAGATGCTTAACCGACTGAACCACCCAGGTGCCCCTAATTTCTTCTTTAATTGCCTGGTTGACCCCTTCATTCTTTAGTAGGATATTCTTTAATGTCCATGCATTTGGAGGCTTTCCAAGTTTTTTTTTTTCTTGTGGTTGATTTTGTTTCATAGCGTTGTTATTTTCATCTGAAAATATGAATGGTGTGATCTCAATCCTTTTATATTTATTGAGGGCTGTTTTGTGACCCAGTAAAAGCATCCAAATTGGCAAAGAAGAAGTCAAACTTTCACTCTTCACAGATGACAACATGATTATGTACGTGGAAAACCCAAAAGACTCCACCCAAAAACTGCTAGAACTGATATGTGAATTCAGGAAAGTCACAGGATATAAAATCAATGTACAGAAATCGGTTGCATTTCTATACACCAGTAATGAAGCAACAGAAAGATAAATTAAGAAATTTATCCCATTTACAATTGCACCAAAAACCATAAAAGACCTAGGAATAAACCTAACCAAAGAGGTAAATATCTATATGCTAAAACTATAGAAAAAATATGAAAGAAATTGAAGAAGACACAAAGAAATGGTAAAACATTCCATGCTCATAGATTGGAAGAACAAATATTGTTAAAACGTCAATACTATCCAAAGCAATCTACACCTTCAAAGCAATCTCAATGAAAATTGAGCCAGCATTCTTCTCATAGCTATAACAAAAAAATCCTAACATCTGTGTGGAACCACAAAAGACCCTGGAGAGCCAAAGTAATGTTGAAAAAGAAAACCAAAGCTGGAGGCATCACAATCCCAGACTTTAGCCTCTACTACAAAGCTGTGATCATCAAGACAGTATGGTATTGGCACAAAAACAGACACATAACCAATAGAATAGAAAAGATAACCCAGAATTAGACCCACAAGTGTATGGCTAACTAATCTTTGACAAAGCAGGAAAGAGTATCCAATGGAAAAAAGACAGTCTCTTTAGCAAATATTGCAGGGAGAACTAGACGGCAACATGCAGAGAAATGAAAATGGAACACTTTCTTACCCCATACACAAAAATAAACTCAAAATGGATGAAAGACCTAAATGTGAGACAGGAAACCATCATAACCCTAGACTAGAGAACAGGCAACAACCTCTTTGACCTCAGCTGCAGCAATTTCTTGCTTGATACATCTCCAAAAGCAAGGGAATTAAAAACAAAAATGAACTATTGGGACCTCATCAAGATAAAAAGCTTCTGCACTGCAAAGGAAACAATCAACAAAACTAAAAGACAACAAATGGAAGGAGAAAAGATACTTACAAATGACCTATTGGATAAAGGTTTAGTGTCCAAAATCTATAAAGAACTTAACAAACTCAACACCAGGAAAACAAATAATCCAGTGAACAAATGGGCAGAAGACTTGAATCGACTCTTTTCCAAAAAAAAGACATCCAGATGACCAACAGACACATGAACAGATGCTCATCACTCATCATCAGGAAAATACAAATCTTAAACCGCAATGAGATACCACCTCACACCGGTCAGAGGTGTGAAAATTAACAATTAGGAAACAGATGTGGAGAAAAGGGAATCTTCTTGCACTGTTGGTGGGAATGCAAACTGGTGTAGTCACTCTAGAAAACAGTGTGGAGGTTCCTCACAAAGTTAAAAATAGAATTATCCTATGACCCAGCAATTGTACTACTAGAGATTTATCCAAAGGATACAGGGGTGCTGATTCATAGGAGTACATGTACCCCAATGTTTATAGCAGTGCTATCAATAATAACTAAATTATCAAAAAATCCCACCTGTGAATGGATAAAGTAGATGTGGTGTATATATATATATATATATATATATATATATATACACACACACACAAAATGGTATATATAGCAAATGTAAAGTAGTATATATAAAGTAGATGTGGTATATATATATATATATATATATATATGTATATATATATATATACATACATACACAATGGTATACATAGTATACCATATATATGGTGATACACACACACACACACACACACACACACACACAATGGGATATTGCTTGGCAATGATAAAGAATGAAATCTTGCCATTTACAACAATGTAATGGAACTGGAGGCTATTATGCTAAGTGAAATAAGTCGGTCAGAGAAAGACAGATGTCATATGTTTTCACTCATATGTTAAACTCATAGTTTCAAGCAGAGAGGGAGGCAAACCATATAAGATTCTTAAATACAGAGAAAAAACTAAGGGTTGATGAGTGGGGAGGGGGAGGGGAAAATGGCTTATGGGCATTAAGGAGGGCACTTGTTGGGATGAACACTGGATGTTGTATGTAACTGATGAATCATAGAAATTTACTCCCAAAGCCAAGAGCAAACCTTATACACTATGGTTAGCCAACTTGACAAAAAATTATATTTAAAAAAATTAAAAAATAAAATAACTATCATAATGAAAACAATCATAAACATTGTAAATGATGGCTTATATTAATAAAATTCCTAAAAATAGAGGGAACTCTTTCATAAAGCTTATTTGCAAAAGTATGGAAAAAGAAGATAAATAATGCACAGATAAGATATTAAAAGAAAGAACCAATTTCCTAGCATTTTTTAGCTCTAAAACTAAGATGTTACTAGAATAATGTCAGACCTTTGATGAACACAAAAATACCTGGACTAAATATCATTTTCTAGCTATGTTACCTGGGAGAAGCTAATTAGCTCTTCTGAGCTTCATTTGTCTCTGGTACAGAACAGTAATAATCTCCTTCTTGTAATGAGAGATCACCGAAGTGCTTGAATATAATAGATACTATCTTTCCACACTCCACTCTCCCTCTTTGCTCTTTTATGGAACTACATCAAAATTATCAGTAGAATAAAAGGCACAAGGCAGTGGAAAAAATCAGACAGCCTGTCATGTAGGTCACAGACATTTATCTTTCCCTTAATTGGTTCCCAAATTGGTATTTGGTTTACAATTTGGTTGAGGACAACAGTTGATGGATGATGAAGTGATTGAAGGGGGCTATCTGCTGACATTGGACCTACAGTGTCAGCCTCACCTAACACAGGATATTTGTATTTCATAGCTTTTTGTCCCAGTCCTGGATGCATACAGTCCTGGATGTATAATGGGCTCTAAGAAGACTTGGAGCTGAGCAGCCTGGGTTAAAAGTGGAGAAGCCAGATTTCCTTCCTCTCCTGACCTTTGGCTGGGTAGCTTCTCCAAGACCTTTCCAGCCCTTCTTTTCTCTACATGGTGCTAACTACTGCTATGGGGCTAATAAGCACATTCAGATGGATGACTAATAATTTCTCTACCATCAGCTCTCATTTATCACAGCCAGATTATTTGAATTTCAAATTATCTCCAGAAAGCCTCCCTTTTGAATATTTATTGACATTTCAACAACTCTTCTTAATTAAGTACTTTATTGGAATGAACAAGATCTTTGTTTACTCTAGTCCAGCAGAAGCATGAAGAGTCAAAACAACACCATTACTGCCCTGTGGAAGACATCGAGAAGAACTTTGCCAAGAAATCTTTGTTCTGCTTTAGGTTCGTTATTCATTCATTCAACTGGCAATGAGTAATGTGTAGGATGCACACACTGCTGGATTCTGGGCATGTGTAAATGAAAAGATATATTTGCTGACCTTAGGAATCTGAGAATCCCCTGGGTAAGACAGACATGAAAACATTGATAATATAGAAAGAAATGTGTCTCATGAAAGGCACAGTGGAGGATGGGAGGAGACATCTAAATCATCCTCACAGAATGAAAGATAGGCCAGAGGAAATGGTACTGGAGTTCAGCCAAGTTTGGGTGGCTGTGAAACTGGAAAAATGCCATGTGTAATGGCACTACAATGTGACAGACAGAGAAAACATCAGTCCTTTGTTTCAAATGTAAGTTTTCTGAGTGGTGATGTAATCCTTTTCCAATAGAAGATGCATGATGGAAGCTGTATGCCCATGATGGTTTCACTCTTTAATGTAATATGTGAATCCTTGGAATATTAGAGGCACCTGTCTTCATACTTTGATGTTAAATAAAACAAAATAATTGTATTCATATATTTATTATTTCAGGCATTTCATGCTCTTAAAGACAGGTTGACTGCCTTCACTTTTGTATCCCATTAACCTCTTATTCCGGGAATTGGAGTTGGCATCTGAACAACCATGAAAATAGAGTATCCAGGTGTTGAATAAAGGGCTGTGTGTATTGACTTTTTACATAAGTCATCTCAGTAAACAATATACACCTATAATTAATTTTAGTTATGTTTGTTTTCAAGTCTCTATAAATGCCATTGCCAGCAAGAGAAAAATATTAAAAATTTGAGTGTTTTTCTTTGTGCAAACTTTGGTTTCCTAACAAGAAAAAAATATTTCTTTTAATCAAACTAATAATTTTATTTGTTTTAGGTGTGCTCTATAAGTATACATTAATAAAAAATTATTTCCTTAGCATTCATTGACCATCATACTATGTACCTTTTGAATTTATTTCATGTTTTCAATGGTCAATGAATACAATTTTTATTCAATTTTTATTATTAATTAAAATGATTGAAGAATAAATGTATATAAGGAGTAAACCATTTCACAAGGCATAAAGACATCATCTAGAAACAATTCTGGGAGTCAGAGCAGCTGTGAGTGATAACAGGATTTAAAGGCCATCTTTCCCTGCACTTACTCGGGGGAAGTCACTTTTTAAAAGTTGTTTTGAACAAAAGAGTAGAAAAAAAGCAACCCCCTGGGAGTAGAAGAAATAGCAGTGTGGACAGTGTTATTATGGAATACGTGAATCAGATGACATCATAACCTGCATGTGGACATTTTCCTTTAACTTTTTCTGGTCTCCTTCCCATTCATTTCTCCAAATGTGGGATTGTAAATGGGAAGAGGATAATCATGTATACCATCATGGCCTGGATACATAAATGGTTCTCACTGCTGTTGGCAACTGGACAATGGATGAATTACTTAAGGTATATCCTTAGAGAAAATATTAACATTGGGATATTTGATGACAAAAATGAAATATTTTAAGCCAGAAAACAAAGATCAAATGAGACTATCTGATTTTGCTGACAACAAATAGAGACAGAATTCCCCTCTGGCTTTAAATGTTTTAAATGTTATTATTTTGTAATTATACTGTGATATGTATATTCTATTTTGATTTGTCTTGCACAGATTAGTGCAAATGCTTTTCTTCAAACAGAAATTCATTTGATCAGTTCTGTGTTAACAAGAAATTACATTAGTGTCTGTTTATCAGTGAATATTAAGTAATAGGAATACAATTTTTGAAACAATGATGCAGGTCTATGAAAATCACAGCCTTTATTTTCCGGCTGCCTGAATTTAAAAAGAAGGGTCACAAAACAAAATGGAACAAAATCTTATAACAGATTGGGGTTATTTTCCTTTAAATATATTCTTGATCTTATTTAAACCTGAGTGTCCCTAGAAGCAGAGTCTAATATAGGGAGTCAGGTTCAACTGACTTATTGGTAGTGGTCTCAAGTGAAGGGAAGTCTCAGCTCAAACTGGCTTCTGTCCCATTCTAGGAGGGGTGATGTGCAGGACCACACAGGGGAAGGGGCTGGCTTTTGCACCCATGTCAGTCACTGGGCCAGATTTTGGAACCATGGTTCCTCTTTAGAAGAGGGTAGTTCTCCAGAGAATTGTGCACCACGCAACCAGACCTGTAGCAATGACTCAGAAGCTACCTTCAGACGCTGAAGGTAGGAAGTGAGTGGAATTCATGGGAAGATGTGCAGGGCAACAACTGTAGTTGGCAGCCATCTTCAAACATGGTGTCATGTCAGTACTGGGATATTAGATGCCCTCCCACAGGTGACCTCCAGTTAGCCCTGTGTCTTCTATAAATTGCACAATTAACACCTTGGGAAATGGTGACCTTGTTGGCATGACATTCTGGAAGAAGATTTGCTTAAAGCACTGCCATCTGGGTGGCAAATCACCTACAGTGCCAAAAGCTTCCCACAGTCACTTTAAGCCTTCCAACTTTTTGTATGCAACAGGTGAGAATAAATTAACACTGCTGAGTAAAAGGAAAATGCCCCCCCCCCGAGAGAGAGAGAGAGAGAGAAAGAGAGAGAGAGAGAGTTATTTAACCAAAGCGACAAAAGTGATTCTCTAGGTCCCTTGAGTCATAAAAAACTCATCTTATTTGCTAGGCAAAGGTCTCATACCCCCTGTGCTGTGATACACCCTAATGCTTAACTGTCTGGGGTGGGGAGGAAGCAGAAGCCTGATGCCCCAGACCCCAGGTCTGGGAGGCCTGGGAGGGTCCATCCCCAATCATGTTGTCCTAGAGGCCATGTCTTCACCAGCTGGAGATACTGCCACACTAATATCCTGGAGAGCAAGCACTCACTCCACTCTTGTGCCAAAATTACCAGGACAGAAACATTTCAAAAGAAGCATCACCAAAAATATGCTTTATAAATTTTACAAAATTTTACACTAGTTAGCTTATATACCATAGCCCCTTTGCCTTTGGGAATGTGCATGCAGTCAGGTAATTATTTCCATTAAGTTTCCTGGCAACTGACTAAGCCCAGCACAATGCAGCTTTCATGAGGTATAAATAGGAAAGCTGATTTAAATCCTGGGGGCCTCCTCAGTTCAACAAATGAGTTTGCTAAGTGTTGGGGACTATTGAAAAGGAAGATATTTCTGTGCACTCTGCAGATTGGAGGGGTGAGAATGAAATGAGGGAGGCCAGGTAGGAAGTTATTGCAATGGAGCCCTTGAGATGCTTACAGAATGCAGTGGTGGCTACAGGCAGGAGCAGCCAGACAGACATCTCTCACTGATGTGGACCTCACTTAGCATAGATTTGGGTCCATTCCTCCCTGTATCATGTAAGAGGAGCCAACAAGAAGATTCCCCAGTTCTTTGGCCACCATTGATCTAGGGAAGGGTGGGGGGATGTATCTTATTATTCTGAGAAAAGCAGGCATTAAATAAAAGTTGATATCCTAGATAATGTAGCATTTAATATCTCCATGGGATAAATTAGCCTTGAAAAAACAAACAACAACAACAACAACAACAACAAGAAAACAGAAAGTGAGCCCAAGGAGATCCTCTCCTGTTTCCCAGCAATCAGAAGAAAAGGGATGACTTTACAAAGGAGTTAATATGGGTGATGACCCAAGCAGTCTCAATATTTTTCCTGGCAATCCCCAACAGTGTGAGAAGAGCCAAAAAGCAAAATACTGTCAGATGCTGCCTCTCCAGGACCTTTCTCAGCTGTCTTCCGCCTCCCATTGCTTTACAGGGTGAAGGTCAGATCCCAGAGTGGGATTTAAGTGTTTCCCAATGGCTCTAGCTTTATTCTCACCTTCCAATATGACAGAAAAACCACTCTGAGTCACAAATGCAATGCCTGATTCAGTTACAAAGAGGTCAAAAAACAATTTAAAAAAATAATCATTAGAAATTCTTCTATAAGCTGGATGCAATGCCCAGCACTTTCACATGCATTCGTATTGCTTGTTTTCTCAAACTCTTAAAACAATTATAGGAAATAACATTACTAGTTTCACTTGACAAATGGAAAACCTGCAGCTGCTATGCCAAAGTTACATAATAAATTGAAAATCTGAGAGAACCTCTGGTCTAAATTGAATTAGATGGTGCTAGTGGGTTCAAGGTGACTAATTTATTAATTAATGTTTTGTTCCTGTGTAGTTAGAAAGAGTTCATGGGAGCAGAGGAGGACATAAGCCCATCTAAAAGAGAAAGGAAGAATTCTTTTCTACATACACACACACACACACACACACACACACACACATATATATATATATATATATAAAATATTCAGGAGTCTAAGCTTTACGTGTCCATCTGTTTCCCTTGCCCCTGAGTCTCAAGGAATGATGCAGGGTGGTTCAGAAGCTCACTGCACATGCAGTGAGTCTGTATCACAGCTAAGCAACCTTGAATTTAGGAAACCTCAATCTTATAAGGGGCCCCAAAGAGACCTATTTCATCTTATTTACCTGTTCAAGAGAAAAATATGTCTCTGTCCTGAGGGAGATGCAATCTCTGTCTTCCATGGATGCCACAAGACATGAAGAAACACCATGGAAACTTGCCTCCAATGGGCATTATCTGGAACCTGTTAGACATACAAACTCGAGGACTTTCCCATTCCTGGACCTACTACTGAATGAGATTCTCTGAGGAGAGTTTAACAAGCCATCAGGTGATTCTGTGAGAAGCATGACTATACCTCAGCACTCTTGTTTCTGATTAAGTGTGAAGCTGTATAGGTAAGTGATCAAGGGCTTTCAGGCCAAGGAGTTGAATCATGTATCTGCAAACTGGAGCCATCCTCCAGTTTAACCACATATACTAGATTGAAAGTCCAATTACTTCACTACATAGTCCTTGGGATAATTTTATAAGGGCAATCTCATTGATGTGCAATCTCTCTTTTTCTTTTAATTTCACACAATTATAACATTGAAAATGTAGATGACAGTTTTGATAGTCACAAAAATGTAGTTTCAATTAGCATGTTGATTACTTGATCTAAAAAAACAGATGCCCAAATATTATTAAAGATCACACAGAAGAAATATTTAATTTTCATCTTTCAATATTTGAATTTTATTGAATTAGAAGTGATTTTATTTAGTTGCATTAGAAGGTGATTTTATTTAGCTCCCCACCACCCCCCTTAATTTTTTTTTTCTTTTGGATAATTATAGAAATTCAGACTCATAAAAGGAAGAAAAAAATAAGATTACCCAGTCCCTATGTATTAGTTACCTTTCTCTTTTTTTTTCCCCCTAGTAGCAAACATTTAAAATAAAGCTAGGTGAAAAGAAGATGTGTAACAATACCAGTATAAGGAACGACTCTGCTTGATATATCATTGAAAGGACAAATTTGAATAAAGTGTCATTTAGAAAGTGTTAACAAAATTATCACTCTATCTTTATTTTTATCATTGTTTCATAGATTCCAGGTGAGATTTTTAACTAAGGTTTTTTAACCATGACCAATTAGGTGAACTTTCTACAATCTAACTTAAAATTAAAATATTATCAATATTCCCTGTACTTCTCATTAATTAGTTTGTCAATAGAATTAAATTAGATGGGTGGGTACTTATTCTTGGTAAATCCAATCTAAGCTATACCCAAACTGAGGTCACTACATGTTTCTTATAGTCCTTATCTCTATCTTACTAAAAAGAATGAAAACTAATGGGGCAATTAATGTGAAAATTGATATTCAACTTAAATTCATACTAGAATAATTTCCAACTTTGTTGTGTCAAGTGACCATGTTTGTATATTAATTATGGAATACTCCATCTCTTTGAATCCTAAGGGTTTGAGCATCTTACAAACGTCTTTATTTGCCTAAAGCTTGCAAGGCTTCAGCAGTGACTTATCTTCCTTCTATTTCATCTTGAATTAACAAGTAAAATGTTAAGTTTTTGTTATTGGATCTTATATCCTTGACATAATATAAGAACAGCCAGCTGAAAAGAAACTTGGATTTTAGACATTTAATAAATTATTATAGCCTTCTGTAAGAAAATAATCAGCCAAGTTTTTAACATGTGATTTAATTTATTAGATTCCACATATAAGTGAAATCATATAGTTGTCTTTCTCTGTCTTATTTCACTTAGCATAGTTCCCTCTAGTTCCATCCATGTTGCTGCAAATGGCAGCTGGCAGGGTAGAAGATGGGCAAAATGGGTTAAGGAAGAGGTACAGGCTTCCACTTATAGAATAAATAAATCACAGGGATAAAAGGCACAGCAGAGAGAATATAATCAATGGTATTGTAATAGTGTTATACAGTGACAGATAGTAGCTACATTTGCAGTGAACATGGCATAGCCCAAAGAGTTGCTGAATCACTGTGTTGTACAACTGAAACTAAGGTAAGTTTGTGTGTTGACTATACTGCAATAAGAAAAAATGTGATATTATATGTTGATTAATAAGGCAGTTAGACCCACCTTCCTTCCTATTCCTACCTTACAGGCTGTGCTCCACCAAAGCAAAAACTACTCAGTGTTTTTTGTCCAGTATCCTGCACTAGCATAGGCAGGAACTGAGCCACAACTTTTTCATTTTATCTTTATTAACGTAACTTGTCTTCACACAGTTGTTTATAGTATTCCCTTATAATCCTTTATATTTCTGTAAGGTCAGTAGTGATGTCTTCTATCAACTCAAAACTACTATTGAGCCCCTCTAGCAAATTTTTCATTTCAGTTATACTTTTCAACCCCATACTTTACATTTGGTTATCTTTATAGCTTCCATCTCTTTGTTGACATTTGTTATTTGTTTAGTTATTGTTATCATACCTTTATGTAATTCTACAAACACAGTTTTCTTTAATTTCCTTGAATATGTGATAATAATTGTTTAAAAATCTTCATCTGCTAAGGCCAACATCCTGGCTCCCCCACAGGCAGTTTTTAGGGCCTGTTTTATTTCTTGCATGGTCCTGACTCTTATTGCTTTGCCCATCTCATTATAATTTGATATTGAAAACTGAAAATTGCAGATAATATATTATAGCAACTCTGGATAATGACACATACCCTCCTTATTCTGGGGTTTCTAGTTTGGGATCATTTAGTAGTATGTTTGGTCATTTTGTTTAGTGGTTTTGTTGGACCAAATCTGTGAAATCCATTTTGCCCACATCATATGGTCTCTGATGTCTTTACTCAATACTTCCCCTTATTTTTATCTTGTAGCTTGATTTTCGAGGGGGGCACATCCAGGGTCTGCATTAACTACTTCTTTGGTCAAAGGTTGTGTTTAAACACTTTTAACCAGTTACATTTTCAGCTTGTACTACTGGTTGCATATGTGGCTTAGAGACTGCTCTCACTATTTCAGGAATTTAGAATCTTGCGTCCTCCCTTTCTCTCACATTCCTCCAGATACTAGTAGTTTTTGTTTGTTTGTTTGTTTTGTTTGTTTTTGTTTTTTTAAGTGTATTTACTTATTGAGAGAGAGAGAGAGAGAGAGAATTCCAAGGAGGCTCCATCCACACTATCAGCTCTACAAAAGCACGAACTGTGAGATCATGACCTGAGCCAAAACCAAGAGCCAGATGCTCAACTGAGCCACCCAGGTTCTCCCAGAGACTAGCAGTTTTGAAGTTAAATCTCCAGTTGCTTCTGAAAGGTCCCAGCCTTGGGTGTGTGCATGATCTTCCTGATCACCAGGGATAAGTGTGATTTTTTTAAAGTTTTTATTTAAATTCCAGCTAGTTAACATACACTGTAATATTAGTTTCAGGTGAACAATATGGTGATTCACTACTTCTATACATTTCCCAGTGTTCATCACAAGTTCACTCATAAATCCCTGTCACATATTTAACCCCTCCCCTGACCTACCTCCCTTCTGGTAACCATCAGGTTGTTCAACGATCGGTGTGATTTTATTTTTAGCCCTAGCTTCTATGAGATGCCAGAGGTTGAAGTGGTTTATTCGTCTACAGTATTAGTCACAGGTTGTTTTTAAGCCCCTAGAGCCTTTAAGAATCAAGGGCCTTTACTGATAGATGTATGGGTGGCTTGGGGAATTTTTTTCAAGTCTGAGCTACATCCTGCTTTGATTTTCCTGTGTAGGTACAGCCTAGGGCATGTGCACATTCTATGATCCCTCATGAGGGTGACCCAAGAGGGCTCCTCCTGGCTATCGCTTTTCTTCAGTCCTTCTGTTAAACCTCAAACTCTGTTTTCCAACAGGGATTTTTGGAATTCCTTAAAATGTTCTTTTTTGCCCACTTGCATATTAGTCAAGTCCACTTCAGATTTACTAGGAGCAAGATAAATTAGACAATATCTAGCCTGATTCCCAGTGGTTAGCAAGCTTTCTTTTGCTACATCTATCCTGAGCTACAGTCTATGGTGAAGGAGACATGGTGCATTGCTGCTAGCCTTATTCTCACCTTTACTCTGCCTAGAAAATCATTATATGTAAAGATTATATTCTCCAGACTATCGTGCACTTCTCCCTAGTACTCTGAATAATAGAGATGAAATGACGAAAATTACTCTCTGGCTATAAAGGAAGAACGATGACGGGGAGGAGGAGAAGAGGAAAATTTTTTTATGATTAGATGGACCACCTTTTTTCTTACTCATATACATTTCTTAGACTTATCAGCTGGGCTTTTGATAGCATATCCAAGAGCATATTTTCTAAATACTTTCAGTTGAGCTTGCATACAGAATCTTAACAAAAACAGTTTATTTTACATTTTTTCAATGCACTCTTCACTATAGTTTGAGTGCAAATTTCTTGGAGATTCTGGCACTAAATTGTCAATCCAATAATTCAATATTGCATTAAGTTTGTATATGTTTCTGTGTACTCACAGTTATGCTTGTGATAAATTAGAAGAGTTTGTGGTAAGGAATTCTTGTCCTTGTGATATATTACAGCAGAATCCCAACGCATTTTCTAAGCATTAAGCACCATGTGTAAGCATAGACTGAGGGTAAGTTAGATCACTGGTTCTCATAGTGAGTTATATGTCTAGCAAAAATAGAAAGGTCATGTAATTCTGTAATGCTGTGTCCCAACTATTGGAGATAAACAAAGTACATTATCATATAAAGGCTTTGAAAAGCCTATAGCATGCAGACTTCTTGAATGTTGTGTCTTTGGTACCACACTTCACTTGTCACCTTAAGTTAGCCCAAATAAAAAGGGATTGAGTAGATATAAAGGGCAGTATCACAGAAAACCAAACTTGCCACATAAGACTACTACTAGAAAGTGAAAAACTGAGGGTATTTCTCCTTCTCTTCTGGAACTGTCTCTTCCCCATTACAGGTCTGTTGTGTTCTGTTTATCTGTGCAAACAGTCTTATTAAATTTGATCATCCCTACTGTGCATATGATTTTGTTTTGGAAAAGGCCAGCTCCATCCCAGGATATATGCCATCTCTTATTTCTAATTCCCTTCATAGTTTAACTGGTTCATACTCTCACCATCTCAATTCCAAATTCTCCAGAAAGTACTGACCCAACTTGGGCCAAAGTTCCACTCCTGGTCCAGTAGTGGCTGGATGACATAAGAGGCCTGTAGGGATTGTACGCAGGGTCAATTTTCAAAGATGAGGGTTTGAGGGGCACCTGGGTAGCTCGTTGGTTAAGTGTCCAGCTCTTGATTTCAGTTCAGGTCATGATCCCACGGTTCATGAGATCCAGCCCCAGGTCAGGCCCTGTGCTGACAGTACAGATTTTCTGGAATTTTCTCTATCCCTCCTCTCTCTCTGCTCCTCCCCTACTTGTGCTCTCTTTCTCTCTCTCTCTCTCTCTCTCTCTGTCTCTCTCTCTCCCTCTAAAAATATATAAATATACATTTTAAAAAAGACAAAGATGAGGGTTTGAGTATAGAGAAGATAATTGGCATACCTGCCTGTTCTCTGTATCACCATATCATAGCCCAAATTATTTGATAGGTAACATTTCTTTTACATGAATGACACTTACTAACATTCTTTACAGATGACAAACATTTGGAAACAATTATCATAGATAAGATGGTCATGTGGAAGAACATGATCTATGAAGGTAAAGAGGATGACAAAACTATTAGAAGTTCTAATGAGAGAAGGCTCTGCTGGACTGTGTTTGTATGTATGTTTTTGGATGTGTCTTTAATTTCATTTTGAGAAAATTGGAAAAAGTTTCCACATAGAGAATACTGTGTGTATAATGAAAAATCTGTGATGGGAAATGGTTAGTTTTAATGATAGAAATTTATTCAGGTAAGATTCACCTTTCTGCTCAGTGGCATGTTTAATGAGAGAGTTTATGTAAAAAATATGAAAAACTAGAAAAGAATCAGAAATTAACTTTATTAAAAACTGGAAAAATGCCTAGTATTATTATCAAAATGGTGGGTTCCTTTTGTTACTCAATACTATTTTCCATATAAACAAATAATAGTCGAAGGCAAGGAGGTAATAGAAAATGTTCTAAAGGCACCTTCTCCCCAATTAGGTCTCTTTCATAGTCAGAGTTTTATGGGTTTAGAGTAATTCAGAGGCTGGAATGCAAACTGGCATCAGGATTTTTCAAGAAAGGGGGAAAAGGCTTTTTGGAATCAGAGTGCCACCTCTTTTTTTCCTTTAAATGAGTGCTAGTCCAATCTGTCATGACTCTGGTAGATGCGGATTGTTATTACAATTACATGGTAATGAACTTGAGGCCATCTAGAGGGTTGGCATGCCATCTGAACTGGATCAAAGTGGTTAAAAACTGGGTCATATGGGCTTGTTTGGAGTTTGCATCTGACATCTGGCCTTAGTTTCTTGTGGCAGGGCTAGAAAACTGGGTTATTGTGGCTTGTTTGAAGTTCATTAGTGAGTCCCTGGTGACAGTATTATTTGAAATTCTCTGGTAAAAGCTGAATTTGTGCTCATAGTCTTATTTAGCAGACATCAGCCAGTTCTCCTTCTTTCTTCTCTGATCATTTCATACTCCAGCCCCCAAGCATTCATCAAATAAGAGCCTAACCACTGCAATTTGAGGAAGGGTCAACCCATGGTATATCTGCATGTTTCAGAGAAAGAATAGTGACAGACCTTAAGGAACAAATTTGATTTGTTTCATCATCATTCCTTAATGCTTAACAGCAAGCTAGCCTGGACCCCTTGGCCTATGCCCAAACCAGCATCTGGCTACCATATGGAGAGAGAGAGAAGACAGCTAACCCACTTCCACAAGGGCCTGCTTCTCTTAGCTCTGCCAAACCATTCATTTCAATAGTGGAAGGCAGTGCAAGAAAATATACTTCATGTGAGCATTGAACATGATGATGTGACCCAACATGACACATGATGCATGACACAGGCCCAATGACTGTCAGGTTCTAACCAAGCAAGTTAACTCCTCCTTCTGTGTAGCAATGATCTAGTGGATATAAAGGTTGACATTGTTTCCTCCATTCATTTCTACTGTGGGAGAAGGTTGGGTAGAAATTCATCTTGCCTAGGACAGAGGTAAATATACAATGACTAAAGGAAAATTGATTGTTCTTCCTTGATATCCTACTCTTCTGGGTAGATATTAAGAAGTCAAAGAGTCAGGCACACTTATTAAGGTTATGACTTTGTTCAAGTTATCTTACCTCAATGAATTTCAGATTTCATCTGTAAAATAAGCATGCTAATACCACCTTGCTTGAATCACATGTGAAAGCCCCAAATGACATAATGCATGTTGTGTGCCACATGCAGTGCTTGAAGCAACAAAAAAGCTCAAAAAATATTAAACAATTTTCTTTACTATTACATTATGGATTATAAAGATAAGTGCATTACTATATTTCATTATTTATGTACTCAATAAATTGTATGTCTTTGTTTCTTCTAACCATAAAAAAATAATTTGAATAGATAAATGAGACAGAATTATTCAATTGTTTCACAAAGTGTGTGGAAATGTTTTAACATCATATGCAAAAGGATGACTTATGTTAACCAAAAACAGAAGTACTAAAAATCAACAAGATAGGGGCTCCTGTGTGGCTCAGTCAGTTATGCATCCAACTCTTGGTCTCAGCTCAGATCATGATCTGATTGTTCATGGGTCTTATCCCAGAACTGGGCTCTGCACTCCAGTGCAAATTCTCTCTCCTTCTTTTTCTGCCCCTTCCCTGCTCTCTCTGTCTCTCAAAAATAATTAAATAAACATTTTTAAAAACCAACAAGATTAATTGGAGTCCAAGGGAAGCAACAGACATTATATCAGTTATTCAGCTTTGAACACTTGTTCTATAAAGGATTGTTATATGGAATATGAAGTGTTGCTATAGAATAACTATCATATCTAACTGTTCCTGAAAAATTTCTCTTCCTGGAAATGAAATCTTTTTATTATTTTTTTTTATTCTCAAGTTAGTTAACATACAGTGTAGTCTTGGTTTCAGGAGTAGAATCCAACAATTTCTCACTTACATATTATTCCTAGTGCTCATCCCAACAAGTGGCCTCCTTAATGCCCATCACCCATTTTCCCCACCGCTATCAATCCTCAGTTTATTTCTGTATTTAAGAGGCTCTTATGGTTTACCGCCCTCTCTTTTTTTATCTTATTTTTCTTACCCTCCCCCTATGATCATCTGTTAAGTTTCTCAAATTCCACATATGAGTGAAATCATGTAATATATTTCTCTGACTGACTTATTTTGCTTAGCATAAGCAGTTCCATCCATGTTGTTGCAAATGGCAAAATTTCATTCTTTTTCATCACCAGGAAGTATTCCATTGTATATATATAACACATCATCTTTATCCATTCATCAATTGATGGACATTTGGGCTCTTTCCTTAATTTAGCTAATGTTGATAGTGCTTCTATAAACCTTGGAGTACATATGCCCCTTCAAATCAGCACTCCTGTATCCTTTGGATAAATTCCCAGTAGTGCAATTGCTGGGTCACAGGGTAACTTTACTTTTAATATTTTGAGGAACCTCCACACTGTTTTCCAGACTGGCTGCCCAAGTTTGCATTCCCACCAATAGTTCAAGAGAGTTCTCTTTTCTCCACATCAGTTTCCTGAGTTGTTAATTTTAGCCACTCTGACTGGTGTGAGGTGGTATCTTATTGTGGTTTAAGTTTTGTATTTTCCTGATGACCGATGTTGAGCATCTTTTCATGTATCTGTTGGCCATCTGGATGTCTTTTTTTGGAAAAGTGTCTATTCATGTCTTCTGCCCATTTCTTCACTGGATTATTTATTTTGGGTGTTGAGTTTGGTAAGTTCTTTATAGATTTTTGATAATAACCCTAATGAATAATATGCCATTTTCAAATATCTTCTCCCATTCTGTCAGTTTTTTTTTTTTTAGTTTCGTTGATTGTTTTCTTTGCCTTATGAATGTTTTTAATTATATTAATCCTTACTATATTGTAAAAGAATCATTACCATTTATCATCTGGGTCCATGGAAACTTTTTTAAATATTTATTTATTTATTGAAAGAGAGAGAGAGAGAGAGAGAGAGAGAGAGAGACTGTGCATGCATAAGCATGAGCAGGGAAGGAGCAGAGAGAGAAGGAGAGAGGGAATACCAAGCAAGGTCTACTCTATCAACACCGAGCCCAAAGTGGGGTTCAATCTCATGAACTATGAAATCATGACCTGGGCTGGAATCAGGAGTCAGATGTTTAACCAACTGAGCCACCCAGGTGCCCTGAAGCTTTTTATTTTTAATTTCAATGAAGGTTTAGGTCATTTTTAAATTTACACAAGAGTAAAGTAATAGTGAGAAACAACTTTGTTAAGAATTTTAATAAATATTCAATATTGCAAAATAAAAATTTTATTTCACCTTCCTGGTTTTGGAAATTATATATACACAAAATGGACAATGTGTTTTGAATGCAACAAACTCGTTATCAACTGTCTTGCATAAACCTATAAATACTGATTACAGATTTTAAATACCGTAATAGGTTCTACATTACTATTAATTCTTTTTATGCTTGTATCATCAAACTGAAATATTCTTGAAAACTTCAATGGTTCATATATTGTCAAGGAAGAATTTTCTTTACTCCAAAGTTACAAACACTTTCATTTTCAGATTACCAACACTGACTACAATGATCAATCCAAGAAGTCTTTTTATTTCTTCATTATCTATTTCCTTCCAATCACCACCATATGCACACCTGCCTTCATAATTTTTCTAAACAACTGTATCAAGTAAACAATGGTGCACAAACATCATAAAAAATGAAAGAATATTGTCATACATCCTTTAGCAGAATAAGATGGTCTATATTCTTGTTGAAAAGTATTGTGAAGTCCTTCTAGTGAAATGACTAACTGGATGAAAATGCTGTATTTTCTTTTTGTTCTCATCTATTTGAGAAAATTCACCTAGAAGAAGAAGGAGAAGGAGAAAGAAGGAGAAGGAGAAAAGAAGAAGAAGAAGAAGAAGAAGGAGAAAGAAGGAAAAGGAGAAGAAGAAGGAGGAGGAGAAGAAGAGGAAGAAGAAGAAGAAGAAGAAGAAGAAGAAGAAGAAGAAAGAAGAAGAAGAAGAAAGAAGAAGAAGAAGAAGAAGAGGAAGAAGAAGAAGAAAGAAAAACCAACTGCCATGGTTTACAGTACAAATACATATTATTTCATTAAAAACAAACAAAATTGCTCTTTTGGGGGGATGGTGACCTCTAAGAAAGAAAAAAAAATGTCTTATAAAATGTAAATCCTTATAAATAACTGGAACTACTTAAAAAAGAAACTAAAAAACTAGAAGGAAATCTAATGGAAACCGATGGTTTTTCAAAGACTAAAACTCAAACTATTTTATTTTTTTAAGATGTTTATTTATTTATTTTTGAGATAGAGAGTGAGAAGGGGAGGGGCAGGGAGAGAGGGAAAGAGAGAATCCCCAGCAGGCTCCATACTTTCAGAGCAGAACCCAATGTGGGGTATGATCTCATAAACTGTGAGATCATGACCTGAGCTGAAATCAAGACTCGGATGCTTAACTGACTGAGCCACCCAAGCACCCCTCAAATATGGGCACCTACACTATGGATAGAACAAAGAGAAAATTCTTAAACATAGCAGTTTTAGGTTAGGTCTATTATAAGAAAATTCATTAAAATTTGTTAAATACTGAAGTATACCACCAAGGGAGGTAATCATAATTCTTTTGTTTAGATATTCTTATGAACACAACTAAAAAGTAAAAAAAAAATGTTATGAATGTTAAGGGTATTTCTAATCCCATCTCTTTAGAATTTTGTTTTATTTCTTATTAATGCCCCTCAGGATCCCTCCTGTCCTGCTCTGCTGCCATGCACACATATGCTTTGATTTGTCTGCTTTTCCACTGAGATTAAGTCATGAATGTTGTCGGAAGGGCTACCTGGCATTATGAAAAGTACCCATTAAAAAAAAAAAAAACAGAAAATTAGCTCCTAGTCAATTTCTCTACTTATTTGCTCTATAATCTTATCAATCACTAAAACTATGTATTTCACAAAGTTGTTATGGGTCATATAAAAGAATGGGATTGTATGTGCTTTGTAATATAGAATATAGATATTAGTAATAGAGCACTAAGTGCCATTCCCACTCATTCTTTCAGGTTTTTTTAGATTTATGCATTATTATTGTTTTTAGATTTTATTTATTTATGCATTATTATTTCTTTTCTTCATTCATGGAATTTCCAAGATCCTTGACCACTGCAACATCATGTGTATGAACTCATTTTACTTCCAACTTTCTCTACCTGTCAGCTATTCTGGCACATGAAATTGGCAAAATCAGTTAAATGAGAGTGCTCTTCACTCAAAATCATGATGACTGATACATATATATATATATATATATATATAATCTTCATAGGACAGGATTATATAACCAAGTCAGAGTTTCTGATATAAATATATAGATTGACATTGTATTTTTAATAATTCAGGGTGGGCATCCTCCAATCTGTTGAGGGCCTGAACAGAACAAGATGTGGAGGAAAGGAGAATTTGCTTGTTCTGCCTAAGCTGGGACATCTCATCTAAACTTTGCCTTCAGATTGAGACTTAACACCATTAGCTGTCCTGGTTCTTAGACCTTCAGACTTGGACTGAACTATACCACTGGCTTTCCTGTCTCTGGCTTGCATATGGCAGATCGTTTCAGTCTTCATAAATGTGTGATCCAATTCCTCATAATAAATTTCTCTTTCTCTATCACTAAATATATATACATATATATATATATACACACACATATATATATACACATATACACACACACACACACACACATATATATATATATATATATATAATGTTTTTATGGGTTCAAAATTATTTTGGGGCTCCTGGGTGCCCTAGTAGGTTCAGCTCTTGATCTCAGGCAGGTCATTATCTCAGCTCAGGCCATGATTTCACAATTTATAGGATTGAGCTCCACATCAGGCTTCGTGCTAACAGCACAGAGGCTGCTTGGGATCTTCGGATCCTCTCTCCCTTTCTCTGCCCCTCCCCAGCTATCTCTCTCTCTCTCTCTCTCTCTTTCTCTCTCCCTCTCAAAATAAATAAATTTTAAAAATTGTTTAAAAAAATTGTTTTATTTTCAGAGCCTGTAGTAGTTGGTAGCAATGCTAATTAAAATGTATAAGCTGAGGGCCATCTCACTTTTCTCTTCAGGCATTCAATCAACAGAATCCCTAAAAACAAGATTAGAGACCAACTGAGATGTGTCTCAGTGTGGGTAGGGCAAGAGGCTTTCTCTCTCTCCCCTCCTATTCACCTATTCCCCACATACTTTTTTCTGACGTGATTGTTTTCTAGCCAAATACAACCCAAACCCATGACACAGCAATCATTCATCTCCAATATCACTGATTCTCTTGACAACCCCACAATGGGAAGCCAAGGGAAGAGGGATCTATCTATCTATATATATCCCTATATAGGTTCTGTTTCTCTAGAGTGCTCTAATACAATACCCATCTATTTAGCTTCATGTCAGTTTTTTAAAGGAAACACATATATTATCACATTGCTCTTTATTTTTCTTTTATCTTTGGTTTTATATTGTGACAGATTATGATGTATCAAGATTACCTGTTTCAACATTATGTAGCATAGGAAGTAAAATTTCAAGATAATTATTTTCTTTACAAACTTTAATCACTTGAATGAGGAAGATCATCTTAAAAAGTTGGGTAAAGAATAGTCAAGAATTTGAGGTGAGATTTCAGATGGACTATATACAGCTATGGAAGATATTTCCTGAAGCACCTTAAAGTTATCACTTGGGCTCTCATAATAGATTTTTCCCTGAGTTACTAAGTTTTTGGCTACTGAGTTATAAATCCTAACAAGTATAAAGTGTTATACAAGTAGATAGGCCCACATACAATGAAAAGTGTGCTGGAGTTTTGTAGAAATTCAAATTACCAAAAATTCTAAGCAATAACCAAGTGGAAATTGGAATTTCAAAGATCTTAACATTTTAAGAGTAAAAAAAGGACACATGTTTACCTTAATGAGATGTTCAGGATCACACCAAGAAAGAAGTAAGAATTTAGCAGATGTGTCATTCACAATCCAGGGTATTAAAAAATATTTGAAGTTTGTGGGAACCAAATGAACATGGATCATGTCTTCTTCCCAGGCTGACTCTTGCTGTATAGGTAAAATGTAAAAGGAATTCTTTTCTCATTTCATATCATGATTCAAGTCCAAGTCATTGTGACTTATAGAAGAGGAGTATATCCTTTCTTTCCCCTTTATAATCATATCTAAGCCAACTTTAAGTTTCAGAAAGTGAAAATTATGTGTGGTTTTCATAAAATGCCTTGTTAAGCAATTAATATTTTCATAACCATCACACTATATATATGTAGTTTTATTTATATAAATATATAGAAATAATATATATATATAGTTTCTAGCTCAATATATTATATTCAAAGATTTTATATTTATAATGTATTTTCTGTCTTTACCCAAGCATTTTAACTAATCCTTTGCTTAACCATTAACTTATTCCATTTATTTGATGCCAAAATATCTGTTTCTCTGATTCTAATCAATCAGAAATGCTGTCTAACGTATGAAATTATTTAGATAAGCTGTTAAGACCTGACTCTATTTTAGACTGCCAGTGATAACAGATTTGGCCCATGTTGATTCTCCTAAAATTTCTCGATAGAATATCACATTTTCACATTTTTTCATGGATTTATTAAAAACTGAGGGGAATTCTTTCAACTTCCTAATTTTATAGATGACAAAATATATTCATTTAACAAATAATTTTCCATCTATTTTTAAAACTTTTTATTTTGAAATAATTTTAGACACAGAAAATTGCAAAGATAGTACAGTGTGTTCCTGTAGGCCCTTCACATAGCTTCTTAAATGTTATCTCATATGACCACAATAAATGTATCAAAACGAATGTAGTATATCATGAATTTACTAAACCCTTTACTTGATTCACATTTCACAAGTTTTGGTGCTAATGCCCTTTTTCTGTTCCAGGATCAAGTCAGGACTTCACATATGATCTGGCATCTACCTGCCATGTTTCATTAGTCTTCTTCAGTCTGGTACAGGTCCCTAGACATTCCTTGTCTTTCTTGACCTCAGCAGTTTTAAAGAGTACTGGTCACAATTTGGGTTTATCTGATATTTTCCCCTTGTTCAATTGGGTTTACCCATTTTTGTTCAGTGCATCATATCAGGTAATGCATGATGTCTTATTACATCTTGATAACTTTGTTAAGGTGGTGTCTTATGGTTTCTTTACTAGAAAGTTACTATTTTTCCCTTTGTAATTAATAAATATTCTGGGAGAAATACTTTGAGATTATACAAATATCTAGTTTCTCCTTTTTCCCACTCATTTTAGCATCTATTAGTGGACCTCACCTACAGTAATTTTACTGTGATGTTTGCTTCATTGTCATTCTGTATGTCCCTCATTCCTTCTACATTCATTAATTGGAATTAATTAATTATTTATTTATTTATTTAAATAAATTTAAATAAATTCTTGGTGTGATCTCTTATTTATTTATTTATTTAATCATTTGTGTATATAACTATTAACACAAGCATATTTATTTTATTTTAGGGCTTATAATTACTATTTATTTTTTTGACAAAAATGTTTCACCTTTGACTACTGGGTGTTCCTTTGAGTTCACTTCCTTCAACATGTCACCATCATTTAATTTTTTTTTAATTTTTTTTTTAAGTTTATTTATTTTTGACAGAGACAGAAAATGAGCTGGGGAGGGGCAGAGAGAGAGACAGGCACAGAATTCGAAGCAGGCTCCAGGTTCCAAGCTGTCAGCACAGAGCCTGATGTGAGGCTCAAACTCACGAACTATGAGATCATGACCTGGGCCAAAGTCAGATGTTCAACCAACTGAGAAACCCAGGCATCCCCAAAATATTTTTCATTGAAGAATAGTTGATATGCAATACTACCTTAGTTTCAGCTGTACAGTCACCATTATTTTTAAGCTTTTCTTTACTTTCTGATACCACAGATCCTCCAGTTTTATCTTCCATTTTTGCTGTCGCAGCCCTGAAATCAACCACTTCTCCAAAGAGCCCTGGTTCCTTCTATTAGAAAATAGTGTTAGAAACCTAGATATAGAAGCTAGAATTGAACACATATTAAGTTTTAGAAACTTGATAAAGAATAGTGAACAAGTAGATCAAAAATATCTGCCCATCTGGGGTTTGCATTCTAGTTTGTGGGCATTAACAGTAATCTTCCAAAAGAAGGTAGTAAATGCTAAGGGTAAAATTCAAAAGGAAGAAAGAAAACAGAAGTTCTAGAGACAGTGGGGATTTGGCTGAGATCATAATGCCATATTAAAGAGAAAGATTAGAATGAGACTTATTGAAAAGGTGACATTTGAGCAAAGACTTGAAGAAGTCAGGAAAGTATTTTAGTCAGCTCCAGCTGCTATTACAAAACACCAGAGACTGGGTGGTTTGATATCCAGATATATATTTCCTACAGTTCTGGAGGCTAGGAAGTCTAAGACCAAGGTGCAGACATATTCAGTTCTTAGTGTGGGCCCACTTCCTGGCTTGTACATAGTTGTCATCTTGCTGTTTACCTATACGGCCTTTCTCACTGCATGCAATTGGAGAGAGATCTCTATATTCCTCTTTTTATAAAGGCACTAATTCCTTCATGAGGATCCCACCCTCATGACTTTTCTAAACCTAATTATCTCTCAAAGGCCTTTCCTCCAATGTCACCCATTAGGGTTAGGGCTTCAATGTATAAATTTTTGGAGGGCACAAACATTCAGTCCATAATAGAAACTGACTGCCAAAAATCTGGATAAAGTGCATTTAAGAAAGAGAAAGTCAGTTGAAAGCTCTTAAGCATGAGAAAGACTGTGTGGTCTAAGAACACCAGATATGTCAATGTAACTTAAGGGAAAGGAACAGGGGAAAAAGTCCAAACAGAAAAGATCACAGAGAGCCAAATAAGTTACCGATCTCTAGGTCACTGTAATTCCAGAGGTTTTGAGCAGAGGAGTGGCCAGATTAGATGCAGGTTTTTTGGTATCACATTAGTTGCTGCATTGAGAATGAGCATTAAATGGTTAGGGTAGAGGTATGTAGACCTGGGGTCTGCAGTTACTGAGGTGAAATATGAGAGCAGTTCAAGTCAAAGTGGTATCAAAGGAGGTAATCAGATGTGGCCAGATATTTTGTATATTTTGATATAGAGTCAATAGTTCCCTATTGGATTAGATGTGTCATATATGGAAAAGAGAGCTAAGATTTTGGTTTGAGCAACTAGAAAGGTAGGCTTGTCATCAACTAAAAAGGGAAAGACTTTATGTAGAGGGTATGTGGCAAAAGATCAGAGCCTCTATTTCCTTACTTGAGAGTATTCACGTCACAAAGTTGTTCTCATGATTGCATGGCAAAATGCCTACAAAGACACATAGCACAGTGTCTGGAATATACTAAGAGCTAAATAGATAACTACAATTAATTTCATATTAATTGGTGACATGTGCATCGTCTCCATCAATATCATCACCAATGAGATGTCCCAGTCTGTGGTAGAATAAGAGAAGTTGATGGAAAGGGCTGAGTGTTTTTGGAAACCAGTAACTACTTTAATCCCCTAATTTTGCAAAAGAGAAAAGTTTGAACTGAAGTAATGAAAAACTCATGATTTTCTAGTTTCCCTGTTTCCTTAAAGTAAACTCTGAGAGAAAAACAGATGTGTATGTGTTAAAGCCTCTGAGACTGGGATGGTTTGTTATAGCAGTGTAAGCTTAACCCATTTTCACCAACAAAGCAAGCCATCATAGAAGGTGGTGTTCTCTTGTTTTCTAGCTTAGAACACCTTCTACTAGTCCATGATATATGATTATGTAGTCTAAAATATTCCTCAATAAATTATGGTTAAAATGAATAATATGGTGTAAATGAAAGAAGGCAGAATCTTAGGGGAAATGGTTATTTGTACAGCTAATTTATTTTTTATTGAGAGTAAAAAAAATCTAACAGTCATAATTCATTATCCATGCAGTGGGTTTCCATTGTGAAAAATTACATAAGTAGAGCCATTTTTAAAGTAGAGCTGGAGAAGCCAGTTCAGGGAGACTGCCTTGCACATCCTGTTTTCTAAACCTTTGAACTGGGCCAAACCTCCAATAGTCCAAGAGGTCAGCAAGAACAAGAAAATCCTGTTTGAAAAGAGGAATCAAACTAAACTTCTGCCTAGCTGACCCCTTCATTTGACCAGTCAATGAAGTACATGCAAACCTAGCCCTGCTTATCAGCACTAATGAACTCCTCTTAAAAACAACTTACTTAATCTTCCTTTTTTTCCCCCATGAAAACCCTGAGTCCATCTCAAGTAATTGGGACACTATTTGGATTTCTACCTAAATCCGTGGGCTCTAAATTGCCGTTTTTTAAACCCAAATAAATACTTTAAATCTTGAACTTATTTTTATTTTTAGGTTGACACCATCCAGGAGCTAGGATTTGGGGTGGTGTGAAAGGTAACAGTAAAGCACACAATGCCCAAACCTGGACCCCAGGTGAACTACTTCTGGGAAGACCAATTTCATCTTTGCTTTGGACGACTGTGCAAATATGGAGTCAGATGACCTTTAATAGGAGCATTATCTAAGAAATATTTCAAGACATTAGAAGTCTCTCTCTCTCTCTCTCTCTCTCTCTCTTACTTTCATCAATGTTATACATCCATATAGTTTAAAAACAACCAATTTTAGGGGCTCCTCAGACTCTTGATCTTAGGGTCATGAGTTCAAGCCCCGTATTTGCTTTAAAATTTTTTTGCAAGGCTTGTTATTGAAAAAATACCATCTGATATACTTCCAATATCCTATTCTACAGAGCCTTTAACATTTTAAGTGTTTCTTTTGGTTTTTATTTTTACAATTCTATACAGCACAATTATACTGGCACTTCATGATTTTTTAGTTTTTTACATTATGAGAACTGCCGATTCTAACATTCTCTGTTTTCCTCTCTCTCTCTCTCTCTTTCTCTCTCCATGTCCTTGGTTCCAGTTCTCTTAATATAAGATATTGCAGTTTAAATCAGTATTTATTGTTTATATCATTACTATTATGCAAATGTTATTCATAGATGAACCACCTGGCACAGTACACTTTTTCCTTTTTTGCATTTATTCTTGTCCTCAAAGCTAATTGTCTTATTTTCATTTCCTTAGTTTCCTATGAACTTGCCAGCATTCCAGACAAAAATGTCTAAATATCTTTAAAAACATCAATTCCATATTCTTAAAGAAAGCTCTCTAAGAGATTTCATTTACTTCCTGTACCCTGCAGTTCTTCACAGCTGAACCTGAAATCTCCCCTCCTCAGTATTCTGAAGGTGCCCCCTTCGGCTCTTCACTGGCATGTGCTCCCCATGTCCTAGAGCTGGGGGCCTCACCATTGAGTTACTATGTTGATACAGTACAGCTCCGTTGCAATGAGCTTCCTGGGAAAAAGGATGTACATGTCCTCCACCCTGATGGTTAATAGATGATTTTCCTAAGTTTAAGGTTAGATATAATTACCCTTCCTAATTTTAAAACTTTGGCTGCATTGTTTTCAATTTTCTGTTTCACTATTGAGAAAAACAAAGACATTTTTATTCTTAATCCTTTGTACCTGACACATTTTTTCCTCTAAAAACTTAAAATATTTCCCAGAATTGTGATAGTTCATCTCAAGCTTGATTTTTTATTTATTTAATTTTTTAAAGTTTATTTATTTACTTTTGAGACAGAGAGAGAGAGAGAACAGCACAAGCAGGGGAGAGGCAGAGAGGGACAGAGAATCCCAAGCAGGCTCCATAGTGTCAGCTCAATGCCTAAAGTGGGGCTTGAACTCACAAACTATGAAATCATGACCTGAGCTGAAATTAAGAGTGAGACACTCTATATCACTTAATCGACTGAGCCACCCAGGCGCCCCCAGACTTGATTTTTTAAAAAGTCTATTGTGCTGAGTACTTGATCAGCCTTTTCCATTTGAAATTCATGTCTCTTAATTTGGACAAATGTCCTTGAAGATTTAAAACACAATTGTCTACACTCTTTTAATGCTTTTTGCTCTTTCTGAAACTCATTTATTTCAGTGTTAGATCTCCTGAATTGACCCTCTACTTCTCTTCTTTTCTTTCCTAATATGCATCTATTTGACTTTTTATTCCACAATCAGGAAATCTTTCTCATGTTATCTTGCAACATATATTTAATTTCTATATATTTAATTTTAATTTACGAGAGTTTGTTCTTACCTTAAAAACCAATATATTGATTGAGGAGAAGATGGTGGCATAGAAGGACACTAGGCTCACCACGTCCTACTGATTGCTTAGATTCCACCCATATCTGCCTAAATAACCCAGAAAACTGCCAGAAGACTAGCAGAATGGACTCTCCAGACCCAAGCATAGACAAGAGTCCCACAGAAAGGGGTAGGAAGGGCAGAGAAGCAGTGCGCACTACAGGGACTGGTGGGAAGGAGCTGGGGCGGTGGAGGGGCAGCCCACCCAGCAAGGCAGAGACCCTGAGTCTGCCTTGCAAAAGTGGAGGGGCCGGACTCCATGAGTTCTGACAGCCAGCTGGACTTAACATCTGGAATGTTAAAAGTCAACAGCTCTGCTCTAAGAGAGCGGGCGGAGTGAGAGACACCAGGAGGGAGAATTGTTGAGCCCAGGGAGACAGAGCTCAGCTCTGAGGGGAACAAAGGCACTGGCAAGCGCCATCTCCCTCTCCCATCCCCCAGCTGAAATTCCGAAGGGAACCAGTTCCCATCACCGAACTTGCTTGTACCCCACAAACACCCAACACTGTGATTCTGTGGATCCATCCCTCTGACAGATCTGCTTCTCTCCCGGTTCTGCAGGGGCCCTCCCACAGTGGACCACCAATGGCAAAGCGAGCTAAGCCTGCCCCTCCTGCCCCTGTGCACCTTACTGATCCACCCCAGCAAATACACCAGATCCCATTGAAGCAGCACCACAAGTCTGACAGTGTGAAAATAGCCCAGAGAAGGGCCACACCACTCCACAGTGAGTCCTGCCCCTGGGACAGGGGAAGACAAGATACACACCAGTCTGACTGTGGCCCCAGTGGTGGGCTGGGGGCAGACATTGGGTCTGACTGCGGTCATGCCCACCAACAGAAGTTACTCCAGACAGTACAGGGGAAGTGCCCGGCAGTTGGGAGCAACATGGGGAACACCCAAAAGGACTAAACAGAAGAATTCTCCTCAAAAGAAACTCCAGGAAGTAGCGACAGCTAACAAATTAATCAAAAACGATTTAAACAATATATCAGAACAAGAATTTAGACTAATAGTCATAAAATTAATCTCTGGGCTTGAAAAAAGTATAGAGAACAGCAGAGAATCTATTGCGACAGAGATCAAGGGACAAAGAAATAGTCATGAGGAATTAAAAATGCTATAAATGAGGTGAAAAATAAAATGAGGGTGACCACACCATGGATTGAGGAGACAGAGGAAAGAATAGGTGAATTGGAAGATAAAATTATGGTAAAAGAGAAAGCTGAGAAAAGCAGAGATAAAAAAATTCAGGAGTATGAGGGGAGAATTAGAGAACTAAGTGATGCAATCAAATGTAACAATAACCTTATAATAGGAATTCCAGAAAAGGAAGAGAGAGAGAAAGAGACTGAAGGTGTACTTGAGCAAGTCATAGATGAGAACTTCCTGATCTGGGAAGGAAAAAGGCATTGAAATCCATGAGGCACAGAAACTCCCTTCAGACATAACTGGAATTAATCTTCTGCATGATGTATCATAGTGAACCTGGCAAACTACAAGGATAAAGAAAAAATTCTGAAAGCAGTCAGGGATAAACAGGTTCTAAACGACAAAGGGACACCATAAGACTAGTGGAAGACCTACCTACTGAAACTTGGCTGGCCAGAAAGGAATGGCAGGAAATCTTCAACGTGATGAACAGAAAGTTATCCAGCAAGTCTGTCATTCAGAATAGAAGGAGAGATAAAGGTCTTCCCAAATGAACAAAAACTGAAGGAATTCATCACCACTAAACCAGCCCTTCAAGAGATCCTAAGGGGGACTCGGTGAGTGAAATGTTGCAAGGACCACAAAGTACCAGAGACATCACTACAGGCATTAAACCTACAGACATCACAATGACTCTAAACCCGTATCTTTCTATAATAGCACTGGATGTAAATGGACTAAATGCTCCAACAAAAAGACATAGGGTATCAGAATGGATAAAAACACAAGACCCATCTATTTGCTGTCTACAAGAGACTCATTTTAGACCAGAGAACACCTTCAGATTGAAAGGGAGGGGATAGAGCACTATCATGTTACTGGAAGTCAAAAGAAAGCTGGAGTAGCCACACTTATATCAGACAAAATAGACTTTAAATTAAAGGCTGTAACAAGAGATGAAGAAAAGCATTATGTAATAATTACAGAGACTATCCGTAAGGAAGAGCTAACAATTATGAATGTCTATGCACTGAATATGAAAGCCCCCAAATATATAAAATGATTAATCACAAACATAAGCAACCTTATTGATAAGAATGTGGTAATTGCAGGAAACTTTAATACTCCACTTACAACAATGGATAAATCATCTAGACACAAGATCAATAAAGAAACAAGGGCTATGAATGATACATTGTGTCAGATGGACTTGACAGATATATTTAGAACTTTGCATCCCACAGAAACAAAATATACTTTCTTCTTGAGTGCACATGGAACATTCTCCAAGATAGACCACATACTGGGTCATAAAACAGCCTTTCATAGATATAAAAGAATTGAGATCATACCATGCACACTTTCAGACCACAATGCAATGAAACTTGAAATCAACCACAGGAAAAGTCTGGAAAACCTCCAAAAGCATGAAGGTTAAAGAACACCCTACTAAAGAATGAATGGGTCAACCAGGCATTAGAGAAGAAATTAAAAAATATATAGAAACTAAGGAAAATCAAAATAGAACAATCCAAACGCTTTGGGATGCAGTGAAGGCAGTCCTGAGAGGACAATACATTGCAGTCCAGGCCTATCTTAACAGACAAGAAACATCCCAAACAGAAAATCTAACAGCACACCTAAAGGAACTGGAAGCAGAACAGCAAAGACACCCCAAACCCAGCAGAAGAAGAGAAATAATAAAGACCAGAACAGAAATAAACAACATAGACTCTAAAAACACTATAAAGCAGATCAATGAAACAAAGAGTTGTTTTTTTTTTTAAATAAACAAAATTGATAAACCTGTAACCAGGCTTCTCAAAAAGAAAATGGAGATGACCCAAATAGATAAAATCATGAATGAAAATGGAATTGTTACAACCAATCCCACAGAAATAAAAAGAATTATCAGGGAATACTATGAAAAATTATATGCCAACAAACTGGACAACCTGGAAGAAATTGACAAATTCCTACACACCCACACACTTCCAAAACTCAAACAGGAAGAAATAGAGAACCTGAACAGACCCATAACCAGCAAAGAAATTGAATCAGTTACCAAAGTCTCCCAGCAAATAAGAGTCCGTGACCAGATGGCTTCCCTGGGGAATTCTACCAGACGTTTAAAGCAGAGATAATACCTGTCCTTCTCAAGTTATTCCAAAACATAGAAAGGGAAGGAATACTTCCAGACTTATTCTATGAAGCCAGCATTACTTCAATTCCTAAACCAGAGATCCAGTAAAAAAAAGAGAGCTACAGGCCAATATCCCTGATGAATATGGATGCAAAAATTCTCAATAAGATACTAGCAAATCGAATTCAACAGCATATAAAAAGAATTATTCACCATGATCAAGTGGGATTCATTCATGGGCTGCAGGGCTGGTTCAACATTAGCAAATCAGTCAATGTGATGCATCACATTAATAAAATAAAAGAAAAAAAAACATATGATCCTGACAATCGATGCAGAAAAAGCATTTGATAAAATTCAGCATCCTTTCTCAATAAAAACCCTCGAGAAAGTTGGGATAGAAGGAACATTCTTAAATATCATAAAGTCCATTTGTGAAAAGCCCACATCTAATATCACCCTCAATGGGGAAAACCCGAGAGCTTTCCCCCTGAGATCAGGAACACGACAGGGATGTCCACTCTCACCGCTGTTGTTTAACATAGTGTTGGAAGTTCTAGCATCAGCAATCAGACAACAAAAGGATATCAAAGGCATCAACGTTGGCAAAGATGAAGTCAACCTTTCACTTTTTGCAGATGACATGATATTATACATGGAATACTCGATAGACTCCACTAAAAGTCTACTAGAACTGATACATGAATTCAGCAAAGTCGCAGGATACAAAATGAATGTAAAGAAACTAGTGGCATTCTTAGACACTAATAATGAAGAAACAGAAAGACAAATAAAACAACTGATCCCATTCACAATTGCACCAAGAATCATAAAATACCTAGGAATAAACCTAACCAAAGATGTAAAAATCTGTATGCTGAAAACTATAGAGAGCTTATGAAGGAAATTCAACAAGATATAAACAAATGGAAAAAAATTCCAAACTCATGGATTGGAAGAATAAATATTATTAAAATGTCAATACTATCCAAAGGAATCTACACATTCAATGCAATCCCAATCAAACTTGCACCAGCATTCTTCTCGAACCTAGAACAAGCAATCTTATAATTTGTATGGAACCACAAAAGACCCCAAATAGCCAAAGCAATATTGAAGAAGACCAAAGTGGTAGGCATCATAATCCCGGACTTTAGCCTCTACTACAAAGCTGTAATCATCAAGACAGCATGTTGATTGGCACAAAAACAGACATATAGACCAATGGAATAGAATAGAGACTCCAGAATTGGACCCACAAAAGTATGGCCAACTAATCTTTGACAAAGCAGGAAAGAACATCCAATGGAAAAAAGACAGTCTCTTTAACAAATGGTTCTGGCAGAACTGGACAGCAACATGCAGAAGAATGAAACTAGACCACTTTCTTGCACCATTCACAAAAATAAACTCAAAATGGATAAAGGACCTGAAGGTGAGACAGGAAACCATCAAAACCTTAGAGGAGAAAGCAGGAAAAAACCTTTCTGACCTCAGCTGTAGCAATTTCTTACTTGACACATCTCCACAGGCAAGGGAATTAAAAGCAAAAATGAAGTATTGGGACCTCTTGAAGATAAAAACCTTCTGCACAGCAAAGTAAACAATAAAAAAAAACTAACAGGCAACTGATGGAATGGAAAAACATATTTTCAAATAACATATCAGACAAAGGGCTAGTATCCAAAATCTATAAACAGCTCACCAAACTCCACACCTGAAAAACAAATAACCCAGTGAAGAAATGGGCAGAAAACATGAATAGACACTTCTCTAAAGAAGACATCCGGATGGCCAACAGGCACATGAAAAGATGCTCAATGTCGCTCCTCACCAGGGAAATACAAATCAAAACCACACTGAGATACCACCTCATGCCAGTCAGAGTGGCTAAAATGAACAAATCAGGAGACTATAGATGCTTGTCAGGATGTGGAGAAACAGGAATCTTCTTGCACTGTTGGTGGGAATGCAAACTGGTGCAGCTGCTCTGGAAAACAGTATGGAGATTCCTCAAAAAATTTAAAAAAATAGATCTACCCTATGTCCCAGCAATAGCACTGGTAAGAATCTACCCAAGGGATACAGGAGTGTTGATGCATAGGGGCACTTGTACCCCAATATTTATAGCAGCACTTTCAACAATAGCCAAATTATGGAAAGAGCCTAAGTGTCCATCAAGTGATGAATGGATAAAGAATTGTGGTTTATATACATAATGGAATACTACATGGCAATGAGAAGGAGTGAAATATCGCCTTTTGTAGCAACGTGGATGGAACTGGAGAGTGTTATGCTAAGTGAAATAAGTCATACAGAGAAAGACAGATACCATATGTTTTCACTCTTTTGTGGATCCTGAGAAACTTAACAGAAGACCATGGGTGAGGGGAAGAAAAAAAAAGAGGTTAGAGAGCAAGAGAGCCAAACCATAAGAGACTCTTAAAAACTGAGAACAAATGAGGGTTGATGGGGGGTGAGTGATGGGTATTGAGGAGGGCACTTGTTGGGATGAGCACTTGGTGTTGTATGGACAGCAATTTGACAATAAATTTCATATTAAAAAATAAAATAAAATAAAATAAAATAAAATAAAATAATTATTGATAAAAAATAAAAGAAAATAAAAAATAAAAAACAATACATTTTAATCAACATTCTGTCCATGTTTCACGGATGTAACATCTTCCTTCTTCTTTTAGGGATACTTAAAAGTATAGGAAAGGGATTCTATAATAGTGCTTGTATTATTAAGGTTTAATTGTCCTGTGTGGTTTCTGTTTTGAGTATTCTTTCCCTGTTATTTATTTTTCATTGTTACCTTTGATATTAGAGATTTTCATCAATATCTAGTCATTCTCACTGTCTGCGCATATTTATGGATGGGCCACCGAAATAATGATTGGGATATCTGCAAGTGGAATGGTCAACAGTGAGCTTTACAAGTACAACTGGGATGGACAATTTCACTGGGGAGTCTCTGATCTTAATTGTCTGTAAGTTTTTCTTCTCATGCTATTCAGAATCCATGCAGAAGATTTTTCATCTCCTGCCTGAAGTTTTTAGCCTATCTTATGAATTTCTAAGCATCCAGTAGGGAAGATGACTGGAGGATTTAATACTCAGTGTATGAATATTCACTTTTTGCCCATGTTTTTAAAACTATACCTTTCTTACCCTGTGTCAACTGTCCCAGATGCCTTAAGACAAGCAGTCTCTCCTGAGAGGGTAAACTGCTGGGCTTCTGTTGGAATCATCCAACTATAGTGTGTGTGTGTGTGTGTGTGTGTGTGTGTGCATGAGTGTGCATGTACATGCTATGCTATTATGGGGGCAGAAGAGATATCTGGTAATATAGCAGTTTCTTAAACATGCTTTTTACTGATCCTTTTTATTATCTCCTTTCATTTCCAAGACCATTTATTAGTTAAGTGATTCTAAGCATACTTTAAGCCATAGATTCTTCTATTATCAAATGAGAATAATATTTCCAATTCTGTATGAAAGCTTCTAACTCAGAGTAAACACACAGTAAACACACTTGGTAAGTGCCCAAATGTTGCTTAATGTGGATGTAAGCCTAATACAAAATGGTATTCACTGAAATTGCATCGCAATAATCACAAAAAGCTACACATGAGAATATGTATTTTAATTTTCTATTTTTGTGGGACCTGATATCAATAAAGTCTCCTCAAATTTAGGAGAGTAGAGCAAAGTACTCTAGGCATATTTACATGGATACTTTAAAGAGTGTCCACATTGAGAAGTATTCCCATTATGCAGTGAGAGTCACCTATTGACCCACACACCAGTCTCTTCAGTACCTGCAAGGCAAACTATTCTAAGCATGTTGTTTGCTTTCCCTCATGCCAAATTTAAAAAGATCCTTTTGGGTAGTTATAATAGCCCCATTATAATTAGTGCTTAAAAGTAAACTAAACCTAATATTCACTCTACCAATGCCAGTAAATTACTTTGCAAAGTTATGCATATTGAAGGTTTTCCCACTCAGAATCATTAGAATAAATATAGTTATATGATTAGCATTAAGTGGATGCCAAGAATGAACTTTGAAAAAATATGGAACAAAGGCATTCTGAAGGGTGGGTAGGAAATGCTGGCCTAATGTCTCAAGTTAGCTCCACTGAAGAGTCTCTATATTTTATTCCAGAGATTCATTTTAAAGCATTGTAATAAACCTACATTGGTGACCTTTCATGTGCCAAACATGGAGTTGTTTGTTGATTTAAAACAGAATGTTTGATAATGATTGGCTTAAAGTATATTCTAGGACGCTCAACTTCCTACCATAGCTTGTCATATGATGATCTCTAGGGAAGGCAACCAAATGCACCAAACTACACCTAACCCTCTACCCCACTTATAAATTTATATAACTGCCTTGAAATTATATAAACTGGCATTAATAAAAACCATTTAGTCTTCTCTGAAGTATTACCTGAGTCAAAATGATCCATCCATTGTGTTGAGAACCAAATAGGTAGCAAAGTACTCTAGGCATGCTTACATGGATACTTTCAAGAGTGTCCACATTTGAGAAGTAGTCTCATTATGAAGTGAGAGTCACCTACTGGCCCACACACCAATCTCTGGAACTGGAACCATCATGTGTTGAAGTCCCAAGATGGGACAGAGGCAGCTTCCACATCTTGATTCTTCATGCTCTTTAGGGCTGTGCCTGTGTTTGATTGCTTCAGTCAAGACTTTCCTATAAATACTGTGCAATCCAGTCTCTGCCATTCCTAAATTCCTGAAAAAATATGGCAATTGAGTTGCTAAGCACGTAGCATATACAGCTTGTTGGATTGACTGAACTGTGGCCCCATAGGCACGATAAGTTGAGAGGTCTGAGAGGGGACCTGCTGTGTCAGGTGTAGGAAAGATGAGTGACTAAATAAATGAGTGACACCACCAGGGGATGGACTGTTCTGTGCATATATTTCCAATTACCTGACATGGAATGCACTCCAAAAATGTTTGGCAATGATGATGATGATCATTGGTGTTAGCTTGACCCAAGCCCTAGAGAGATAATTTTATAAGGGCTTGGGAAGAAGAACGTTTCCTTTCTAAGACATATAATAGACTGAAACTATTTTCCTTGGAAAGAAATTTCCCTATTGTTTTTATGTCAAATTCTGTATTACTTTAGCATTTGACTTAACATGTGCGGGTGCACATGCGTACACACACACGCACACACGCACACATGGACAGAACTTATTCCAAGTTCATATGGACTGCCTTTTTTTCTGTTAGGAATGTGAGGCTTGAAGGTGTACTCAAATTCTGGGTCTTTTTTCCACCTTTATTAAAGTGGATCACAGTATTCACCTACATAATGAATGTGCTACTTCTTTTTCCTTTAGTGATCCAAATGGTCACTGTTATCATTACTAAAAATTGTAGAAGAAAAAAGCAAATCTCTTCTTGTTTTTGTCCTGAGGAATGATTCTCCTACTGTGTTAGTCCTCAATCATAGATGAAACTGCAAACCAAACATATTAAGCAACACAACCTTCCATGTTACATGCTATGGCTTGTTCTCAGAAATCTACCTGCAGATTTGAAAAATTGGTTGACTGGAAATTTTCCAGAACCATTTAAAAAATACAAATTGCATACTATGTCAAAATTATTTTAATATGGTTATATTTCTTATTATTTATGAATAATTCAGGCCATTTCTCCTACTTTGAAAAGTTGCAATAGTTAAAAAAATCAAAGAAAAATAATCATCATAAATACATGAAAACAATTAAAGCCAGGTTGTTAAGTGAATGGTTAAGTGAAGAACACAGCAATGGATTTCAACCTCTTATTGGCCTACATAGCACAGGGGCAGGAGGAGATTCGAGAGGTAACTATCATCTCCTTCTCAAACATTTCTCTAATTTGCCCCACCTGCTTTCTTGATAACAGGACCTCCCTGTTATCAGTACCTTGTTCCTTTTCACTCTATTTCTCTTTATGAACTATTCCCTCACTGTTTCTTCACAAGGGAGAAACTCATTCTTGTATGAGGAGTACATAAGCCTTGAGCTAGAGAAACAAAGAAAGATGTCCTTGTAATTCTCTAAAGAGCAAAGATATCAGGCAACTCTATTAAATTGTGGTCAAGGCAAAACAGCAGACGAGTGAGTGAAAAGTTTTGGAAAATGTCTATTGTATGTAAGCATTTCTTTTTCCTTTTAGCCAGATAGCACCTAGCTCCCTAAATTGTGGGCTATGGGGTGTGGGTGGCACTGAGGTGTGTGCTGCTTGCCAATGCAAATATGACAGAGTAAGAAAAACTTCCACAGGTTTGAGCATTTACAAAACACTTATCTAAAATGTTGTTGTCAACAATCTTTTTCCATAAGATCATGAATAGACAAATGTACACATTAGATCAAATTAGACCATCAGCGTGGAGTTAGTTCTATATTTCACTTGAGCTTAGCAGCTGGTTCTTCGTTCTGCATCTGTCAAGTCTAGTTACCACCAGCTTCAAGAGTCGTCTCTAATTTACCATCTATTTTCACATAAGAACAAGAGGTTAGGTAACATAGCTAATTGGAGTAAGATAAAAACATATGTAAATACCAAGCAGTGAATGTGGTTATACTTCAGTTCTAATCTGGTTTCTCTTGTTCACACAGTAAAAATAGCACCTAGTAAATCTCTCTCATTTGAGCTTAAGAAGGCTTTAATTTGGCAGGCCTTGGTGTTTGTATTACCTTTTCAATTTGAAAACATCCTAGTGTAGTTTAGCACATTTTAACAAAAATGCATACTCTTGAACACTTTCTTCTCTTTCTTTCTGTAAAAAAAAGCTACATTAAAGGAATTTTGGCTATGTCAATGTTAGGAAATGGAACTCAGGAGCCTAGTGAGTTACCACACATTAGTATCACTAGAAAATTTACTGGACATATCATCATGTTCCTCAATAAAACTTAAGTGCTTAGCCCAGAAGGTCTCCAAATATTGAAGTCCATTTAAGAACATCATTAGGGATGATTCTTTTACCACTCCCCCAAACATGATGGCAATTTCACAACTGCTTATGGAAAAGGAATGGGCAGTGTATAGGGTGAAGGGTGAAGGGTGAGAGTAGCTAGGAGTGCAATGAGACTGGCCTTTCTTATACACTAAACAAGACATCCCCCTTTCTCATGAGTGTTTCCTTCATGTTTGTGGAAAAGGAAAGGGAACAAAATAGATATTTATAAGAACTGGATTGTTCTGTGCTGGTCTCAGCTTATCAGTAGTGATGCTATTGGCTAGAAATGTCTAGGGGCACTCACCTAGACCCAGGTTCCTCTTTTGGAACCAATGTTGTGTCTTTCCAGACCCTTATGGTTCTTATGATTGTAGGATGAACTCACCAACAACCATTAGGAAACTTTAAAAGAAACAAGGCTTATTACTCACGAGTCCTATAGGGTATACATCACATCTAGGGCCACACATTGAGGTCCTTGTTGGGGTGGGAGGGAGAGAGAGAGACAGAGAGACAGAGAGAGAGAGAGAGAGAGAGAGAGAGAGAGAGAGACATGCAAAGAAAGTGAGGACCTGGGTCTCTAGTTTTAGTGGGTTGAGAGCGGGGGCCTAGGGTTTCAACAGTTCACTTTTTATTGGTGAACTTAAGAGATAAGAATGGGGGTGTATGGGTGGCTCAGTGGGTTGAGCACTAGACTCTTGGTTTTGCTGAGGTTTCATGAGTTCAACTGCCATGTCAGGCTCTGTGCTGGCAGGTGGAGCCTGCTTGGGATTCTCTCTCTCTCCCTCTCGCTGTGCTCCTCCCCCCACTCACACTATCTCCCCCTCTCTTTCTAAAGATAAATCCATAAACTTAAAAAATACGTAAGAATTTGAATTAAAGTGTGGGAAAAAAAATGTGACTAAATGATTGGTCACTGAAATCAGCCAAGATCTCTAAAACAAATGAGGCTAGGGTTGGGATGGTGGGGAGTTGACCTTGCTCTTTATCTGGTCATGTAGCTGGTAATGTGTTTATTTGAGATAGCTATCTTTGAAGTGAATGCCTCTGGAATCAAAAGCTTAAGTCAGGTTCTTACATTACAGAAAAGAAAAAATCACTACCAGGGCTTACATGAGTACAAAGAATAGGTGGTGCATTTTACACATGCTATCCACCAACACTGACATGCTTGAAAAAAGAAAGAAAGTCAGTCAGTAGAGACTGAATGTGTTCTCCCAAAATTCATATGTTGAAATCTAATCTCCATTGTGATGGTGTTATGAGGTGGGGCCTTTGGAGGTGATTAGGTCATGAGTGTGAAGCCCTTGTAAATGGGATTACTGCTTTTATAAAAGAGACCCCAGAGAGCTCGCTTGCCTCTTCCACCATGCGAGTATATAATAAGAAGTCAGCAGTCTACAACCCAGATGAGAGACCTCACCAGAACCCAACCATGCTGGCACTCTGATCTTGGACCTTCAGCCTCCAGACTCATGAAGACTAAATTATTGTATAAGCTACCAGTCTATGGTACTTTGTTATAACAGCCCAAATGAACTAAGACAGGAGTGCAGTGAGAACTTTACTTTCATGATAGAATATATTATGTTATTTTTCAAATTTTGTGTACAACCTGGACTTGTAGTTTACAGGTTTGGAGACTTTTTATCTGGGCAGAAAGACAACAATGTACATGATATGAAAAATTTTGAGGGAAAATTTACCTCTTGAGGAGAATCATCTTTAAGAAGAAATGCCTAATTGGGAAGTAAACCACAAGATGAAGCAAAGTTATCTCCTGAAGCCTGCCCCTTCTTGACCACCCGACTGACCTAAGGGTATCCCCCAGGACTTGGTTACTCTGCAGGTCCCCTTGGCCTTCAGTTTGGTCTTTCTTTCAAAACATGTCCAGGTCAGTGCTGACACTGACCAAAGTCAGATTTTGGCCTCAATGACTTAGGCCTCAATGCAGTCTTGAAATTTAGTAAAAACAAATCTTCTTTGTTGCTTTTGGAATAAAGTGATAGAGTGTTATTCACACTTGGAGGAAAGATAATCAACCAGCCTTTCTCTGGAGCCTGGTAGGCCCTGTGCTTTTCATTCACACAAGATTCTAACATGGCCTAAATAAAATTCTAAGTTTCCTAAAAAATTTTCATATACAAAGAAGCTAAATAAGGTACTAAGACATGTGACCAGAAACTTCTGTAGTTCATTTCTTGACATATCTTTACATGAAAGCACTATTTAAAAAGTTTGTGTGTTATTGTGTACATTTAATTCAGGAACTGTCACACTTTGAGTCTTCTTTATGTGACATACAAGAAAACATTTCCCTTAATTTCCCCTAACATTGAACCTAGGGTAATAAAAATGGACAATATCTAGGCACAGCTCTGACCTATCTGTAAAGGTCACTATAGAAAGCAGAAGTCACTCTAGGGGCTCCTGGGTGGCTCAGTCAGTTAAGCATCTGACTTCAGCTCAGGTCATGATCTTACACTCCATGAGTTCAAGCCCTGTGCTGATGGCACAGAGCCTGGAGCCTGCTTCGGATTCTGTGTCTCCCCCTCTCTCTGCCCCTCCCCTTCTCATGCTCTGTCTCTGTCTCAAAAATAAATAAATAAATAAATAAATAATAAAAAGAAAACATAGTCCAGAGATTTTACCAGGATATGGTCTAATACATAGAAGTAGATACATATACAATAGGTGGAGTGGCGGGAGGAAAGTATAAGCTAGACCTCCAAGAAAGACTCCTTGAACAACAGAAATCTCACTACTGGGGAAGTTACTACATTAAGACTATTAAATGCTGCCTGTGAGTTGCCCTTGCAACTGCAAATCAAATATCATAAAGCTGTGCCATTGCTGCTGTCTCTTCTTTTACTCAGGAATTGGGAGAGGTGCCAGTGAAGTCAACTCCTGCAGAAGACCTCCTATTCCCATGACTTTGCCTCCCCACAGGACAGAACTCTGGCCTCTGCTGTAGTCTCTCTTTCAAATTATATGCAAGTTCATCTAACTGGCTAAGACTAATTAACTCTCAGAATCCTAGCGGCAAGGGAGTCTAAGAGACAGTTTTTTTAATTTTCCAACTTCCCCAAATATAAGTCAAGTGGTGCAAACTAGTTCAGAGCATCTTCTGTCTATTTCTCTTCCTTCTTGAGAAATGAAGAGGCAGCAGCAAAAAGGAATGACAAGTGTGAGATACTCACAAGTAAACTGCACTGCTCAGGGTGGTCAGGGTGTTCATCAAAGTACAACAATAACAATAAAGTCAAAATGGAAGTCCTCGGGTGCCTTGACCCAGCACTGCCCTTAGGGCCAGAACTGTGTCCTGACTGCAGCTCTATGTCAGTGAGGTACAGAGCTGGGACCATTGATGAGACCCTGCCAAATTCAAATTGTCACCCACAGTGCCTCACTGATGAGTCCCCATGCTGGGCTGAGACCCCATCCCACTCAGTGTCTTAGCAAATGTTGGACAGGGACACCACAGATAATAGATTATAGACAAAAAATACTGCCTAAGGTTTAATTGCTGTTGCAAGGGCTCAAAGATGGACTAAGAAGTATCTTCATAATTTCTAATAAACAAAGACAACAGCAATGACAGCAAATATCTAAAGTAACTGAAAGGTGGGACACCTGGGTGGCTCAGTTGGTTAAGCGTCTGACTTCAGCTGAGGTCATGATCTCATGGCTCATGAGTCCAAGCCCGGTGTCCGGCTCTGTGCTGACAGCTTGGAGCAGGGAGCCTGCTTCTGTCTCCCTCTGTCTCTGCCTCTCCCCTGCTCATGCTCGCTCTCTTTCTCTCTCTCTCTCTCAAAAATATATAAACATTAAAAAAATTAAAAGAACTGAAAGAATCTTTCTTTCATGTACTTTTAAACTCACATTTTTGGTTTAATATTTGATTTAAATTGTCTTTTCATATTAATTCCATCGTTTTTTATATCCAAATAATTTCTTTCACATGGTATATTTTAATTGAGAGGTGACAAGAGAGAGGCTAATTCTATCACATGTGTAACCCAAAAATAGAGATTATGGGTGAATAATGAAAATGAGATTTCAACACCTTTGACTAATAAGCTCCTGCTTTTCAACTTTTTTTCAAGATGCCATTTCCAATAGAACAATAAATACTCAGAGAATGATTTTCCAAACAGCATCATTAAGTAAGAGCCTTGAAATTCCTGTCTAATTGAGTTATAACTAGAAAATTGTTTGAGGGGCACCTGGATGGCTCAGTCAGTTAAGTGTCCAACATCGACTTAGGTCATGATCTCCCAGTTCATGAGTTTGGGCTCTGTGCTGACAGCTTGGAACCTCGAGCCTGCTTCAGATTTTGTGTCTACCTCTCTCTGCTCCTCTGCTCCTCCCCTGCTTGAACTCTGTCTCTTTCTCTCTCTCAAGAATAAAATAAAACATTAAAAATAAAAATAAAATTGTTTGATTTCTGCTTGTCCACAGAATCCAAAATATTGTCCAGACAACCAACCAATACACAGGAGCAAATGTGAGCCTTCATGAAGAGGATGCTGAATTTCAGCAGAGGCTCACCACAGTTGGGAATCTATTGGTTGTAGTGACAAAGTATAACAGAGTCCTTTCTTAAATGTTTGCTGCAAAGATCAGAGTTTCTTCAGATTAAAAACTGTATGCTGGGGTGCCTGGGTGGCTCAGTCAGTTGAGCATCTGACTTTGGCTCAGGTCATGATCTCAGGATTCATGAGTTTGAGCCCTGCATTAGACTGTCTGCTGTCAGCACAGAGCCTGCTTTGGATCCTCTGTCCCACTCTCTCTCTCTGCCCTTCCCCTGCTCATGCTTTCTCTCTAAAAAATAAAAATAAACATTTGAAAATAAAAGAAAGAAGAAAGAAAGTCACATGGAAAGACTTTTTAGGTAAAAATATTTTTTTACTTTACAAGTAAGTAAATTCCTGCATATGAGATAATATGGGCAGCAATTATTTTTTCCTCTCAAGTCATATCAAAAATCTATCTTATGGTACTTGTTATTTCAGCTAAGAGAAAAGAAAAAAAATGAAATTTGTGTTTAAAAGCATACTTAGATATATCAATCATAACTTTGTGAAAAATATTTTAAATCTGTGTCTGTGCCATCTGACTGACTTAATTTTGGAAATTAGTAAAAATACTGGAAGTAATTATTTGACATTATTCTTATTTTTCCAATATACTCTTTGCTATTTTATCTTTATTATGTAAGTATTTATGTTACAGTTTACTGAAAAAACATTGAAACCTCATTATTTTCAAATGCATTCAAGTCCATCTATTCAGTGACTAAAATGAAGTAAGAATTGGTGGCCATCCCAACCTCTGTGTTAGTACTACCAAATCATTTAACCAACCATTTCCTTGGCATTTCTATTTGTTAGTTTAGAATTAATGAATTAACTCACTTACTCACTGATTTGTTCGCTGCTTATTCATTTATTTTATTTATCCGTTCAGTGTTGAAGTGATGTGTTAAGTATTGGTGATTAAGAGGAATTGCATAAAACAAGATCCCTAACCCCAGGAACACAGAGTTTCTTAGAACTGGCATACATATAAACACACAGAATGCAGACCAACACATATGGTTCCAGACAAGCCACAGGGTGTCAAAACAGTCAGTAGTGTGTCTGTTTAGGGTATTTGTGAGGCCCCAAAGGTGCTTCCCAGGTGAAGAAGGATTGGCCAGACATTGTAGGAATTGGATCTACAGTGGTATAGCATTGTTTATAAGGAACAGGATGACGTTCTTACAGGAGGTAAAGTAGGCTTTGGTGGCACAATGGCAATGGGTGATGATGAGGCTTTGTGGAGTGGTGGTGGTAGGGTTTGGAGATGACAGCCAGGAAAGAATTATTGAGACATCTTTGGTGCAAAAAAAGGTGATTTTTTATTAAAACACGGGACAGGACCTGTGGGCAGGAAGAGCTGTGTAGGGACTGTGAGGAGAGACTGATTATATACTTGAGATATACTTGAGAGTTGGGAGAGATAAAGTCAAGAGGAAGTTTCTAAAGGGATTTTCTAACGCTAAAGAAGACTCACAGGATACTGGAGGCCTAGCTATTGTCAAGCTAAGGTTGTTTTTCCTTTAACAAAGCATTAACATCAAGACAGTAGGGAGTACCTGAAGAAATGTTTTACTCTGCCTGCCTCAAGTATTGTCAATGGGCTGCAGGTTATAAGGAAATTTAATTCTGCCATTTCCTTCTGCCTTTGTTTTCAACATCAGGTGACATAGGATAAAAATTTTGTGACAAATGATTCGCTTTGTTTGGCAAAATAAGGAGGCAGAAGTTTAAGTGGAATATTAAGCCTATGGAAGAAAATCTTTAATTGCTTTCTGATCTCCAATGGAAAATTTCTCCTTTTTAAAAAATGTTTATTTATTCATTTTTAGAGATAAAGAGAGCACCTGCAAGCTTTGTGTGTGTGAGTAGGGAGGGGCAGATAGAGGGGGAGAGAGAATCCCAAACAAGCTCTGTGAACCATGAGACCATGACCTGAGCTGAAGAGTCTGACACTTAACCTACTGAGTCACCCAGGAACCCCAACTGAATTTTTTTCTATAAATACAAGGTATTTCTATTTTAATACAGAGTATTATCTAAAAATCTAGATTAAAAAAGTCAAACAGCAAGTATTTAATAAACTAATATATGACAATAATTGACATTCTAAATATTTCACGGAGACACCAGCATGATCCTTGTGAATCTGAACCAGTTGAATGTTCAAGGGGTTTAGGTATAAATGTATTTCATTTATCATTTTAATTTTTTTGCTAACCATTGTTGCTTTTATATTATTCTTGATCAGCTAATTCCTTATTAACCAGAAAAGCAAGTTAAGCATGGTATCTGATTTTTTTTAATTATTATAATAAATAATTTATCATACCTTAGTATAAAAGGAATCTTATGAAGAAAATTTTCAAGTTTATCTATGAGATATTTTTAGGTCTCTTTTTACTTACACTTGACAAAGGAAAATATATTGAATAATCAATGACTATAGAAGTGAGAGGTATAAATAACAGCTAATAAGGATTCTTTCACAATGAGTCTCCAAAATGAAGTCTCACTGAAGCTAGCTGTCATTTTTTGTTTGTTTATGTACTTATTTTTGAGAGAAAGAGAGAGAGAGCACATATTCATGTGCACGAGCAAGCAGGGAGGGGCAGAGAGAAGAGAGAGAGGGAGAGAATCCCAAGCAGTCTCCTCGCTGTCAGCACAGACCCTGATACAGGGCTCAAATCCATGACCCATGAGATCATGACCCGAGCTGAAATCAAAAGTCAAGTGCTTAACTGACTGAACCACCTAAGCACCCCAGTTAACTGTCATTTTTAATGAGCTGTAGATTATTACTGGCAAAGGGGAACAATTTGAAAATATTTATTAGAGCTGTTGAGATATGGAAAATAAAACCTAAATTGTGGTGAATATGATTATTTTTTTTAATGTGTCCAAGGTGAACCAGAGGTTAGTGTTACCCTCTAATCTGAGGACCTAAATAAGTAACAATGTGGAGGCTGAACTAGAGACTTCTGTGATGAGGCTGAAGAGGAACAGAATCTACCACTGTAAAATCTGCCCCTGGCATAAGGATTATTTTGAGTTGATTATTTTGAGAAATAGCAGATATAGGACAAGCTCTGAAATCAGAGAGGTTACTCTTTTGTTAGGGAAATTTACATCTAAGAAGATAATTTCCATTTGTAAGGGTGTCTCCCTCTCTATACCAGGAAGAGGAAGATGATTCAAGGGAAGAGGCTGAGATTTAAATCTGCATAACAAACCTGATTCTTGTTTACCTTGCTTTTCCTGGTCACCTTCCCATAACTGGCCTCCTCATACCTTTCTTTCTTTCATTAGCTGACAATGGTGCTTAAATGTATGGCTTCCACCACCTCAGGGAGTGCCCTGATGGATGGACATGGGATGTAAGTTCTGGCTTCCTACTAGTTTCTGCTTGACACTGCCTGGCTGAGAGGAACCCCTCATTAATCTTCTCCATAAGGCCTCCAAATGACGAAGTTTTGGTATGATGATTGGGTTTGGAACTAATGGCCAAGAAAGAATTCTTTAAGATGTCTTTGGTGCAAAAAGGTGATTTGATTAAAGCATGGAGACAGAACCTGTAGGCAGAAAAAGCTGCACTGAGGTTGTGAAGAGTGACTGGTTACATACTATGGAGTTAGGGGAGGTAAAGACAATAGGGAAGCCTCCAGAAGGACTTTGATATGCTAAACAGGACTCCTAAAATACCTGAGACCTTGCTATTGTCAAGCTAAGGTTATTTTTCCTCTGGTAAGGCATTAACATTAGGATGGTAGGGGTTTCCTTGGAGGAATGTTATACTCTGTATTTGCCTCAAGTATTTTTCAGTGGGCTGCAGGTTATAAGGAAATTTAATTTTACCTGCCATTTCCTTCTTGCCTTTGCTCCCCACATCACTATGGAGGGGAGGGTGATACTAGGGGCTCCAGGAAACTGAGTCTATGGGTTTCTGGAGATTAGGCTATTGATAAGATTGCCTTTTTCTTGTAATTTACTAAGATATTTGTAAACGCTTGGAGATTCATGTCCTGCATGACTGTGATCTCTATCAGTTAGCCATTTGTTTTCTTTCCTTTCCTTTGCTCTTGGGCAACCAGGAGTGCCTGAGGAATATCATACACATCCCACCCTGGGGGGGGGGGAGCAGGGTAAGGCAGTGTGCTAGCTTGTGTTTTACCCTCAGCTTGCCTTATGGTCCCTCATCACAATGACTAGATGTTGGGAGAGATGGAAGTTCCTTAATGGTGGTGGTAGCCACAACTTTCCACTGGACTTCTTTAGACCCATGTAGTGAGGGAGGAAGGGAGGGAGGGGAGGAGCTCCTTGGAGCCACCAGGTGAGAATGGAAGTTCAGGTTCCCTATTCAGGGTTTTCTAACACAATCTTGGCAGGAGATTACAGTCACATCATTACATCTGAGTGAAGTGAAAATACAGGCTTTCCCTTGAGACTTTGATTTTTTTTTTAATTTTGTTTAGTGTTTATTTATTTTTGAGAAAGCGAGAGTGGAGAGAGAGAGAGAGAAAGAGTGGAGAGAGAGAGAGAGAGAGAACAAGCAGGGGAGGGGCAGAGATAGAGGAAGACAAAGAATCCAAAGCAGGCTCCAGGCTCTGAGCTGTCAGCACAGAACCCTACGAAAGGCTTGAGCTCATGAACTGTGAGATCATGACCTGAGCTGAAGTCTGATGCCTAACTGACTGAGCCATCCAGGCACCCCTTGAGCCTTTGAGTTTATGAAGGGAGCAAGGGCTTCATTTTTTTTCCATGTGTAGTTATTTTCTGAAAGTTTTGTCTTCTTAAGCTGCTCCTTTCCTGGCCCCTTGGCTAGAGAAAACATACCTTTTTTGAATATTTTCTTGTTTTTATGTTGCCCATTGGTTTTCCAGTTTACCTGTTTCTCTAATACACTTTCTGTTATATATCAGGAAAAAGAAAACACAGGGCACTAATCACAGTGTGGATCCTTGAGTCTCAAAAGCTCAGATAGTCCTCCTTTTCTCTACTTTTTAGAATCACCAAATATTTATACTGTATATAATGTCCAGGTTTTTAATCTCTCCTCCATAGAATGTTCCAAGTTTTTGTCTAGTACTATTTCTCTCTTATTTGAAGAATTTCCTTTACCACCTTTTTGAGAGCAGGTCTTCAATCAATGCTCTTAGTTTCCCTTCATTTGAGAATGTCTTTTTCCTGCAGGATATGTTCACTGAATATAAGATTCTGAATTAATTCCTTACTTTCCACACTTTAAGAATATAATTCCACTTCCTTTTGACCTCTATAATTTCTGATGAGAATTCCATTGTTATTTGTTGTTCCTATAGATAATACATTATTTTTTCCTGTGGCTGCTTACACAACTTTTTGTTTGTCTAAAGTTTTTTCAGCAGTTAATTATGATGTATCTGGTTGTAGATTTCCCAGGCTTGTTCTCATTAGAATTCACTCTGCCTCTTGAATCTGTATTTTCTTGCTTTCACCAATCGTAGGAAATTTTTCATCATTATTTCCTCAAAAAAATGTTTTTGGCTTGTACTCTTCCTCCTCTTCTTCTGGGACCCTAAAGACTCGAACGTTCAATCTTTTATTGTTATTTCACAGGTCTCTGAGACTCTTCATTATTTTCTCAATTATTCTTTTCTGTTTATTGTTGGGATTGCATAATTTCTATTGTTTCCATTTCCCATGTCATCACATTATTAGCATATTTTAATTTTTTTCCTCCTCTTGTAGAGGCTGCTTTTAGGCAACAGGCAACCAACTTGAACAATGCAAACCTGAGTAAGGTAGAAGGGCCCACAGCAGCCACCTGGCTGAATACAAACAGGCCCATTTGGCAATGCACCTCAAATTATCGATAAACCCTAGCGACCAATGGGTTATTTATACCAGGACACAGGTACAAAAAAAAATGAAAATTCCATATGTTCCCATACCTCTTCACCTTCCCCCTTAATTATAATCTCCCACCACTGTCTCATGGCAGACAGTCTCTCCCTTGCTGTCCTGCCCACTGCTCCCTAGTGATGTATTCAATAAACTTCTATCTGTTTTGTTCTGCCTTGGGTGAATTTTTTTCATTGCCCACACTGCTGGTCCGCACCCAATAGAGTCACCTCACATTTGGTGCCCCTCCATCCAACCAGGAGATCCCACACATGAGTTGAGATTTTCATGGCTCTTCATATGTAAAGTGACTTTTGTTTGTATCCTGGACCTTTAGAGATTTAGATAATGAAATTATGGATTTTATTTTTATTTTTTATTTTGCCAGCAGTGGGATTTTCCAATGTCAGTTCAGTTTTCAAAGTGTTTGCTGTGCTTTTCAGAACTGCTTTGCTTGTACAATATGTAGTGGCCAATCAGGGACCTGGGTAGAGGTTCTCAAAATCTTTGGCATATTAATTACACTCAGATTGGGCCTGAGAATTCAAAACAATTTTATGGGGCAATTTTCATGAACTTCTCCATCTACATTATCTCCCCAGTACTTTCTGTTTCACTAAACTCTCTGTTTTGGTCCTTTGGCTAAAAAAACTACTCACTTCTTCAGTTATGACACATTCAAGGCCAATTGGCAAGAAAACAGAAAGGAAGAAAAGTTCCTGATCCCACCCTACTGGCACCACATTTCTACCCAGTGAAATTCCTGTTCCACCACAGTTTTGGCTCCCGGGAGTTATTATACCTCTCCATTTTTGACATCACCACTTGTATACTGACAACCCACTACGGGACAATTTAGACACTGGGGTATAAGAGAATAAAGACAAAGAGGGAGGACCTCCCCCCATTGATTTCTCTCATTGTCTTTGAATTTTAGGGGTCCGTTTTCTTCCCCTACAGCAAATTAGAGGATGTCTTTTGTATCTCACTGTATTTATACCATAGTGCTTACCTCCAAGTTTTGGCCTGTGTTGAGTTCAGGCTAGGGATACCAGAGCCAAAAATTGTTAAGTTTACTGTTTTTCATGGTACTTCAGATTCTTGTGTTATTCCCTTATCTGCCTGCTTGTGTTTATTTTCCAGAGTTTTCAAACAGTTGTCTTTGTATTCTCACCAGGTTTTATACCTGAGTTAGTAGGAAATGAAGGGAGGTGTGTTTTCTCCAACTCTGGAAATTAGAGGATGTATTCATATTTACAGAAGAAAAAGAGGAGTAAAAAAAAAAAAGAAATTGAGCAGTTATATGATGAATTTATCAATGTATGTTCACCTGATAATTCAAGTGGGTTTCCTGAGCACATTAATGAGAAGTAAGGATTTGGAAATTTTATGGTTGGTTAATTAGGTCACTATTCCTGTAAATTGTGAAAGTTTTCCTTACTTGTGGGCAGTGTTTGCCATAATATAAAGTGAATGATGCCTCTAATAAAATGTGACTCCTTTTCAATTCCCACATGAATGCATAGATCTCAGGGATATACAAGACATATATCCACAAGACACAGCTAAAGTTGGTATGTTCTATTTAATTTTCTTTAATATGTTCAGAGGGGATCTTTGTATAGGGAAAATTCTGTGTGATTAACACTATTTTCATTGTTCCTCTGTTTCCTTACATTTAGTTTCTTTATTGTCATTAAATAAGTTAGTGGCCTGGAAAAGAACATAAACTAAGTTTAAAAATGTATGAATTAAGTTGCTGTATTATGGGTTGAATTTTGTCTCCCAAAATTCATATGTTGAAGTCTTAAGCCCCATTATCTCAGAATATTATCTTATTTTTGGTTCCTGGGTGGCTCAGTCAGTTAAGCAACCAGCTTTTGGCTTCAGCTCAGGTCATGATCTCATGGTTTGTGGATTCAAGCCCCACATTGGGCTCTGTGCTGATGGCTCAGAGCCTGCTTGGGACTCTGTCTCCCTCTCTCTCTGTCAATCCTTCATCATCTCTCTTTCTCTCAAAAATAAATAAACTTAAAAAATAATATTATCTTATTTGGAAAAAAGGATTGTTGCAGATGCAATTGGTTAAGATGGGGTCATATGATGGGCCCCTAATACAATATGACTGGTGTCCTTATCAAATGGGAAAATTTGGATGCAGACAGCAAACAGGGAGAATACCATGTTAAATGAAGGCTGAGATGGGACTGATGCTTCTATAAGGCACATAATGCCAAAGATTTCCAGAAAAAGACCAGAAGCAATGAGAGAGGTAAGAAGCATATTTTCTCTCATAGTTCTCAGAAGGAACTATCCCTGCTGACATCTTTAACTAGTACTTTTAGATTACAGAATTCTTTGTAAGACAATATATTTCTGTACTTTGAGACAGTTTGTGGTTTTTCTTAGTAGCAGTCCTAGCAAATGAATACACTCAGAAATGTAACTACTGATGAAATATATTTTTGTATTCAAACAACTTAGAACTTTTTTGGTCAGTGAAAAATATCTTTTGGGGAGAGTTCTGAATAAACCCCATCAAAAGTAATAACAGAGTAAGATAAAAATATAGTTTTGCTATCTTAAAAGTAGATGTGGGGGGGGGGGAGACATGAGTATAGTTAGTAGAAAAATTCTAAGGTTTCAGTGCTGCACTGTGAAAAAAAATAAAATAAAAAGTTGGTTTTACTCACATAATATCAGCCTGTATAAAAGGAATGCTGGCAGGGCATGATTGGCTCTGCTAATAATTAAACGCTAAGTAGAGAGGGACCACAGCTGGAGCTAGAAAGGACTCAAATTACACAGGGAATATGGCACAAAAGTTTACAAATATTGAGAGAGTGTGTATGTGTGTGGTGTGTGTATGTGATGGGTTGAAGAAATCTTAACAATTAAGCAAACAGATGCCAGAAGCAGTGGCCCAGATGGATTAGATAAAGGCTTTATACAGTAACATTAAAAATGTTCTTGCAAATGGTGCTGGCTTTTATAAATCTTATTAAAAGGTATCTTAGAAAATCCCGATGAAAACAAAATATAGTCCACAATAGTGGTAGGAGGGGAATAGGGAAACCTTTCCCTGGAGAGACATATATTAAGTTGATATAGTTAGCAAAGACTGTCTTTCAAAGTATTAGGGAATTGGTAAAAGGGTCTAAAACAAACTGGGAACCATTTAGTCAATTAAAATCTATGGAGACTGAGCAAGAAGTGAGAGGCTATGATACATAAACTAGTTACTGCACTCATTTCCCTCAGCTCTGTCTTGGGGGACAACTGCTCCAGTGGCCTCAGCAGCTGGGTAGCAACTTTACCCACCCAGGTCCCTGTGGGAGAAATGTGACCTAGGTGCTTTGGTTGGTGGTATTAGCAAATACCATTTTTCACAGCTCCATGCTAAGAATGGCCTGTATCAAGTAAGTGCCAGCACCTGGGTGACACTAGATTCCAATCTCAACTCCTACAATGAAGGGAGGATATGGGAGGGGCAACTGGTGAAGAACAGAGTTCCCTTTCTCTTCAAAGCTCTGTGTTTCAGGAGAGCTGGCCCAGTGAGCTTGGAAATTGAGTAGAAGCTTTTATCTCCTCCAGCTTCCTAAAGCAGATCTGTTCCAGGTTGGTTCAGCAGCCTGTGAACATTGGTCCATCCCATCTTATCTGCTCAGGCTACAGAAGATTAATACCAGGTGAAGTGGTATGAATTGGCAGAAGTTAGGTTATAGCACCTGTTTCCCTCTCCATCTTCACTTCACCTCCCACCATACACAACTCTTATTATACACAGAAAATCTGTGTGAGATAGCCAGCAAAGAGCAAAGCCCCTCCCCAACCAGGTTTTGCACCAAAGTGCAGAGATCTTCCTCAGAGGAGGGTGGGAGCAAATTGCAAATATTGAAAGTTCTCCACTCCCGCCAAGGGGCTCAGATCCAACAGGATCAGGTTGTGGAGCAATTTGTGCTCCAGGACAATGTCAAAAGCAATACAATAATTAGCTAGTAATTAATGAAAGCTAACAACTGGATGTAATAACAATAGATGCTGGATGAAGAGATAAAGGTAAGAAACAGTCAAAATTATAGTCACCCCTCATGGACAGGAAAACTGTATAAATAGCTAAGGCTACATCCTGTGAGGAGTAACATCACATCACAGGCTTCTCACTGAAGGGAAAATAGACTTCACTGATATACTGAATAAAAATACAATAGAAAACATAAACCCAAAAGAAGTTGGTTCTTTGGTAAGATCAATAAAACTGACAAATCTTTAGCTAAACTGACGATAGGAGATGAAAAGACACAAATGACTAAAATCAAGAATTAAAAGGGGATACCACTGCCAATTTTACGAATCTAAAGGAATAAGATGACACCAAAAAAATTAGATAACTTTGATAAAATGAAAAAAACTCTTAAAAAGACACAAAATACTGAAACTAAATCAAGAAAAAACATAAAATTGGAATTGTCTAACAAGTAAAGAGGAAGAATTAATAATTTTAAACTTCTTAAAAAGTAAAGGCCAGATGACTTCACTGGTGAATTCTAATAGACATTTAAAGAAGAGTGAACACCAATCCTTTATTAATTCCTCCATAAAATAAAATACTGTAAACACTTCCCTACTCATCGTATGAGGTCAGTATTACCCTGATACCACAATCAGACAAAACACTGCAGAAAAACAAACAAACAAAAAAACAAAAAAACAAAAACAGAACAATATCTCTTTTGTGTACAGATGCAAAAATTCTTACCAAAATACTAGTAAACATTTGTGTCTTTTCATCTCCTATCGTCAGTTTAGCTAAAGATTTGTCGGTTTTATTGATCTTACCAAAGAACCAACTTCTTTTGGGTTTAAGGCAAATTTTCCTTACAAAAGAATTCCAAATAATATATGCATATACTTATCTTTCCAAAAGATGAATTTGAGTACCACTTCCATTGGTTGTTGACTATACTCAGTGTCTTCCTTCCAAAAAAATGGAGTATGGGGGGAAGAAAACAAACATGGAAACTTTCCATGGAGAAACCTACCATAAACCACCTTACCTAGGTGATCAAGGTTGACATCACCAATGATGTCAAGTGGATATCAGATACCCAGGGCACCAAATTGTGTCATTCTTTTAAAAAAAACCCTAACCTCACTCTAATCATGAAAAAAAAAATCAGACAAACCCAAATTCTTTTATGACTTTGCCTACATTCACTTCACTTATCTATATGTTATAATCACCCAATTGCTACCATTGTTGTTACTATCTATTTGGGGTTATTTTCCAAATCATTTAGGAATAATAAAAATAAAGTATTTAATTAATTCACCCTAGTGCTCTTCCTTTCTGGATGTAGCCCTAAATTTCTGACCTATATAATTTTCCTTGGGTGAAAAATTTTTAACTTTTTTTTTTTTTTTTGCAAGGCATGTCTGCTACTGATGAATTACCTCAGTTTTTATTTGTTTGAAAAAGTCTTCGTTTCTCCCTAAATTTTTATTTAAATTTTTTTTAATCTTTATTTATTTTGAGAGAGAGAGTGTGAGCAGGGGAGGAACTGAGGGGAGGGAGACACACAATCAGAAGTAGGCTCCAGGCCCTGAGCTGTCAGCAGAGAGTCCAACGAGGGCTTGAAATCACGAACCGTGAGATCATGACCTAAGCCAAATTTGTGCGCTTAACCAACTGAGCCACCCAGGCACCCCTCTCCCTAAATTTTTAAAGAATACTTTCTCTGAATGTAGAATTCTAAGTAGATCTTTTTTTTTAACACTATATATTTTACTCCAGTTTCTTCTTGCTTGAATTTTTTCTGACAAGATGTACACTGTAATTCTTATCCTCATTTTTCTAGAGGTAAGGTTATGTTTTTTTCCCCACTGGCTTCCTTAAAAATTTTCTTTCTTTCTTTCCTTTCTTTCTTTCTTTCTTTCTTTCTTCTTTCATTTTTTTTCTCTCTCTCTCTTTTCACTACAGTTAGGATATGATGCTCTGTTTCGGTAATTGTCCCACTCTAATCTGTGTGCTTCTTGGTTCCATGGTTTTGTATTTGCCATTACTGGTGAAAGTTCTTAGCCACTACAAATATTTCTTCTATTGCTTTATCTTTATGGTATTCCAATTATACATATTTATACCTTTTGAAACTATCTCTCAGTCCTTAGATGCTATGTTCCCCTTTTAAATCTCTTAAAAAAACTTTTTTGTCTTAGTATTCCATTTTGGGAAATTTATATTGGCATATCTCAAGCTAAATGATTCTTTTTTACCTTGTTCCTACCCAATCTACTGATGAGAAGATCAAAGGCATTTTTTTTCATTATGTTAGTGTGTTTTTTATTTTAGCCTTTCTTTTTAATTCTTTTTTAGAGTTCCCATCCCTGCTTACATTACCAATCTGTTCTTGTACTCATCTATTCGCGTTCTCAACATATTAATCTTGACTACTTTAAGTTCTTTTTTGTTTTTAAACTATTTAAATTCCTTGTCTGGTAACTATTTTAAACATCTCTGCCATATTTGAGCCTATAAATTTGAAAGTTACTCCAAATGTTAAACACAGAGTTGCCATATTCCTATTTCTAGGAATAGGAATTTCTATTCCTAGGTACCTATCCAAGAGAAATGTACTGATATCTACACAAAAACCTGTATAAGAATGTTCATAGCAGCATTTATTATAATATACAAAAGTTGGAACAATAAAAATGTCCTTCAAATGATGAATTGATATGTAATATATGGTATATTAATTGACAATTGTGGTAGGCGGAATAATGACCCTGCCCAAAGACATCCATGATCTAATTCCAAGAACCTGTGAATCAAATATCTATCTTACATAGCAAAAGGATTTTGCAAATGAGATTAAGTTAAGGCTATTGATGGCAAGATTGTTCACTATGATTTGGGTGGATCTAATGTAATTACCCTCAAGGTACTTAAAAGTGGAAGAAGGAGGCAGGAGAATCAGAGAAAGATGTGACTATGGAAGCATAAGAGTCATGCAATGTTGGTAGCTTTGAGGATGGATGAAGGGGGCCTCCAGGCAAGGTGGCACCTAGAAGTTGGAGAAGGTAAGGAAATGAGTGGATAGTCCCATAGAGCCTACAGAAGAGAAGACAGCTCTGCTGACACCTTGATTTTAATCCAATATACTTGTGTTGGACTTCTAACTTATGGGACCATAAGATAATAAAGTTAGATTGTTTTAACTCACCAAATTTGTAGTAATGTATTACAATAGCAATAGAAAACTAATACAACAATGAAAAGGAACGACGTTTTGATACATGCTAACATAGATAAAACTTGTGAACATTATACTAGACAAATGAAGCCAGTCATAAGAGATCACACACTGCATGATTCCATTCATATGAAGTGCCCAGAATAGGTACATCAATAGAGACAATGTAGATTTTTAGTTGCCAAAGGCTGGGTGGTGAGGCAGAATAGGACAATTTCCCATGTGTATGGAATTATTTTAGGGGTGATGAAATGTAAATTTAGATTGTGGTTATGGGTATACACATTAAAAGGGTGAATTTTATGTTATGTGAGTTATATAAAGCTGTTTTAACAAAGAATAACAAAAAGGAAGAGATAGGATTGACTTCATCAGTCTTTCATTCTTATTTTCACTGAAAAAAAAAAACAAAACACTGCTGCACTCTGAGAGTACAAGTACTCTGGGATGTATTTGATTCAATTTTCCCCTAAACTCAGCAGATATCCCTTTTCTGGGTTCCAATGGATTTCTTTCCCCATCATTTAGATTCTTGTAATAGAGTTACAGATTTACTTCTTGGCCTCACCCTGCAGACTGTGAATTCCTTGAAAGAAGGACTGTGCTTTTTATTTGCAATGCTTTGTATTGGTGGAGACTAGTCAATGTTTTTGAAAAATAGAAACAAAAAGAAAAAGAGCAGAAAAAATGTTAGGGGGAAAAGGAAGAAAAGCTCTAAGAGATGAGCAGTCCACTTTAGAGAAGCTTATAATCTCCATCACAATCCAAATATACTACCAATAATGGAAGCATCACCCAAGAGTTAGGTAAAAATCAGATGCAATGTCCAGAGACCCAAACAAAAAGAGCGAATGGATGTTCAGTGTGCAATCAGTCTAATTTGCACAATTTTCCTACCATAGCCAAGTTGAATATGATGTGAGTTGAATAGACATTCTTTGGGAGAGAATGAAAGGACATGCATTCTATCCTGATGAGTAGAGGTAGAGGGACTGACAAAATAAGAATGTCAGGCATCAAAGCTAGTTGACTAGTTAGAGCAGAATCACATTTCAATACTACTGCTAGTACTACTACTGCTGCTGTGGCTGCTAGCAGCTACTGTTGCCCCAATGTTTGTTTATTGCCAGGCTTCTCGCTTCATATGTCCTACCTTCCTAAATCCTAGCAGCCTCATGTCGAAGGAAGTCAGTGTTAACTCACTTTGTGCATGTGGAAGCTGAGATTCTCACAGTCTAATCTTGTCTCTCAGCTCACTTACTTACCTGCTGATCTGACAATGGTCCAGGTTTGTGTGTCTTTCCCAGAACCTGTGCTCAAGGTGCTGTACTGGATGGGAAGGGGTCACAGAGAAGATTTGCCTTGGTGTGGAGACCCAGAGGAAAGAGATGAACTCTGACAGTGTACACAGGAAAATCACACAATCCATTCCACCGTGCTTGAGGAGGTGGCATTCTTATTGGTAGAGGGATGAGAAAAGAAAACAATAATTAGCAGAAGGTGCAAGTATGGCATAGAGGAAAGAATGTTGAAAAGTCTATAAGGCTGAATAAAGGATCACAAGGGAGGTAGCAGGCAATAAGTTGGAAAACTGAGTTGTGGCTGGATGTGTGGTATGAAAAGGGTCTGGAAAGGCCACATTTTAATGCACTATGGAGAAATACTGAAAATCTGGGAAAAAGGTGAAATAAGCAACTGCATCCAACTAGAGCTACTCATACTATCATCTTTATTAACTCCAGGGTAGAAGATTTCCTTTCTTGCTCCCAGATGAAGGAATGCAAAGTCTCCTGAAGAGGGACTTTCCCTGTGACCCACAGTCATCACTGGGGGATGATTGCAATCTGTTGTAAAATGCAATTTGTGCCCATAGAGAAAACACCAGTTTCATGTGGTTTGTTACCATTTGCACTAGAACCTAAGTGAAGCTCTTTGGGTTTCCTATTCTAGAGAAATGGGATTCCTAAAGAGGCCAGGAGACATGGAACTTATTGGGTCTGTAACTGTTACTGATGTGGCTCCTTCCTGAAATGACATGGCTCTGCTGTTCTGTTGGCCCTCTGGGCTCTGGTCTGGGTGTATCACATAGATACTCTGTGTGGTAGACTAGTAATAGCCACATATTCTTTCAATACTGGTGTGCACAGAATGTGGCTTTGTTACTCATTCCACAAAACATGGATTCTACTTCACTGCTTTTAACTGGGCTGGATGTGTGACTTGCTTCATTCAGTAGAATGTGGCCGATGGAGCATTCTAAGACTTCTGAGGCTAGACCTTAGTAGACCTTGTGGCTTCCATTTTCCACCCTCTTAGAATGCACTGTGAAATGAAGCTAGTCAGATCTACAGGTGATGAGAATAATTGTGGAGGACAACTGAGGCACCATGACAATAGCCATCACCAATGGTATTGTGTGAGTCAGGCTACTGTGGCCCTTCTAGCCTAGTTGACCCTCACAAACTGCAGCTGCATGAGTGATCTCAGGGATAGTCCATGGAGAAACTAGGTACCTAACCCACATAATTGTGAGAAATGCTATATGGTTTTTGTTTAAAGCCACTGAGTTTCAAGATGGGTTGTTTGTAGCTACAAGTAACTGACATGCCTGGATTGGAAAAATAGCAACACACTTCTTTTTTTTTTTCCACTGATTTTATTTTTTTAATATAAAATTTATTATCAAATTGGTTTCCATACAACACCCAGTGCTCATCCCAAAAGGTGCCCTCCTCAATACCCATCACCCACCCTCCCTTCCCACCCACCCCCCATCAACCCTCAGTTTGTTCTCAGTTTTTAACAGTCTCTTATGCTTTGGCTCTCTCCCTCTCTAACCTCTTTTTTTTTTCTTCCCCTCACCCATAGACTTCTGTTAAGTTTCTCAGGATCCACATAAGAGTGAAAACATATGGTATCTGTCTTTCTCTGTATGACTTATTTCACTTAACATAACACTCTCCACTTCCATCCAGGTTGCTACAAAGGGCCATATTTCATTCTTTCTCATTGCCACGTAGTATTCCATTGTGTATATAAACCACAATTTCTTTATCCATTTGCCAGTTGATGGACATTTAGTCTATTTCCATAATTTGGCTATTGTTGAGAGTGCTGCTATAAACATTGGCGTGAAGTGCCCCTATGCCTCAGCCCTCCTATATCCTGGGTCATAGGGTAGGTCTATTCTTAATTTTTTGAGGAACCCCACACTGTTTTCCAGAGTGGCTGGAATGCACCAGTTTGCATTTCCACCAACAGTGCAAGAGGGTTCCCCTTTCTCCACATCCTCTCCAGCATCTATAGTCTCCTGATTTGTTCATTTTAGCCACACTGACTGGCGTGAGATGATATCTGAGTGTGGTTTTGATTTGTATTTCCCTGATGAGGAGCAACGTTGAACACCTTTTCATGTGACTGTTGGCCATCCGGATGTCTTCTTTAGAGAAGTGTCTATTCATGTTTTCTGCCCATTTCTTCACTGTATTATTTGTTTTTCGGGTGTGGAGTTTGGTGAGCTCTTTATAGATTTTGGATACTAGCCCTTTGTCTGATATGTCATTTGCAAATATCTTTTCCCATTCCATCAGTTGCCTTTTAGTTTTGTTGGTTGCTTCCTTTGCTGTGCAGAAGCTTTTTATCTTCATGAGGTCCCAATAGTTCATTTTTGCTTTTAATTCACTTGCCTTTGGGGATGTGTCAAGTAAGAAATTGCTACAGCTGAGGTCAGAGAGGTTTTTTCCTGCTTTCTCCTCTAGGATTTTGATGGTTTCCTGTCTCACATTCAGGCCCTTTATCCATTTTGAGTTTGTTTTTGTGAAAGGTGTAAGAAAGTGGTCTAGTTTCAGCTTTCTGCATGTTGCTGTCCAGTTCTCCCAGCACCATTTGTTAAAGAGACTGTCTTTTTTCCATTGGATGTTCTTTCCTGCTTTGTCAAAGATTAGTTGGCCATATCTTTGCAGGTCTAATTCTGAGGTTTCTGTTCTATTCCGTTGGTCTATGTGTCTGTTTTTGTGCCAATACTATGCGGTCTTGATGATTACAGCTTTGTAGTAGAGGCTAAAGTCTGGGAATGTAATGCCTCCCGCTTTGGTATTATTCTTCAAAATTACTCTGGCTATTCGGGGCCTTCTGTGGTTCCATATAAATTTTAGGATTGCTTGTTCTAGCTTCTAGAAGAATGCTGGTGCAAGTTTGATTGGGATTGCACTGAATGTGTAGAGAGCTTTGGGTAGTATTGACATTTTAACAATATTTATTTTTCCAACCCATGAGCACAGAATGTTTTTCCATTTCTTTATATATTCTTCAATTTTCTTCACAAGCTTTCTATACTTTTCGGCATACAGATCTTTTACATCTTTGGTTAGGTTTATTCCTAGGTATTTCATGCTTCTTGGTGCAATTGTGAATGGGATCAGTTGCTTTATTTGTCTTTCTGTTGCTTCATTATTAGTGTATAAGAATGTAACTGATTGCTGTACATTGATTTTGTATCCTGCGACTTTCCTGAATTCATGGATCAGTTCTAGCAGACTTTTGGTGGAGTCTATCGGATTTTCCATGTATAATATCATGTCATCTGCAAAAAGTGAAAGCTTGACTTCATCTTTGCCAATTTTGATGCCTTTGGTGTCCTTTTGTTGTCTGATTGCTGATGCTAGAACTTCCAACACTATGTTAAACAACAGCGGTGAGAGTGGACATCCCGGTAGTGTTCCTGATATCAAAGAGAAAGCTGTTTTTCCCCATTGAGAATGATATTAGCTGTGGGCTTTTCATAAATGGCTTTTATGATGTTGAAGTATGTTCCTTGTATCTCGGCTTTCTCGAGGGTTTTTATTATGAAAGGATGCTGAGTTTTGTCAAATGCTTTTCCTGCATCAATTGACAGGATCATTTGGTTTTATCTTTTCTTTTATCAATGTGATGTACCACATTGATTGATTTGCGAATGTTGAACCAGCCCTGCAGCCCAGGAATGAATCCCACTTGATCATGGTGAATAATTCTTTTTATATTCTGTTGAATTAGATTTGCTAGTATCTTGCTGAGAATTTTTGCATCCATATTCATCAGGGATATTGGCCGGTAGTTCTCTTTTTTTTACTGGGTCTCTGTCTGGTTTAGGAATCAAAGTATTGTTGGCTTCATAGAATGAATCTGGAAGTATTCCTTCCCTTTATATTTTTTGGAAAGGCTTTAGAAGGCTAGGTATTATCTCTGCTTTAAATGTCTGGTAGAATCCCCATTGGAAGCCATCTGGTCCTGGACTATTATTTGTTGGGAGATTTTTGATAACTCATTCAATTTTGTCACTGGTTATGGGTCTGTTCAGGTTTTCTATTTCTTCCTGTTTGAGTTTTGGGAGTGTCTGAGTGTTTAGGAATTTTTCCATTTCTTCCAGGTTGTCCAGTTTGTTGGCATATAATTTTTCATAGTATTCCCTGAAAATTGCTTGTATTTCTGAGGGATTGGTTGTAATAATTCCATTTTCATTCATGATTTTATGTATTTGGGTCATCCCCCTTTTCTTTTTGAGAAGCCTGGCTAGAGGTTTATCAATTTTGTTTATTAAAAAAACAAAAACAACTCTTAGTTTCATTGATCTGCTCTACAGTTTTTTAGATTCTATATTGTTTATTTCTGCTCTGCTCTTTATTATTTCTCTTCTTCTGCTGGGTTTGGGGCGTCTTTGCTGTTCTGCTTCTATTTCCTTTAGGTGTGCTGTTAGATTTTGTATTTGGGATTTTTCTTGTTTCTGGAGATAGGCCTGGATTGCAATGTATTTTCCTCTCAGGACTGCCTTCGCTGCATCCCAAAGCGTTTAGATTGTTGTATTTTCTTTTTCATTTGTTTCCATGTATTTTTAATTTCTTCTCTTATTGCCTGGTTGACCCATTCATTCTTTAGTAGGGTGTTCTTTAACCTCCATGCTTTTGGAGGTTTTCCAGACTTTTTCCTGTGGTTGATTTCTTTTCTTTTCTTTTCTTTTTTTAACATTTATTTATTTTTGAGACAGAGAGAGACAGAGCATGAACGGGGAGGGTCAGAGAGAAAGGGAGACACAGAATCTGAAACAGGCTCCAGGCTCTGAGCAGTTAACACAGAACCCGAGGTGGGGCTCAAACCCATGGACAGTGAGATTGTGACCTGAGCTGAAGTTGGACACTTAACCGACTGAGCCACCCAGGTGCCCCTCCTGTGGTTGATTTCAAGCTTCATAGCATTGTGGTCTGAAAGTATGCATGGTATGATCTCAATTCTTGTATACTTATGAAGGGTTGTTTTGTGACCCAGTATGTGATCTATATTGGAGAAGGTTCCATGTGCACTCGAGAAGAAAGTATATTCTTTTGCTTTGGGATGCAGAGTTCTAAATATATCTGTCAAATCCGTCTGATCCAATGTATCATTCATGGCCCTTGTTTGTTTATCGATCCTGTGTCTAGATGATCTACCATTGTTGTAAGTGGAGTATTAAAGTCCCCTGCAACTACTACATTCATATCAATAAGGCTGCTTATGTTTGTGGTTAATTGTTTTATATATTTGGGGGCTCCCATATTTGGCGCATAGACATTTATAATTGTTAGCTCTTCCTTACGGATAGTCCCTGTAATTATTATATAATGATTTTCTTCATCTCTTGTTACAGCCTTCAATTTAAAGTCTATTTTGTCTGAAATAAGTATGGCTACTCCAGCTTTCTTTTGACTTCCAGTAGCATTATAGATAGTTCCCCATCCCCTTACTTTCAATCTGAAGGTGTTCTGAGATCTAAAATGAGTCTGTTATAGACAGCAAATAGGTGGGTCTTATTTTTTTTTTTTTATCCATTCTGATACCCTATGTCTTTTTGTTGAAGCATTTAGTCTATTTACATTCAGTGTTATTATATAAAGATATGGGTTTAGAGTCATTTGATGTCTGTAGGTTTTATGCTTGTAGTGAAGTCTCTGGTACCTTGTCTCACAGGATCCTCCTTAGGATCTCTTGTAGGGCTGGATTAGTGGTGATGAATTCCTTCAGTTTTTGTTTGTTTGGGAAGACCTTTATCTCTACTTCTATTCTGAATGACAGACTTGTTGGATAAAGGATTCTTGGCTGCATATTTTTTCTGTTCATCCCATTGAAGATTTCCAGCCATTCCTTTCTGGCCTGCCAAGTTTCAGTAGATAAATCCGTCACTAGTCTTATCAGTCTCCCTTTATAAGTTAGAGTCTGTTTATCCCTAGCTGCTTTCAGAATTTTCTCTTTATCCTTGTATTTTGCAAGTTTGACTATGATATGTCATGCAGAAGTTCGATTCAAGTTATGTCTGAAGGAGTTCTCTGTGCCTTTTGGATTTCAATGCCTTTTTCGTTCCCCAGATCAGGGAAGTTCTCAGCTATGATTTCTTCAAGTATACCTTCAGCACCTTTCCCTCTCTGTTCCTCCCCTGGAATCCCAATTATGCATATGTTATTACGTTTAATTGCATCATTTAGTTCTCTAATTTTCCCCTCATACTCCTGGATTTTTTTTATCCCTTTTTTTTTCTCAGCTTCCTCTTTTTCCATAATTTTATCTTCTAATTCACCTATTCTCTCCTCTGCCTCTTCAATCTGAGCTGTGGTCACCTCCATTTTATTTTGCAGCTCATTTATAGCATTTTTAAGCTCCTCCTGACTGTTTCTTAGTCCCTTGATCTCTGTAGTAATAGATTCTCTGCTGTCCTCTATACTTTTCTCAAGCCCAGCAATTAATTTTATGACTATTATTTTAAATTCATTTTCTGTTACATTGCTTAAATCGTTTTTGATCAGTCCGTTAGCTGTCACAACTTCCTGGAGTTTCTTTTGAGGAGAATTCTTCCATTTCGTCATTTTGGATAGTCTCTGGAGTGGCGCAGAACTGCAGGGCTCTTCCCCTGTGCTGTCTGGAGTAACTTGCATTGGTAGATGGGGCCACAATCAGACCTGATGTCTGTCCCCAGCCCACCGCTGGGGCCACAGTTTGGTGTGTACCTTATCTTCCCCTCTCCCAGGGGCAGGACTCACTGTGGAGTGGTGTTTCCCTGTCTGGGCTACTTGCACACTGCCAGGCTTGTGGTGCTGCTTCTATGGGATCTGGTGTATTAGCTGGGGTGGATCTGCAAGGTGCACAGGGGCGGGAGGGAGGGGCAGACTCAGCTCACTTTGCCTTCAGTGGTCCGCCTCAGGAGAGGCCCTGCAGCACTGGGAGGGAGGCAGACCTGTCGGAGGGTTGGATCCACAGAAGCACAGCATTGGGTGTTTGCACAGTGCAAGTAATTTCCGTGATGGGAACTGGTTCCCTTTTGGATTTCAGCTGGGGGATGTGCGAGGGAGATGGCACAGGTGAGCACCTTTGTTCCCTGCCAAGCTGAGCTCTGTCCTCTGGGGCTCAACAACTCTCCTTCCCATTGTCCTCTAGCCCTCCTGCTCTCGGAGCAGAGCTGTCTGCTTATAACATTCCAGATGTTAAGTCCCGCTGGCTGTCAGAACACACTCTGTCCGGCCCCTCTGCTTTTGCAAGCCAGGCTTGGGGGCTCTGCCTTGTCGGTTAGGCTACCCCTCCACCTCCTTGGCTCCCTCCCGCCAGTCCGTGTAGTGCACACGGCCTCTCAGCCCTCCCTACCCTCCTCTATGGGCCTCTTGTCTGCACTTGTCTCTGGAGAGTCCATTGTGCTAGTCCCCTGGCAGCTTTCTGGATTATTTAGGCAGACGTGGGTGGCATCTAAGTGGTCAGCAGGATGCAGTGAGCCCAGTGTCCTCCTATGCCGCCATCTTCCTCTACTCTCCCAGCACCCTTCTTTCCACACAGATGAATTTAGTGGACAGGAATGATGATCTACTTACCCTAAAGAATCTTTTGATGTTATTCTTTGGTAATCTCACCTCAAGGGGTTCTAAATGTCACTCCCCACTCCCCACCCAAAGCAATATCGCAGACTTTAATGGTCAAGTCTCACCATTGAGATGGAAAAAAATAGTATTTCTAATAATTAATATTTTCCATTTATAAGTTTGAGTATGGGTGAAAGTATGAGTAAGATAACATTACATACATTCCATACAACTTACATTTATGGAACTGATTCAGCGTGCAAGCCTCTTTTCTAGGAGCTATGAATAATGACAACAATATGGACATTTGAAAAGCTTATATCTAGTGGGTGAAATAGATGTAAACATAAATAAATATTATTCAAGGCAAAATGTGGTATGTCCTTTAATATAGATAATAAGGAACATAGAAATGACTCGTGATGGAGGTGGAGATACATATCAGGCTTCAGTGAGTAAGAAGGTATGGAGCAAATAGTCCAGTTTACTCCAATACATTAAGCCTTTTTATGTCTTTGCCATTCTATAAGTGTACTGGATATGTGGAGTGGAGTAAATGATGTGCTAAGGCCTGCTGTGCCCACAAACCCCTTCAGTAATTCCTTGCACTTGGATCACTTTGACCTTGGTCTTTAGACTCTGCAGCCCTAATCACAATTTACTGAGGCAGAGATGAGGCTGACCCAGGGATTGCCAACAAGGTAATATCTCCTTCGAAGTTCAACACCAAGGTGGGATGCAGTCCTGCCTGTCACTGCCCAACATAGTTTGTTGTTGAGATGGGAGCAGCTAAGATCTCTCACAGGTGTTAGTTCTTCATTGGGGCTTATATATGTGGCTACTTGGGAGAACGGATCCAGGCATTTTGGACTTTTTTTTTTCAGATATGGAGAGCACATGCCCAAACCAGGGAGAGGAGCAGAGGGAGAGAGAAAGAATTTCAAGCAGGGTCCACACTCAGTGAAAAGCCAGACTCAGGGCTTGATCCCATGACCTCAGCCAAAATCAAGAGTCAGATGCTCAACTAACTGAGCCACCCAGGTTCCTCATTTTTTCACTTTGAAAAGGTGAAATCAGGGGTGCCTGGTTGGCTCAGTCAGTTAAGCATCTGATTTAGGCTCAGGTCATGATCTCACAGCTCGTGAGTTTGAGCCCTGCATTGGGCTCTATGCTGACAGCTCAGAGCCTAGAACCTGCTTCAGATTCTGTGTCTACTTCTCTCTCTCTGCCATTTCCCTGCTCATGCTCTGTCTCTCTCTCCTTCAAAAATAAATAAACATTAAAAAAAACTAAAAAGAAAACTAAAGATGAAACCAAAAGGAAATGTTTGAGCTTCCTGTATTCCTTAGGCTGTGTTGTTCATTTCCTATATATGCTGATTTGAAGTCTGAGTAATGCAGACTGGCTACATATATGAAATGTTAACTTATGTGGTCATGGAGCCAGACCTTGTCAGACCCAGAGGGTGGTACAGGTAGGTTTTCCCTGGAAGGAAATGATTATTATCACGTCATCAATTCAGGTATTTAGAAATAGACTGGAGACATTTCCCCTTAACCCTGCTGGGTTTGAAAACTGAGTTGCCCATGGCCAGCCAGGAAAGTGAAAGTCAGGCAGGGAGCTGGCTCAGCCCAGGACCCCAAAAGGGGCTGCGCCTTTGCCATAATGAACCATTCTGTGGACTATAGTTGCTTTCCATTACTCCCAACTTTTCACTAATGTTTTATAAAAAGGACAGTGTGTTCTCTGTTGTGTTTGGGGACCATGGATGAACTGCCCCATTTAGGGGAGTTCATTTAAGGGAGAATAGGACACACATTTGACTCATTGGCTTATCTTAGACTGAAGATATCAGAGACACTGGGCCTATGTTTTTTTTCTCTATGAGGATGCACAATTATATTAACTAAAGCTGCTAAAAAGGCTAACACAGTAGCAACCATTATCCAATCACATATATAGTCTTACATGAATTATTTTTGAGAGACAGAGTGAGAGCAGGGGAGGGACAGAGAGAGAGAGAGAGAGAGAGAGGGACAGAGAGAGAGAGAATCCCAAGCAGGTTCCCACTGTCAGTGCAGAGCCCTGTGCAGAGCTTGAACTCATGAACCATGAGATCATGACCTGAGCTGAAGTTGGACATTTAATCGACTGAGCCACCCAGACACCCCAGTATTACATGAATTTTAAGGAAGATTTGACTCACAGCTTAAATCTCATTATTATTCTTTTTATATGATTTTTAACAAAGATGGGAAAACTGTTAAGTTAGTATTACAAAGCAGGTAATATTTTTCCTAGAGTTTTCATAAATTCTGTATTGTTAGGTCTGTCTCCTAAATCAAAACCTTGGGCCCCACTATCCATTCATAACTTATGACCTCATAAAATTTGTATACATTTATAATTTTATTGTTTCATATATTTATGATATTATCAAAACTTTTATTGAGCACCTATCATTTGCCAGGCAATGTGTTTTGTCTTTGAAAATATAAGCAATCAGACCTTGTCTCCTTGCTCCTGGGGTCTTTGTTTCAATATTAAATCATAAATTGGCTTTGGTTTTTCCTTATTAAAAAAAGAATTGTAAATCACAAACTCACAGATTTTGAAAGATGATGCGTTCCTTTAAAAAAAAATGAAAGATTAGTTTTCCTTCTCTCACAGTATTTATTTTGTCATTTGTTGTAATTTGTATTTGTTTTATTTCAGTATCTTTCCAGAAAGTCAGTGTTTTTCCAAAGGTGTTCACTATAATGTCTTAACTGTTTTATTTTTTTTAAGTTTATTTATTTATTTTGAGAGAGAAAGAGCACACAAGCAGGAGAGGGACAGAGAGAGGGAGAGAGAGAATCCCAAGCAAGTTTAGCACTGTCTGCATATAGCCCAGTATGGGGCTCGAACTCATGAACCACAAGATCATGACCTGAACCAATACCAAGAATCAAATTTTAATCAACTGAGCCACTCAGGCACCCAATATAGTGTCTTAACTATTGGATGGTTCAGTCAGTTAAGCGTCTGACTCTTGATTTGGCTTAGGTCATGATTTCACAGTAACCCTGCATGGTGCTTACACCGACAGAATGGAGCCTGCTTGGGATTCTCTCTCACCTCTCTCTTTGCTCCTTCCCCCACTACTGTATGAATTCTCTCTCTCTCTCTCTCTGTCTCCCTCTCTCTCTCTCTCTCTCTCTCTGTCAAAATAAATAAATAAACAATTTTTAAAAAGGTAGAGTGCTGCAAGTCATGAATTAATAGAAAGCACATAAATTTAGGGTCAGTGTATTGTATGTATATATCTGCATTAAATGAAAGAAAACAATATACAGTAAAACCTTCATTTGTGAGCATAATTCATTCCAGAAATGTGTTTGTAATCCAAAACACTTGTCTGTCAAAGTGAATTTTAAGAACCATTGGCTCAGTTGTGATCAAGTGACATTTGGCATCACGTACTACTTAAATTGCAAGATGTTGCTTGTTTATCAAGTTAAAATTTATTAGAAATATTTGTGCATCTTGCAAAACACTCACAGACCAAGTTACTCACAATCCAAGGTTTCACTATATATTTATATTGAGCAATATTAGCATAAAATATCTCTGGAAGTATAAGCAAGAAACTTGTGTGAAAGAGGGAGAGAAGATGACTGAATCAAAAGGTGGGAGACAGATTTTTCAAAATCCTTTCATAGTTTCTACTGTCAAACCAAGTGAAGGATCATTTGCATAAATATATAACAAGTTTCTAAAGAACAAAACCCTGTGGATTCTTGGGCTCCATATCACCAGCAGAATCAGAATCTCTGAGAAGGATGCCCTAGAATGGGCATTTTCATTATGTAGTACAGGAGATTTCTATATCCACCAACATTTGAAGCACATTAAAGAGCTTGGAATGTCCTATTAAACCCTGCAACTTTGTATTGAGGGCAGTAGGATACCATATGCAGGATGCATGGCATGATCAGACTGAACTATAATCTGATGAATTTAGACACTGTGTTGATTTTGACACTAGTTTTGACACTAATTTTGACACTAGTTTGAGCCACCTGAGCCAACCTGAAGAACAAAAGTTGGATGGAAGCAAAGAGTATGATGAAGCAGCTGTTAAAGTGGCCAAAATAAGAGGTTATGAAGAGCTGATCTTAGACGTTGGAAGCTCCAGTCTACACAGAAATTCAGGAATCCAACAGAGGACATGGCCATACTGATAATCCCTTAGCCACTCTCCTCCATGTCTCCCACCCTCATGACTGTGCGTGTCACAGCTCAGCTTACTGCTCTGAGGTTCTACTACTGAGGTCCTTATTGTTTGTGCTTCTGCCATTTTCCATTACTCTTCTCTTTTCCTGTCTTCAGTTTTGTTTCTGAGCCTTCTAATGCTTCAAAAGTTCTTCTAGAACTTTCTGTTTGTTTAATACTGATTTTTTAAAACTTCTGTTGAGGCATCTGAATGGGTTATCAGTCTTATTCAGGATAGCACTCCACCTTGAGTGTTGTCCCACTGAGCTGTTGCCTGGATGGTAGCCTCTGGGTCAGCTTGATTTCTGCCTCAATAAATTGATTAGGGCTGTGGAGTCTAAAAATCAAGTTCAAAGTCATTAAAGTATAAGGAATTACTGGTGTACTGTGAGTGTAGCAGTCATCAGCACATCATTTACTTAGCTCTAAATACAAAATATATTTATGGAATGCACAAAAATAAAAAAAAAAGATTTAACATATTTGAGAATATGTCCAATAGTCCCCATATCATTTCAGATCTTGCATTGATAGAATCAGATTGGAATATTGAGAAATGAAGTTCCCTTACACTGTGATCACCATAGGACAAAATACTTGATTCTTGGAAGAATCAAGTGCACATGAACCTCCCCATGTGTTTACCTTGTTTATTCATTCTATATTAACTTTCTCTCATGCATGTTTTAGTCTGTCTCCTGGAGAAAAAATAATTATATATCCTCACCAGTTAGCTCATATGAACAAAGTGACATTTCCCAAAAGTAAAATGTGGCTCTGTCTGTGGTATTTAATCTATAGGGGTTTGTACATCATGACTGAAAAGGAACAAATGGTTCCCATCCTGAGAGCTGACTAACTCAATGTCCCATTTTAGCACTGTCATAAGGTAGGGCTCTTTGCTGTTACTAGGAGGTTCATTGGTCTGCTCCAATTTTACTTTTTTTTTTCTTTTTTCAGTTTAAATTTTTCTTGTGATAATTGGAGAATCACATGCAAATGTAGAAACAATACAGAGAAACACTGTGTGTACTTTTCCTGGTTTTCTCCAATTTTAACATTTTGCAAAATTATATTAGTATCACAACCAGGATATCAACATTGATTTAATCTACCAATTTTATTCATATTTGCCCGGTTTTTCATGTACTCATGTGTCTGTTTAACAGGATCTACACAATTTTAACCACTGTAAGATAAAGATACTGAACAGTTCTAATACCACAAAGATCTCTTATGTTTACCTTTTGTAGCTACACCTACTTCATTCCCACAAGCCCCTGGAAACTAATTTGTTCTCCATTTCTTTTCTTTTTTTTTTTTTTATTTAAAAAAACTATTATGTAAATGGAAAAATACAGTATGTAACCCTTCAGGAATAGTGTTTTTTTTTTTTTTCTTTTCACTAAGCATAACTCCCTGGAGCTCATCCAAGTTGTTGGTATTAATGGATTCTTCTTTATTTCCCCAGTAATATTCCATGACATGTGTGTAGAACAGTTTATCCATTTACTTATTTTTTATTAATTTTTTAATGTTTATTTACTTTTGAGAGAGAGAGAGAGAGAGAGAGAGCAAGGGAGAGGCATAGAGAGGGAGACACAGAATCTGAAGCAGGCTCTAGGCTCTGAGCTGTCAGCACAGCGCCCAATGTGGGGCTCAAACCCATGAGCTGTGAGATCATCACCTGAGCCAAAATTGATGCTTAACCAACTGAGCCACCCAGACTCCCCTATCCATTTATTTATTGAGGGACATGTGAGCTGAATCCAATTTTTGGCAATTACAAATAAGGCTACTGACATTCATGCACAGGTTTTTGTAAAAAGGTTTTCATTTCTCTGAGATAAATGCCTGGGAATGCAATTGCTGGTTGGTATGATAATTGTAACTTTAGTTTTATAAGAAACTGACAAACTGTTTTCCAGAGTGGCTGTACCATTTTATATTCCCACCAGCAATGCATAAGAAATCCCTTCTTTCCACATCCTTGCCAGAATTTGGTGTTCTCAGTATTTTTTCTTTCAGCTCTTCAGATATGTATGCTGACATCTCACTGCAGTTTTAATTTGGATTTTGCTGATGGTGAATGATGTTGAATATTATTTTATCTTCTTATTTGCCATCTGTGTACATGCTCCTTGGTGAAAATCTCTTCATGTCTTTTGTGCCTTTTCTAATTAATTAGTTTGTTTTACTTCTGTATTTTAAGACATCTTTATATATTGTGTATGTTTCAAATATAGTCCTTTGTCACACACATAGATTGCAAATATTTTCTCTCAGTCTGTAGCTTGTCTTTTCATCCTTTTCTCATGGCCTTTCACAGAGCCAAGCTTTCTGTTTTAATGAGGTACAATTTATTGATTTTTTTCCTTTTATGAACAGCACTTTTGTGTTAAGTCTGTGCTGAGTCCTATATCCCAAAGATTTTCCCTTATTTATTTTCTAAAATTTTTACCGTTGTGTATTTTAAAATTAAGTTTATGGTCCACTTTGAGTTAAGTTTTACATGGGGTATGAGGTAAGGTTAATTTTTTGCCTGTGGATGTTCAGCTGATTCTCTTGATTAAAAAAGTTATTCATTCATTAAATTACTTTTGCATCATTGGTAAACAACATTAATTGAGCCTACTTGTGGGTCTATTTCTGGGTTTTCTATTTTGTGCCATTACTCGATGTGTCTCCCCCCACACTGTCCACATTACCATGACCAATGGAACTATAGAGTAATCTTGAACTCCAGGTAAAGCAATTCCTTTCACTTTCTTCTTTATTGACTACATTACCTACTCTGGGGTTTATTCCTATCCATATAAATTTTAGAATAAGCTTGTCTATACCTTGATAGGATTTTTATAGGAATTATGTGAAACCTCTGGATCAATTTGGTAAGCATTGATAGCTTGGCTATGCTAGCATGCTAGCAAGTCTTTATATTTAGGTCTTCTTTGATTTCTTTCAACAACATTTTGTCATTTTTATCATACAGATCTTACACATTCTTTGTTAAGTGTATACCTAAGTATATAATTTAATTTTGAATGATTGTTAATGGTATTGCATTTTTAATGTTAATTTATACATATTCGTTGTTAAGTATGTAGACATAAGATTTATTCTGGAATGTAAATTTTGTGTCCTTTGATATCTTCTAAGTTCTGGAAATTTTTTAGTTTAGTTTAGTTCAGTTTTAGTTTAGTTTTGGTTTGGCTTTTTTGGTAGAATACTGGAAACTCTCTAGGTAAACAATCATATCATCTAAAATAAGGGTAATTTTATTTCTTACATTCCAATCTGTATGCCTTCTCTGTCTTTTTCGTCCCTTATTGCCATAGCCAGAGCCCTCAACACTATGTTGAATAAGAGGGGTGAGAGTAGATTCCTCGCTTTTTTCCCACTTTAGGGGGAAAGTATTCAATCTTTCACCATTAAGTATGATGTTTGCTGTAGGGTTTTTGGTAGATATTCTTTATTAAACTGAGGTAAAGTCTTTTTATTCTCAATTTGCTAGTGATTGGCATAAGTGATGTTTCTGGGATATTAGCAATTTTCTTTTTCTTCTTGTGGATGGTGTTACATAAGTGCTATACAAAGTGTCACACTGAGTGTGCATTTATATTTTGTGAATTTTTCTCTACATGTGTCATATGCTAATAAAAATTTTTAGGTAACTGATAATGTCTTATAATAAAATGTAAAAAAAAATCTCAAAGTTGCCAGAGAGAGAGAAAAAGAGATAACCTGCAAATAGAAAGATTCAATTAACATTAGTCTCTTATTAGCAAAAATGGGCCTAAGAAGATTAACAACATTTTATTTTTTTTCATTTTTTAAAACATTTATTTATTATTGAGAGACAGAGAGACTCAGAGCATGAGCAGGGTAGGGGTAGAGAGAGGAGGAGGCATAGAATCCAAAGTAGGCTCCAGGCTCCAAGCTGTAGCACAGAGCATGATGTGGGGCTCGAAATCACAAACTGCAAGATCATGACCTGAGCCGAAGTCATTGGCCCAACCAACTGAGCCACCCAGGGGCCCCTAACAGTAATATTTTAAAGGTGTTGGAGAGAGACACATTTTAAATTAGAATTGTATATCCAGTCAACTTTCATTCACATGTAAGAACGAAATGATGACTCAGATCATCAAGAACTCAGAATTTTTACTAAAGACAAACTATGAAAATGAGAAATTATATTTCAGCAAGGAAATGAAAACAAGGGAAGGAAATAGAATACAAAAAGATGATCAAAGATATTTGTGAAAGATACAAATAAGATACAACATAAAGAATTTGCCTAAGTGGGGCGCCTGGGTGGCGCAGTCGGTTGAGCGTCCGACTTCAGCCAGGTCACGATCTCGCGGTCCGTGAGTTCGAGCCCCGCGTCAGGCTCTGGGCTGAGTTCGAGCCCCGCGTCAGGCTCTGGGCTGATGGCTCGGAGCCTGGAGCCTGTTTCCGATTCTGTGTCTCCCTCTCTCTCTGCCCCTCCCCCGTTCATGCTCTGTCTCTCTCTGTCCCAAAAATAAATTAAAAAAAAAAAAACGTTGGAAAAAAAAAAAAAAAAAAAGAATTTGCCTAAGTGAGTTGTTTTCAGTTTTAGTATATAATCTTGTACTGAAGTGCCAGACAATAACATACGGAAGGAGAACGATGAGTAGAGACAGTATATCATGCTACGACTTTTATCTTTTTGGGAGGATACAGACATTGATTGTTTATTTTGTTCAAGTATGTGTGTTAAAAACTTAAAGACAACACCAAGAACAGAGATAATGTGTAGTTCAAAACTGAATGAGTAATTATGAAAAATAAAAATAAGTATTGAATTGACATTTCATTTAATTCTAAACTGTACTTTTTTGTGCACTTTTCTATTTCTTTCAACATATCCAATTATGTGAAAACAGTACCTGGCATTGATACTACATCACAAGCAAGAGGTTTCATTATTGTGAATGTGATAGCAATGTTCTTACCTGGGATCAGGTTTGTATTTATTGAAATATATCTCAAGGAATAAAAAAATGAAATTTCTGAAATATGATTCCTTTCACAAATGAAAACTCAAATTAACCAAGCTCTATTAAAATCACTGAACTTTGAATTTCAGAAATCAAAGAAGAAATCTTTTTTTTTCCCCTTCTGTATTGGTGTTGAATTCAAGGGGAAAAGAGTGCAGAGTAAGCTAAACAGGAGCTATCCATATACTGTCTAATGGCAGTGATAATTAATGACTTATTCTTACACAGCTCATTAGGATAGCAAGTTGTATTAATAGCCATATTAACAACTTTTATATGAAATTTTAAATATATTTTTATTTCTATAAAGAAATAAAAGAGGGGCACCTGGGTGGCGCAGTCGGTTAAGCGTCCGACTTCAGCCAGGTCACGATCTCGCGGTCCATGAGTTCGAGCCCCGCGTCGGGCTCTGGGCTGATGGCTCGGAGCCTGGAGCCTGTTTCCGATTCTGTGTCTCCCTCTCTCTCTGCCCCTCCCCCGTTCATGCTCTGTCTCTCTCTGTCCCAAAAATAAATAAAAAAAAAAAAAAAACGTTGAAAAAAAGAAATAAAAGATAAAAAGTGATGAGAACACAAGGACTCTTAAAGGAACAATATATTCCCTTTACAAGTATTCAGAAAAATGAATTAAAGTTAAATGTCCATCCAAAAAGGATACATTAAATATATTTATACAAGGTAGCCACTTAATAGGATGATTTGGATTTTTGGGCAGGAACATATTTTTATAATATAATAAATGATACTAATCAGGTTACAAAACAGGATATATAGATTGCATTTTTTTTATTTTTTAAATGTATTTTAATAAAAAATACTTACATATATATTTGTATATACAGAGAAGATATAGGGAATATGAAACATGAACATTGGTACATGTGTGTAGTACTACCTTCTTGGTGTTGTGGGTATTTTGTTTGTTTGTTTCATCATTTTGTTTTTTCAGTTTTGCTTTTAATTATCTGAATTTTCTGAATTTTCTACTTCAATTAAAATTTATTGTTTGTGTATAAAAACAAAGGGATGACCTGGGTGGCTCAGTCAGACACTTGACTGGTCAGGTCAGGTCATGATCCCAGGGTTGTGGGATTGAGCCCTGAGTTGGGATCCATGCTGAGTGTGGAGCCTGCTTGAGATTCTGTCTCTCCTTCTCTTTCCCTCTCCCTCTGCCCTTCTCCCCCACTCTCATGCTTTCTCTCTCTCTCTCTCTCTCTCTCTCTCTCTTGCTCTCTCTCATTCTCTCTGAAATAAATAAATAATAAATAAATAAATAAATAAATAAATCAAAGACAAAAGAAGGAAGGTAGTCATGAAAATAATAGTGAAAGAGATCATGGAAGCTACCTAATCAAAATCTCTCCACAATCTTCAAAAGCATCCAAAACCAAAAAGAAGGAAGGAAGGAAGGAAGGGAGGAAGGAAGGAAGGAAGGAAGAAAACCCAAAACCAAAGCTACACAGCTATACAGATTAACAAGAAAAATAAATAAAAACACACAAAATATCATACCTTTAACAAAATTAGAAGGTTGAAAACACTAAAAGAAAGTACTTGTAAACAAACAAAAAAATTTACCAAATTTAGCAGAGCTTCAGCTCAAGCTTCTAGTGTAAGAATTTTGAACAAGCAAGAGTAGCATAAACTCTATGGGAGAGAGGGAGAAAAAAGAGAGAGTTGAGAGGGTGAATACAGCCTAATATCATTCCTTAAGGGGAGTCCTAGTATTTAAATGAACTGATTTTAGGGATGAGATTGAAAATTACATGGGGTTTACATGGAGGTGACAGACTCCCAAATGCATTGCTTCTAGAGGTGGAAAGGGAGTAAGTGTTGAAAAAAGAGGATCCCTTTGGGTACTGGTTAATGAAAAAAAGAAGCCAGAAGAGGAAATTTGGGATTTTGAAAACAAAAGAAAAACAAAAATTCAAACGACCCATAGTCCACCCCTTTCTATACAGACAAATGTTAACTCAGCAGATCTGAGTTGCTCAAATCCTACACATCCCCAATAAAGGTCCTTGACCAGCTTAGGAGAGATGAGCTCTTAGCCCTAAGAATATTATGCCTGGTAAAAGTATTTTTGTATGTGTGAGACCACGGACTATTCTGTACTAGTTTGATTAGAATTTATGCTAATAGTTATGATTTATTTAAATGTTTTTGCTGAATAGCAGAGGTAGGTAATGCAGTTGCTGCATGCCTATATGACTGACTTGTAATGAAAACTCTGGACATGAAGGCTCACTTGAACTTTCCTTGTTGCTACCACTTTGCACCTGTTGTCACACACATCGCTACTGAGAGAATGAACTTCATTGGTTAATTGAGTTAGATTCCACTGGAAAGGATACCCAAAAGCATGGATTTTGTCTCATGCATCTTTTCCCTTTGTTAATTTTAAACTATAATTTTGCTGTGAGACTCTAACCAGGAATGTAGTCAGTCAGCTTTTCTGAGTTCTGTGAGTCCTTTGGAACCTCCAAACCACTCATTATAAAAACCCATGTATTGAATAAAGGTTTACTTAACAGATGATAAAAACCATCATTAAAATGAAGAATTTTCTTCTTCTCTAGAGGAAGTAACAAACCTACTCTCATATCAATGTTCTAAGCTTTCATATGGCTATAAAGCATTGATATACTTACTATCTGACTGAAGTTGAAGACTTAATGCCTATTCTCAAAGAGATTAAAATTTAGTTCTGATATCTTTCTGGAAGTTGTAAATCAGTTTTTCTAATAAGGAAAAATTGCTAGAGCATAGCTCTTGAAGTTCTTCCAAAGTTTCTGGCACTTCGAGTTCCTTCTTCAGAGATATCTCTATTGCCAGTAAGATATGTATCCTTCCACTTCTTTCTCTCAACATCTGCATCTATGCTCCCACTGAAAATACATGGTACAATACCTATGGGTATAAATTTTACATACTTAATTTTGAACAAAAATTCCAGTAAAAAAAAAAAATAGATAAAACACACAGCCCAAAATAATAATAGTGTTTAGGGATGTATGCTTAGGTGCTAAATCTATAAAGAAAAATTAGGATGCCATTATCATAAATCAGGATAGCAGTTAATATTAAGAAATGGAGGGGCGCCTGGGTGGCCAGTCGGTTAAGCCTCCGACTTCAGCCAGGTCACGATCTCGCGGTCCGTGAGTTCGAGCCCCTCGTCAGGCTCTGGGCTGATGGCTTGGAGCCTGGAGCCTGTTTCCGATTCTGTGTCTCCCTCTCTCTCTGACCCTCCCCCATTCATGCTCTGTCTCTCTCTGTCCCAAAATAAATTAAAAAAAAAAAAAAAAAAAGAAATGGATGGGGGGTGATTAAAAAGAGACACAATGGTAGTCTCTAAGTTTGTGGCAATATCCTCTTTTGTGACTGGGGATATTTTTGCATTGGTATTCACTGTGGTAAATCAATAAAATGGATATCCTTATTTTGAACACTTTTATGTATATAGAATTAAAAAAGTGAATAAGAATAGTAAAAATATAACACAGGAATGTTAATTAAGAAAATAAAATACTTTTTTCATTAATTTGAGTGAATTTAATAGAGAAGAAATGAGATTAAAACATGGGGGTTAAGGGGCGCCTGGGTGGCTCAGTTGGTTGAGTGTCCGACTTTTACTCAGGTCATGATCTCACAGCTCGCAAATTAGAGCCCTGCCACGGGCTCTATGCTGACAGCTCAGAGCCTGGAGCCTGCTTTGGATTCTGTATCTCCCTCTGTTTCTCATGCTCTGTCTCTCTCTCTCTGTCAAAAATAAATAAACATTAAAAAAAAAAAAACATGGGGGTTAAGTAGAAATAAATAGTAAGCTGACAGACATAAATTCAAGTATATCCATGATTACATTACATGAAAATGTTATAAATATTCCAAATAAAATAATAGAATTGTCAAAATCTATTTTAGACATATTATACTTGCTTAGAATGACATATTATATACTGCTTATAATGAATTGTCCTCAAATATGAAAACACAATAAAGTTGAAAGCAAAAGGCTGGGGAGATTTTCAGTGCTGGCCAAGATGGAGAACGCTATATTCCAGGAGGGAATAATGGACATTCTTGAAATAGAAACTTTATTTTTATCTTCATTATTTTGAGTTATTTTTTACATTTTTTTAAAATTCGAGTATGATTAACATACATTGTTATATTGGTTTCAGGTGTACAATATAATGATTCAACAATTTTATACATTACTCAGTGCTCATCACAATAACTGTACTCTTTTTTTGCCATTAATTAATTTAACATTTATTGAACAGTTATTATATACAAAGTATTGTTTTAGGTTGTTAAAAGATATTAACTCACACACTACTCCAGTGTATATTAGTTAACCAGTGAAGTGGAAACTTAAAAAAAAAAAGAAGCAAATAGAAAATTCAGAAATGAAAACTATGTCTGAAATAACAAATTCACTGTATGGCCTCAAGGGAAAACAGAGATGATGGAGAAAAGAATCATTGTACTTTATGTTAGATTATTAGAAATTAGCTAATATGAAAAATAAATAGAAATATTGAGAGAAAAACAAATCTACAGATCCTTGAATCAAAACCAATATTAAAATGTCTAATATTCATGTAATTGGATGTCCAGAAAAAAGGGGGAAAAGGTGGTACAAACAAAGGCTTGAGTGACTATACTAATATCAAAGTAGACTTCAAATATAGGAATATTACCAAAGATAAAGAAGTAGATTACACAATATTAAAAGTTGATTCATAATAATTCTAATGATAATTCACCAAAAAGACACAATTTAACAACACAGCTTCTAAAGGCTTGGAGCACAAACTACTAGAACCAAAAGAAGAGATAGACAAATCAGTTTTAGTTGGAGACCAATACACCTCTTTAAGTATTTGAAAGAACAACTAGACAGAATATCCACAAAGATATAGAAAACCTGAACATTACCAAGCAGCTTGAGCTAATTGACACTCTATACCCAAGCAACAGAATGTACATTCTAAGTGTATATGGACTCTTCACTGAGAGAGACCATATTCTGAGCCATAAAACAAAACTTATGTTTTTTAAAGAATTGAAATGATATGGAATTAAACTAGAAATCAATAACAGAAGGATTATGTGGAAACCCCCCAATATTTGGAAATGAGATAACACATGCTGAAATAACACATAGGTAAAAGCAGAAGTAATAAGAAGTAATAAAGCATTTTGAATTGAATGAAAATGAAAATAGAAAATATCAAAATTTGTTGCATGCAGTTAATGAGGTACCTATAGGGAAATATATAACATTTAATGCTTGTATTAAAAAAAAAATGTCTCGATGGTCCATGCTTCCACCTTAAATAACTAGGGAAATTTGAGTAAATTAAACCTAATATAAGTAAAAGAAACAAAAAATAAGAACAAAACCAGAAATCAATAAAATAAAAAAATAGGAAAACAGTAGGGAAATAAATAAAACTGAAAACTGTTATTTTGAAAAGGTCAATGAAATTGTTAAACTCCACCCAAGAAAAAGAGAGGAGATACAGATCACCAATATGAGGAATAAAAGAGGACTCATCACAGGAGGCCCTAGAAATATCAGAAGATTATCTGCAAATTCTACAAACATCTTTATGCCCATGAATTCAAGAATTTAGGTGAAATAGTCACCTGAAAGACATGAACTACTAATACTCAGGATTAAATTGGTAACTTGAATAATCCTATATACATTAAAGAAGTGTAATTTTCTATTAAAAACCTAAACAATTACTGATAAGGAATATTCCATGTTTTACTGGCAAACTCAAACTTTTAAGGAAAAATTCATAGAAAGTCTACACAATCTCCTTTAAAAATACAATAGGAGAGAAAATTTATAAAGCCATTAAATGAAAGCAGCACTACCCTAATACCAACTAATCAATGTATACTGGCAAATAAACAAAAGAAGAAAAGCATATAATATTCAATATATGTAAACGTAAATTGTGAAAAAATAAAAATTTAATCATAATAAAAACCAGGCATCTAAAAACCTATGGATAAAAGCAACTTAAAGATGAAAAACTGAATGTCAAGACATTCAGGTAAACAAGATAATGTATATATAACACTCCTTGCATCTCCACACTAAGTATAATTCAGCCCTGGAGATAATGCAAGAGGCAGCCAAAGGAGAACTCTGAAAGGTAGAAAGACAAAGGCGAACTGGTTAAAAATTATAGGAACAATAGGGTGGCAGTCCATCTTACATCCCCACCCACCAGAAGAATGCAATACAGGCCTGACTTTTTCTACCACCAGCCCATCAAGAGAAGTCTGTCTACATGGACTCATTCCTTACCTATTTCATCTTGTGAATCCAAGTAACCCACATATAGTTTTCCTTCTGCCTGAAGATCTTTTGACATTTTTTATATCTACTGGCAGATAGATATGGCAGGTCTACTGGCAATAAGCCCCCTCAGATTTTCTTTGCTGACAAATATTTTTCTTTCACTTTTAAGGAAAAACTGGATATAGATATAATCAGATGTGGAATTCTAGGTTGGCTAGGTCTTTTCTTTCAATAATTAGAAGATTTTACTATAGTCTTTTCTTGCTTGGATGGTATCTGAAGGGAAGACTCCTGTATTCCATATCCTTGTTCCTCTCTAAAAAAGGTGTTTTATTCTCTCTCTTACTTCAAGATTTTCTCTCTTCCTTTTTATGTCCAGAGTTTGAATATGATTTGCCTGTTTTATTAATATTTATATCCTGCTGGTTATTCTGTGTGTTTTTTTTTTTTTGAGAGAGAGTGCGAATGAGGAAGAGGGGCAAAGGAGAGAGAGAGAGAGAGAGAGAGAGAGAGAGAGGGAGAGAGAGAATCCTAAGCAGACTCCATGCCCAGTTCATAGCCTGACCTGGGGCTTGATCTCATGACCCTGAGATCATAACCTAAGCCAAAATCAAGAGTCAGATGCTTAACTGCCTGAACCACCCAGGTGCCCCTCTGTGAGTTTTTTGAAACTGTAGTTTGGTATCTGTCATTAATTTGGGGAAGTTTTAAATCATTATTTTTTCAAATATTCCTTTTGCCCCATTTTCTTTCTGTTCTTTCTGCTATTCCAGTTATGTGTATGTCACACTTAGTGATATTTTCCACAGTTCTAGTAAGTTTTTTTGGTTATTTACATTTGTGTTACCATTTCTGGTTTCCATTGACATATCTTCAAGTTCACTGATTTTTTTTCTTCAGCTGTGTTGAGTCTAATGATGAATCTGTCAAAGGTATTCTTCATGTCTATCATTGTGCTTTTGATTCTGAGCATTTCCTTCTGATTTTTATAGTTTTTATCTCTCTGCTACCGTTGCCTTCTGATTGTTGCATGCTGTCTTCTTTCCATTGATAGCTTTGCCATATTGATCATACTTATTTTAAAACCCTTATGTGATAATTCCAAGATCTGTGTTATATCTGAGTTTGATTTTCATGATTGCTTTGTGTCATCACACTATGTTTATATTTGCTTATGGGCATGTCTTTTAATATTTGTAGAAATCCAGACATATTTTATAGGGTGATAGATAAACTCCTTTCATATGAGAATTTATGTTACTTTATCAGTTGGGCTGTATTTAATATTTGATGTAGCTATAGGTATCAGAGGCTTCAAATTTCTATAGTGAAATTTTTTTAATTCCCTCTTATCTTTTGGGCTTCCCTTTGTACGGTCCTTAGAGAGTGTGTGTCTTGCAGTTCTTTAAACTGTAATCCATTGTTATTAATGTATCGTTTGTTTCATCTTAGGATAAATGGGAGGAGGACATTCTCTAATATTCTAATTAAATGTCAGTCTTTTAGTGGGCCTGTGATTCAGGAATGTTGCCTTTAGAAGTGTTTTAGAACTGTCCCTCTTTGACATGTCAAACATTGCCCTTCCTCCAACCACTGTTCTCTTTTCTGATTCCAGCATTCCTGGTCTATTCCTTTAAGCACCTTCCTCTATTGGTGATGCAGTGTGTGTGTGTGTGTGTGTGTGTGTAAGAGAGAGAGAAAGAGAGAGACAAAGATAGAAACAGAGACAGACAGAGACAGAGAGAGGAACGTTGGAGCAGCCCGGAGTAGGGCAGATGTCCCTTCTACTAACAAGGATAAGGCTTCAGAATTGCTTGTTGTTTGGGAGAAGGGTTTGTAAGGGTTTCAAGATATCTGCTCATCCCCTTCTCCTGTCAGGGCAGTGTTGGGAATTTTCCTGGATCACTTCAATGAGAATCTGGTGGAGTTTCTAGAGGAAAATTCTACAAAAGGATGGAAGTTCTTATTATGATTGCAGTCCCCAACAAATCCCCTTTTCAGCCTCTAACAAATCATCAAAATTATTATGTGAGTGTTCCTGCTGGCTTAGGGCATCCAGTGATTTCTTCTTCAGGAAAGCAAATCTTGACAGCTGTATATCTATGGATGCATCAGACTCTCCTGATCTTGTGATGATGATTTGGTCTGCAATTTTAATTCCCAGATAGGTTCAAGAAAAGTCAACAGTTTTTTGTTTGTCCAGCTTTTTCTTACTGTAAGGAAAGCCTCCAAGTGCTTTATATGTCTGAGTTGAATTGGAAAGATTTTGCTTTTTATAACACTCTACTCTGCTGACTTTCTTCCACTTACTCAGGCCATTATTTTCCAACAATCACTTTTTTTTTCACCTTAGCTTTTTTGGAGCCATGTGAAAGCTGCTATTCCTCCAGGTCCTGGCACTGGATCTCATCTTTATAGATAAGATCTATTTGGCCCAATATATTCACCTCCATGACTTCATCCACAACATATTGCAAAAAACTACTAAATTCCTATTTTCAACCCTGTCTGCCTTCCTCAACTCCAGACACATTGTTTCAGATTCATCTCAGCATCTTCATATTCCAAACTGAAGTTGTAATGTTACCCCCACTCCTCAGTCCCCCAAACACTTCTTCTTATATTTATTCCCTTAGTTTGCACCAAATATCTCCTACTCAGTTATCAAAATTGTACACAAGTCAATCTTCACATTTGAGCCCATATACCAAGTCAGTGGCCACACCCCAATCCATCACCACTACTGTTTCTCAGTAGATTTTACTCCAGGCCAAGGCAATAGTACGATGATATGCTTTTCTCACTAGTCTCCACCCCTCCTGCCTCGGCTCTGTAGTTATCTCACAATTCTACAATTTAGCTTATGTTCTTCTCCATAGTTATATTCTTCAGGCCTTCCTGTTGTCTTCCAAGATAATCTCTTTTATGAGGTTCTCCATTATCTGGCCTCCACTGCCCTGTTCCTCCCAAACACAGCTTCACATGCCCCTTATGGTCTGGTCTCATCAAGCTTCTGAAGCAGGGTATTTTCTTAAGCTTTTTACCTGCTTTACCCTCATCTGGTCAGCATCCTTCTCTCAAGGTAATGGCTACTAGTACTATTTCCTCAAGATTCAGCTGTCAAGTGGCTTCTTTATGAAAGTCTTCAGTGGCTTGTGTCAGAAGACCCTCTTCTGTGCTCACAAATCACATAAGTGATATTCCTATTTATGCCCTCAGTAGTCTTTGAGCATACTGAGGGCAGGGCCTGTCTGCTGGGCCCCAGAGTACATGCTCAATAAATATTTGCAGAATTAATGAAAAGGATGAATGAAAGAAAAAACTGTCATTGAAATCTCTTCCTCTGAAGGACCCAGGAAAGCAGCCCTCAAGTGAGATAGTGATGACAATGTGCTTGTAGCTTGGTCTACCACTTGCTCCCTTGGGCACCTTGTCTGTTGCCTTGGATGTGATCACAGCTCTGAAGCTTACTGTATAGCTAGGGATGCATTGACAGATGAATGATGGAGTTTAGTCTGATTTCCTAACTCTGAGGCCATAATCATGTGAATTCATTAGCTCTGTGCCACATCTGTGAACTGGGAAGGATGATAGTGATAACAGATTTCACAGCCATTCTTTTGATCTGGATAATAACAGGACATTTCCACAGAGTACTCACCCTATCCCTTTATGTGAAACATATGGAGAATGTCACCTAAAACTTGGACAAAGGAGAAATACTTTGATGGGTACATGCTCAGTACTTCCTGGGGTCATGTTAATTAACATTAATCAGAATGCCAGATTATAATACCAAAAATGGTCATTGTCTAAATGCTACAGGGAGAACTTTTGTAAGGAAAAAAAAAAAACACTTGATATCCAGGCACTGGTTGTATCTGAATAATAATAATTATGCAGAAAATTGTGGAGGGCAGGCAAAGGGAGGAAGAGGGTAAGATCAGGCTGCTGTGAGGTGAATGACCAGGTGTTCTGAGAAAGTGGTACCAGCTAAATATAAGAGAAAAAAACTGTTTAGATAGCACCCAAACATAACTATTTTGAGAGTCTATATGGAAATTTTGTGTTGGAAATGTTACTATATTTTAGGGAAGCAGAATAGCATACAGGTATTTTACAATATATTTATATACAGTGTTATGCTATATGCTTTGAAAGCATAGATTTGGGGTTCTCATTTGGACTTAATTCAGTCCTTACCATTGAGCAAGGTATTTAATGTCCCTGAGCCTCAGCTACTTGTGAAATGGAGATAATAACAATACCCACCTGATATGGTTATTATGAAGACTAAATTAGGTAACCCTTGTAAAGTTCTTAGAACAGTGCTTGTACATGTTATGCACATTAGAATCTTAAGTATTTACATCATCAACATCACCATCTTTATTTATTTGTCTTCAAACAAAAACCATCCTAATAAGTTTCATTCCTTTTTATAGGTCTGCATTGGGAGCTGAATATTGCGAATTTAATGCATCATATTAGGACATCTAATGTCCAAGTTTCACTTTGTAACCTACTCTAAGTTATACATTTTCCATTAATACTAATGCCTTAAGAAGAAAAAAAATTACTTATTTTATTCTTGCCGTCCATTTCCTATCATCTGTGGTATTGTCAAATATTTTTCTTCTTATAAGATTCATTATATGGAAAGAAAAATCTGGCACTCCAATTCTTGACAGCCATACTTTCTATGAAGAATATATGTTTGGTTTGTACACTTTTTGGCGGATATTAACTTTAGACATTTGTGATGAAGTTGAGGTTGTACCAAGCACCCTTAAGTCTCTACTACATAGCACGTCTAAGGCTAGATGAGAGAGCCAAGAATGATATGTTGTCGTTTTATACTTCATGGAGAGATGGTCCTATTCCTCTTTTGAACATATTGATTAAGAAAGAGAATAAGGGGTGCTGGGCTGGTTCAGTCAGTAGAGCATGTGATTCTTGATCTCAGGATCATGAGTTCAAGTCCCATGTTGGGCAAAGAGCCTACTTAAAAAGAATAAATAAATATATATTTTTTTAAGAGAAAGAGAATAAGGGGTGCTTTGAAATTTAGTGAGAAAATTTCTAGTGAGTTTTAGGTACACTAGTAGTCTCTTAATTCAAGGGCAAGTAATTCTTTTCAAAAGTATAATCTTTCTTCTGTAGCTGACTCTTACCTATCTTAAGAAATCTGCTTGATACTCTCTGTGTAAGCCCTCCTTGGTATTAATGTTGTAGGATAGAGCACATAAGGTGCTGGTTGGGCTGTTTTGTACTTTTTTCTGGATATGATGCATGCTGTAAATTCTCTTCCTTTTAGAGGTGAATCAGACTGATCATTCTTTTTAGAGTATCTTTTGACAAGGTTGAGAGTCAAAGCACAAGCACACAAGCCTGGTGATGTGTGTGGATGCTCCTGTTATGAACATTGTCAGTCCTGTTACTTGACAGCTTATAGATAGAAAGACAGTTTTAGTTGAGTCTCATCAAGTCACTGCACTTGCTGATATTTCTGTTGTTATAGTTAATGGCAGTTTCATGGATTTTTGAATTTAAAAATGTTTTATATAAACATATAGACAAGAAGAGTAAAAATAATTGCTGTATATTCCCAGAAATACACTTTCTGAAGTCTTAACTTTTTAAATAAAATCATGTTAAGGAATTCCCATAGGGTAACTGAAAAATCCTGATACAAGCAGAACATAGTTTTAAATCAAATTTGATTTATAGTAGATAATAGAAACCAATACATGTACCAGGAAAGGAGACGTGCTGAGGAAGCAGTTCAGTCTTTTTTTTTCTCTCTCTCTCAAGGTATCTCATTTGATTGTGCTATTTTCAGAATGACATTCTGCTTAGAGCAGAGGAATTCAGATGAACCCAGATATAAGGCCTCATTCGGTGTGGCATGATACCCCTCTTCTTCACTTCATCACCTTGCAGCTATTGACAACCTTATCTTCTCTGTGGAAGGTAGTTATTTGTCAGAGAATGCCTAGTTCCTGATCTCCCTCTATACACTAATTTAAGAGATTATGACCACGAAATTCTTGTGAAAATTTTCAAGAGCTTTGGGGTGTTAAAGCTTAATTTAATCTCTTGATTCATTTCATTGAGTAAAAGTCGAGTACTATCCCATGGGTACACATTAGAATCAACTGGGGAGCTTTTAGAAAATATACATGGATTCACATCCCCACTTGAGGCATTCTAAGTCAGGGCCCAGACATCAATAGTTAATTTAAAAACAAAAAAAAAACAAACAGCAACAACAACAACAAAACCTAAAACACCTCATCCAGGAGATTCTACTATAGTGTCAACATTGAGAACTCTGTAAGCTCAGAAGAGACATATGTACAACAGAGTTTTTAATGATGCCTTTCTAATTCCTAGACTTTGGTCCTATATAGTTCTTGAATCTGAGCATTTATTAAATATTTAAAATATTTAAATATAGAGTCCTTAAAAGTGCTTTTGCACAAAACTGTAGTCTCCAGAATGTGCTACATCTAAATAACCTCAAGGAATTATCTTAGAAACAATATCCTACAAAAATCAAGATGTACTTCCATGGTTACCAAATACTAAAAAATAAGAGATAAAGTGATCTGTTTAATTAGTTAAGATGATTTTCCTTTAAAACACTTTACATGAGATGAAGGATGATGTTTTTACTAGTTTTCTGAGAACAGATGTAAGCATGCAATATTCTGAGATTCAGATAGAACTGCACCTCCCAGGCTACCAAGAAATATCTTAAATCTAGAGATCTATTTCAGAGAATTTTTCAAGCTAAATGCATTTTTGCTAATAAAATGCAAAATACATTTTATGCCCACAAGTAATGTGTTTAGCTTACCTACTTTCTTCTGTCCTCAATCATCTTTGCAGGAGTCTAACCACTGAGAAGGTAGAGGAGCATGACAGGCACTTGGTGACCACACTGAGAGGATATGGGCTCTATGCATTATCTCACAACCCATAGTGTGGATAATAACCTAGGTCTCCCTGGAATAGGAGAGCAACAGCTGGGCTCTAGTTCAGGAGCAGCTCATGCAGCACTCGTGAAATAATTCATGGACAGTTACTATAAATGAAATAAAACATATACAGGCAGAATGCAAAATGAGGGAATTTCTGTCACCTTGTAGGTTTCTGGGGTGAAGGACAATAGCTTTGTTCAATGCAATAATCTTTTCTTGGCTCTCTGCTTAACAACTATACTGACCGGGGTGATGAGAATAATAATGCCAAAGCACAATGGAAGAAGAAATGGAGTTGAGTATAATCTTTTGAAGAGCTAGGGAAAACATTTTCCTTTGTCATCCATCTTTGAGCTACCAAGGGAGGAAGACCTCTCCTCACTGCCTTTCCTCCCCTCACTCATGTGCCTGGGTATTTATTAGTAGTCGCTTTTATGGCTGTGCAAGAGTTTGGGCACACATGTGAGAGGGTTTAGTTCTTTCTGTACCTTGGCCTTCCTGCCATAATAAACAGAAGTTTATTTTGTGTAAACTCACTAACTTCTTTTTAATGTGACATATCTACACGAATTGCAACAGGAGTTTTTAAGCCCACTCCTACAATTTTAAATAGAAATAATATTCTTCCTCTTACCAAATATTCATTGAGAGCCTATTATACACATCATACTGTTCTAAATACCAAAAACATTTTGCCATATAGAAAACCAAAAATCAAAAAAAACAAAGCCTTATAATTACAGTTGACCCTTGAATAACACGGGGCTTAGGAGCACTGACCCTCCACACAGTCAAAAAATCTGTGTATACATTTTGACTCCTCAAAAAGTTAAATAGTACCTACTGTTGACTGTAAGTCTTACCAATAACATAAACAGCCAATTAATACATGCATATTCTATATGCTACATGTATTAAATACTGTATTCTTACACCAAACTAAGCTAGAGAAAAGAAAATGTTATTAAGAAAAACATGATAAAATAAATTTACAATATAGTACTTATCTTTAAAAAATTGTGTTTAAGTGGGTAGCTCAGTCATTTAAGCGTATGACTACAGCTCAGGTCATGATCTTGTGGTTAGTGAGTTCAAGCCCCGCATCGGGCTCTGTGCTGCCAGCTTGGAGCCTGGAACCTGCTTCAGATTCTGTCTCCCTCTCTTTCTGTTCCTCTCCACTCACACTCTGTCTCTCTCTGTCTCTCAAAAATGAATGAACATTAAAAATTCTTTTAATTGTGTATAAGTGAAACTACGCAGTTCAAATCCATGTTGTTCAAGGGTCAACAGTACATAAGATTTACTTCATGGTTTCATGAAGTATAAATTATGTTTTTTCTTTGTCGGCCTTGTCAAGGTTTCTAGCTTCCTCCACCCTATCTTATTTGAAGCTGTTCACTTGTTACGCCATTCCATATTGAGCAGTCTAATCAATCCTTCATCTTTGCACAGCTATTACCACTCGACTCTACTCTTCATTTCTAAGGTTTTTTTATTATTATTATTCATTGTTGACTAGCATCTCTGAACTGGCTTTACAACAGAGGCATAATAGATGACTTGTGTCTGCTTCCAGATCTGTATCCTCTTCATTCTGACTTGTGAATGACAGACCATCTCTCTGAAAAATACCAGAGCCCTTTACAGCCAAAACCATATTCATATGTGATTACATAAACACATTTGGTAGGAAAACATAAAATCGATTCTTCAAGCTAGGCGGGAACCAGTAAGAGTCTGTGCTGGGAGCATTAAAAGAATAGTAAAGGTCATTTAGTCCAGTGATTGTCCAATGTCTGAGTTCTACAGAGCTTCTAGGAGTGATCACCCAACTTTATTGATTTATTCAGTTCTGTGCTGTGATTTGAGGTCATTTCAATTAACTTTAGTGAATACAATGGAGAATAAAAGTGAAGAAGAAAATGTTTCTGATGTGACTTTTATTTGATCACTTACATACTCTGGTATTTCCTGCAATTGTGATGGTTACCATCAGTCTCCTGATAGGAAACAAGTGGCATAGTGAAGGAAACTTTAATGAAACATCTATTCACTCAACATGAACAGAGTTATAGAAGATGACAAAGAATGGCGACACACTTCAAGTCCAGCAACAGTAAGAACTCCAAATTTCCCAGAGGCCTGCAGGGGCCACTGGGGAGAGGGACCACTAAATCTTATAAAAGTAACTGTAGCTTTAAGAGAAAGCCACAGCACATAAACTCCCAGAAAAGTGAAGTAGCCACTGCCAACCCAGAAGCCCAGTATGGAGGAGTCTAGTGCCATGATGGCACTCTCTCCCCATTCCCCACTCTCTTCAGCCCATCAAGAAGCCAGAAGATGAGGGTGTCCACAGTAGCTCTCCATAAATCAGCACATCCTGGACATGGATGGATGCAGAAAGTTGAAGGTGGACCTAGAAAAGCAAAAACAGAAAACCAGCATCATCCTCCACTTTTCTGTATCAACATCCAGTTATTTCTATGTTTGTATGAAAAACAAGTATTCCAGTCAGAGGAAAACAGTCCCATTAGTTACAGGATCTTCATGGGGAGATATCAGTTCAGTCACACACAGCTCAAGCCTACAGTACACTGAGCAGTACAGTTAACTTCCTTAACTGCACGTAGTTTCAAGGGCATATGGAGTGCCAGATGAACAGTTTCAGTTTCATGCCACCAGGGCTAGGTTCTCTAGTGGAAGCCTCTCTCTCTCTCTCTCTCTCTCTCTCTCTCTTTAACACATGTTTTTATTTCTGTTTGCCTCCCCCTAGATTTTATTTAAATACTAGTTACATAATATATAGTGTAATATTGGTTTCAGGAGTAAAATTTAGTGATTCATCGCTTGCATATAACACCCAGTGCTCATCACAAGTGCCTTCCTCAATATCTAGCACCCATTTAGCCCATCCCCTTTATGGTTTGCTTCCTTCTTTCTTTTTTTTCCCCTCCCCATATGTTCATCAGTTTTGTTTCTTAAATTCCACATATGAGTAAAATAATGTTCTATTTGTCTTTCTTTGACTTATTTCATTTAGCATAATACACTCTAGCTCCACTCATGTCATTGCAAATGGCAAGATTTCATTATTTTTTGATAACTGAATAATATTTCATTGTGTGTGTGTATATATATCACATATTCTTTATGCATTCATTAGTCGATGGACACTTGGGCTCTTTCCATAATTTGGTTACTGTTGATAATGTTGCTATAAACATTGGGGTACATGTATCCCTTCAAAACTGTATGTGTGTATCCTTTGGGTAAATACCTAATGGTGCAATTACTGGATCATAAGGTAGTTCTATTTTTAATTTTTTGAGCAACCTCCATACTGTTTTCCAAAGTAGCAGCATCAGTTTGCATTCACATCAACAGTGTTAGAGGGTTCCCCTTTCTCTGCATCCTTACCAACATCTCTTGTTTCTTGTATTGTTGATTTTAGCCATTCTGACAGGTGTAAGGTGATATCTCATCATGGCTTTGATTTGTATTTCCCTGTATCTGTTAGCCATCTGTATGTCTTCTTTGGAAAAATACCTGTTCATGTCTTCTTCCTATTTCTTAACTGGATTACTTATTTTGGGGATGTTGATATGGATAAGTAACTTATAGATTTTGGATACTAACCTTTTATCAGATATGTCATTTGCAAATATATTCTCCCATTCTGTAGGCTGTCTTTTAGTTTTGTTGTTTCCTTTGCTAGGAAGCATCTGTCTTTTGATCACCAGATCCTCTAAACTTTTCAAGCCTAGGAAAGTAGGGATAGACACAACAACTCCTGATATGTGCTATTTGGGGCGAAACTGACATATTCTCCTGTGGGTATACATCCCACAGACAGGTTTAAAAAAAGCAATACTTTCTACCTAAGGTAAACCAAAAATAACGTGTATAGTTCTGGTCTCAGAATAAATAAAACCATAGGAATTTCCTACCAGTTGCTGACTCTCTAACAAAAATAAATTCAATCTTCATATCTAATAACTGAATGTATCTGAAGATATGCCATGCTTTTATGGATATGGTAATCATGTGAGAAAATCACTCTTTCTTCATCATAAACAGATTAAGTGTAAACTCATTAACCTTGACAGTTTTGTAGAAGTTTTTCCAATTTGAATGCCTGCTATAATTTGACTTGCTGAGTCTTCTGAAGTCTGACTTTCTTGCACTCTTCAGGGAAATCTCTATTTGCTTTTCTAAATGCTTTTATATTACACTCTTTTTTTCACATGCCCCTGGACATCTCAGTGACCTGTCAGGTTCTTAAAATTTTGGACAACTAATTTCTCAGCCTTGGTTATTCTTGGACCTCACCAGGGTTGTTTATTACATTCTACTTTCAAGATCCATTTAGCATGATAACATCACTCACTATAATGAACTAGTGTGATGTTCTATGGATCATTAACATAATCAAGGTCTCTCCAAACAATATGTTGAAAGAAAATAAGAAAGCAAATATAGCCAGGGGTTAAAACAAACAAACCAAAAGGTACATTGTTGTCCTTATCATGTGAAGCAAACTGCATGAAATAATTGTCTTTGCTGGTAAGATTTAGAATATTAATTCATTAGCTACATAGTAGGTTCCAGGTACTACAATGATTTACTCTAGTTAAAATATTATCCTGAGCAATATCATTATCCGAGTAAATATTCAATAGACCTTAGTCATTTTCTAAGATCCTTCCAATTTTTGCACAAGAAAACTAAATGAGATGTACTAAAACTCACAAACCCTTTATCTTTCAGAAGCTGTATAGTGCCATTAATCTCTGATATTGCCCCAGGAATATGGTTTTGCTTTGTTAAGTGACTTAGAGAACAAGCATTCTAGGGGCTTTCCTCTATCTGGATTTTCCTACCTAAATAAGCATTATATAAATCAGGAAGCCAATGTGGAGACTCTGCATGTTACTAAGTATAAGTATTCCTAGTTATATTCTAAGACTTAGAAAATTACTACAAAGTGTGTCCACATTACCACAAGATCCAATATGAATTGAATTCAAGCCAAGTACATTTCACTTATATTATATATGGTACACACTCCGAGTGATGGATCACAGTGGCTTTCCAGGGATCTTAGAGCTAGAATGTGAATGTTTTCCTTTGATTCTGGCAATGATTCTGGCAAATAACTCCAGTAAACTGGCAAATAACTCAGCATGACCTTCTGGGGAAGGCTTAGAAGAAGGTACACAGTACATACCTGGAGCTGTGTGGCCAGGTCCATCCTCAAAATGAACCAGCATACTCCTCAATCTAAGAACCTCAATTATGTGAACTGGCCTTAGGTCCAATCACTAAGAAGAAAAGTCTATAAGTCTCCATAAGGCAACTGGTGTCAGGTTTCTGCCCAGTAGGCTTAGAGTTTTTCTGCCTTGAAAATTTTTAATCAACATGGTAGTCTGTTTTATTTTTAAGAAATCCATGGTCAATTCAAATATCATATGATTTCACTCATATGAGAACTTTAAGATACAAAACTGATGAACATAAGGGAAGGGAAGCAAAAATAATATAAAAACAGGAAGGGGGACAAAACATAAGAGACTCTTAAATATGGAGAACAAGCAGAGGGTTACTGGAGGGGTCATGGGAAGAGGGATGAGCTAAATGGGTAAGGGACATTAAGGAATATACTCCTGAAATCATTGTTGCACTATATGCTAACTAACTTGGATGTAAGTTGAAAAAATAATTTAAATTAAAAAAAAAAATCCATGGTCAATCAACCATAACCACAGTTATGTGGGTCAAAACAGTTATTCAGAGAACTGTTGTGGCCTTCAATCCCCACTACCATTCTAACAACAGTGGGATAAAAATTATAGCAGAGCATGACCTGAAGAACTACAAGAGATAGACTCTCTTTAGGGAGAAGCACAAAGGGAGACAAAATGGTGAGACAAAAACAGCATATCTCTAAAGGAATTGAACCAGAGGCCTCTTGTGCACTGAGGGTAATCGTAGTAATAACAAACTTCAAACCCAGACCAACCTCTGACTAAATTAATGCAAAATTTCATACACTTCAATTATACTTCTGGGTATGCATCCAAAAGAATTGAAAACAGAATCTTGAAGAAACATTTACACACCTATGTTCATAGAAACATTATTTATTATAGCCAAGAGATGGAAGCAACATAGATGTCTGTCAATAGATAAATGGATCAAGAAAATGTGGTATATTCATTCAATGAAATACAATACAACAATAAAAAAGAAGGAAACTTGATCACATGCTACAATATCAGATGAACACTGAAGACACTGTGAAGGGAAATAACCAGTTATAAAAGGACAAATACTGTATGATTCCATTATATGAGGTATCTAAAGTAGTCATATTCATAGGTATAAAAAATAGAATGGAGGTTACCAGAAATTGGGGATAAGGAGTAAAGGGGAGTTGTTGTTTAATGGGAACAGAGTTTCAATTCTTCACAATGAAAAAGTTCTGGAGATCTGTTTCAAAATAATGTAAATATAGTTAACACTACTGCACTGTACAGTATAAATGGTTAAGATGGTAAAATTTATGATATGCTTTTTTTAACCACATTTTTAAAGAGCTTACACTAAATGCTTAGCAGAAGAAAGTGCATGCTCATCTCCAGGCATGAAAACTACCTCAATATCTAATACCCTATAAAATGTCTGACATTCAATAAAAATTTGCAGAATAAAAAGAGAAGAAAAAAGTCTGATGAGACAAAGCAATCAGAAACAAATCCATATATGACACAGATGTAGGGACTATCAGGGAATTTAAAATAATTATTATTAATGAAAAAAATAGAGAACATTTAAGATCCAAGAGGTCTTCAGGAGAATGAAAAGATATGAAAAAGAATTTAAAAAACACAGCTACAGATATGGAAAATATCTTCAATAGGCTTATAATCACATTCAACACAGTAGATCAAAGAATCAGTAAACAGAGAGAGTGCGATAAAAATTACTAAAGGCAAAGAGAAAAAAGGAGTAAAAGAAACAAAACAAAACAACAAATAATGAGCAACCAAAAATAAACAAACTAAAACCTATTAGCCAACAAAAAACAGAACAGAGAGTTCAAGAGATATGCGAGATATCATATGAGTAGCTGGAAATTCCAGTAAGAAAAGAGAGATTGGGTCAGTGAAAGAGTTGAAAAATAATGATTGAAAATTTTCTAAAATTAAGGATACATACCAAAACACTGGAGAGAAACACACACACACACACACACACACACACACTGCACATAATCTAAAAGGGAACCAGGATAAAAATGAAAATAAACTTCTCATAAAAAATCACACAAACAAGAAAATAAATGGAATAATATGTTTAAAGTGTAAAATGCCAAAAGGAAAATAACCTGTCTGTGGGGAATAAGTTTAGGAATTCCCTGAGTCTGAGCAGATGGGTTAACAAGGCAGAAAGAATTAGAAAGCCATAGGATGTATGCACAAGTTTGCGTAAACAAGATTAAGTAAATAAGCTTAGGTAAACGGGGTAAAAGCCCCCAGTATAGGACAAGTGGGGCAAAGGTCCCCAGTATAGGACAAGTGGAGCAAAGGCCCTCAGTATAGGACAAACGTATAGGAATAGGGAATGTCAGAATGAAAACATCCAAGATGAGGCAAACAAGGTTAGGTATTGGGGCGGAAATGCCCCCCAACACAGTACAAGAGCACAAAGCTGCTTCCACAGGAAGGAAGGACCAAATTAGGTAAACAGGTAAATAGGGTTATAGAGGCAGCAGGGCAAAGTTGCCCAGAGCAGAGCTAATTAACAAAAGAAAGGTGCCTTGTTGACCCTGAGGTAGCATGCTCTATCTTTCTTGTCTCCTAGGTCAGTTTAGGTAAACAGAGGTGGAGCCTCATGTTTTCCGTAAGCAACCTTCCATCCAGCACTACAATCTTGTTTTGTATTGACCCAAACCCCTAACACCACGTATCTCCAAAACCTCCTTTTCCCCAGGCCCATGAGTTAAAGTTCACTGTTTCATTGTCTCTCTGTGCATGCCCATGATGCTTGTAAGCCTTATGATCCTAATAAAAACGGAGTAAGGAGTCTTAGGGCTCTTGTCTCCTCCCTGACATCAACCTCCCTCTCATTTTTAATCCTGCATCCCGCTTTCTTGCTGGACAAGAGAGAACATGAGACCCAGGGTCTATGGTACCTGTCAGTCCAGAACTATTGGTATATTTTGGTATTATCCTTTAAGAATGAAGAAATACGTGGGGCAACTGGCTGGCTCAGTTAGCTGGGCATCTGATTTCTTATGTCATGATCTCAAATTTCATGAGTTCCAGCCCTGAACCAGGTCTCTGCTGTCAGTACAGAGTCCACTTTGGATCCGATTCTCTGCCCCCCTCCCTCCCCCATCTCCCATTTCTCTCTCTCAAAAATAAACATTTTTATCAAAAAAAAAGAATGAGGAAATATGAAATGACATCACAGTTGACTAGAAATTCTATGAGATTTGAAAAAAGTATAGGGATGTACAATTACAGTAGACAAAATATCAGTAAGGTTATATATAGATGACCAGAAACATTATCCATCAATCTGATCTAATTGACATTATAAAAAAATCCACCTAGTAATGTCAGATGATACATGAAACATACACCAAGGCATAGCACATCCCAGACCATAACAAAAAAAGTTAACAAATTTATAAATATAGAAATCACGCAAAGTACATTTTTAACCCCCTAAAAATTTAAACTGGAAATCAGTAAAAGAAGATATCTGACAAATCCCAATATTTTGGAAATTAAAAAATGCTAAAGTTAACCCATAGGCTAAAAGGAAGTCTGAAGAGAAAATGGAAGTAATATTTTGAAATAAAAGTGAAAAACAAAAATATCACCAAAATATTAGCAAACTGGATTCAACAATGTTTAAAAGAATTACACACCATGACCAAGTGGAATTTATTCCAGATATACAAGGCTGATATGTCATTTGAAAAACAATTAATATCATACATCACATCAGCAGGTTAAAGATGAAAAATAATATGATTATGTGAATAGATGCAGAATAGACATAGATAAAATCCAACACACATTCATGATGAAAATTCTCAGCAAACTAAGGAATAGAAGGAAACTTTCTCAAAGGTAAAAAATTTATCTAAAAAAATCCTACAGCTAATATCATTCTTAATGGTCAGAAGCTAGAGGCTTTCTTGCTAAGGGCAGGAACAAAGCAATGATGTCCTTTCTCAACTCTCCTGTTCAATAGACTACTGGAAGACCTAGACAATGCAATAAGACAAGAAAAGGATTGCAAACAAATAAATAAATAAAACCATCTTTTTTACATATGACATAACTGCCTATATTGATTGTATAATCAACAGAATCAACAACAGAAAAACTAGAACTAGCAAGTGATTGTAGCAAGGTGGTAGGATATGAGGTTAATATACAAAAATCTATTGTTTCTTATATATCAGCAATGAACAATTAGAATTTGAAATTTAAAATGCAATACAATTTACATTGGTACTCCCTCAAAAGAAATAGGTATAAATCTAACAAAATTTATATAAGACACATATATCAATATATGTGCAAGACCTCCATGAGAAAAAACAAAAATATAAAGAAATAAAGAAAAGTTAAATAAATAGATATTCTACATGTATGAATGAGAAGACAATCTTGTCAAGATGTTAGCTCTTTCCAACAGGATCTGTAAGTTCAATGTAATCACAATAAAAATCATATCAAGTTATTTTGTGGGTATCAACAAGATGATTCTAAAGTTTATACAGAGAGGCAAAAGATCCACAAAAGCCAATACAATATTTAAGGAGTACTGATTCTACACAACTTCAAGACTTACTATAAAGCTACAGTAATCAGGATAATGTGGTTTTAGTGAAACAACAGATAAATACATCAATGAAACAGAATAGAGAGCTCCCCTAAAGACTCTCAAAAATATGGCCTGACAAAGGAACAAAATCAATTCAATGTAGAAAAAAACATCTTTCAGCAAATTAACATCCACATTAAAAAAAAAAAAAAAAACCAGACCTTACACCTTTCACAAAAATTAACTTAAAATGGATCATAGGCCTACATGTAAAATACAAAACTATTAAACTACTAGAAGATAACAAAGGAGAAAATCTAGGTAACCTTGGATTTGATGATGAACTTTTAGATAGAACACCAAAAACATGATACATGGAGGAAAAATTTGATGAGTTAGGAGCACCTGGATGGCTCAGTCAGTTAAGCATCTGACTTTGGCTCAGGTAATGATTTAGTGGTTTGTGAGTTCGAGCCCCACATTGGGCTCTGTGCTGACAGCTCAGAGCCTGAAGCCTGCTTCAGATTATGTGTCTCCCTCTCTCTGCTCCTCCCCTGCTCTCTCTCTCTCTCTCTCTCAAAAATAAATAAACATTAAAATTTTTTTAAGAAAAATTTGGTGAGTTAGACTTCATCAAAATTTTAAAAATTATGCATTGCAAAAATATTATTAAAAAATAAGAAACCACAGATTTAGAGAAAATATTTGCAAAATGCATATCTGATAAAGGGCTGGATTCCAAAATAACAAAAACTCTTAAAACTCAACAATAAGAAAACAATCCATTTTTTAAAATGGATAAAAGATCTGAATAGACCTCTCACCAAAGAAGATACACAGATGGCAAGTAAGCACATGAAAAGATGCTCAACATCATGTGTCATTAAATAATTGCAAATTAAAACAACAAAGAGATAACACTATACACATATTGGAATTTATGAAATTGAAAACACCGACAACACCAAATGCTGGCAAAAATATGGAGTAACAAGAATTCTCATTCAGTGCTGGTGGGAATGCAAAATAGTACAGCTACTTTGGAAGACAGTTTGGAGGTTTCTTACAAAGTCAAACATATGTTTACCATATGATACAGCAATTACACTCCTAGGTATTTACCCAAATGAGTTGAAAACTTATGTTCACACAAAAACATGCACATGAATATTTTTAGCAGTTTCATTCATAACTGCCCAAATTGCAAGCAATCAAGATATTCTTTAATAAGTGAATGGATAAACTGTGGTACATCTATAAAATGGGATAAAAACAAATGAGGTGTAAAACCACAAAAAGACATGAAAAGAACTTAAATATATATTATTAAGTAAAAGAAGCCAATCTGAAAAGGCTACATATGATCCCAATTATATGTCTTTCTGAAAGGGCAAAACTACAGAGATGGTGAAATTTAGTAGTTGCCATGGGTTATGGGGAAGAGATATATGAATAGGCAGAGCACAGAGGATTTTCATGACAGTAAAACTATCTTGTATGGCTCTGCAATGGTGGATTCTTGTCATTATACATCTGTCAAAACCCACAGAATGTATAACACAAAGAGTTAATCCTTATGCAAATTATTTACCTTAAGAATATATCAACATTGGTCAATTGTAACAAATGTGTCACACTAATGCCAGATGTTAATAGTAGTGTAAACTCTATATGTGTACCACAGATATGAGAGGTAAACTGGAATTCTCTGAATCATCACTCAATATTACTGTAAACCTAAAATTGTTCTAAATATTAAAGTATATTAATTTAAAAGAAGAAAAAAGAGAATGAAAAGAAAACATCAAAATTTAGGAAATACAGATAATTTAGTAAATACACATTCTGTAGTGTTACAGAACGAGGCTGGCAGAAAAACCAAGTGGCACTCAGAGATCTTTGTGATCGGAGATTTATTTAACACCCATGGGCTCAGAGGAGACCACTTCTCCAAAGATCTGAGCAACGAATAAGTGGGGAGGGTAATTTATTGTTGTCAGCTTCCATATCTGTGGGGGTTTTTGCACGTGCAGCACACCAAGGAAGAAGAACCCAGAAGATGGGTCTCTAAGCTAGAGACCAGAGCTTGTTTTAGTCCTATCAGCCATCTTTGGTGTACTTTATTTACTTCTCCAACATTCCCCCCAACTTTGATGCCTTTTTAAAAAAACTTTTAGTAGGCATCACCTTTCAGTTTTACAGGTTGGTACTCTTGGAGGGCTAAGATACGTGCAGTCGTTTGGCGAGCAACATTGTTTTCAATAAAATGTACCACAACATTCAGTATATAGGGGCAGATGGATACAAGTAAAATTATGGAGGGAGGGCCCTGTCAGGGCAGGAAGCCAGGATGCCCAATCCATGAGATCCCATTCTTTCCATTGATTGATACTTTCTTGTTGTCTACATTGAATTCTTTCCTTGAGTTCCTTAACCTTAGTTGTAAGTATTCCTGACTGGTTTATGAAATAGCAACATTCCTCCCCCAGAAAGATGCAAGTCCCTCCTTTTTCTGAAGTGAGGAGGTCAAGGGCTCACCTATTTTGGAGGGTCATTGCTGCCAGAGAGTTTATTTGGCTTTATAAGGTTACCAGAGAAACTGCCACCTGTTCCACATCTTCATTTAGCTCTTGAGATAGTCTATGGTACAGTCCTATGAATGAACCTATGCCCCCTATTCCAGTTCCTATTTCTGTTGCAATTCCTGTTCCTATCAGAACGGGTAGCAGGATTGCCCCTTTAGCCCAGGACTTGGGGCTAAAGGCTGTTAGGAACCGATCTTCAGTGTATACGGATATCTCTGGGGTTAGAAAGATGGAATAACATATCTGAGTCCAATTGGCCTCTAAGCATTGGTAGGCCGAATTAGAACACAGATAGAACACTCCAGAGGTTGAACATAGGGTTGTATTAATCTTAAAGTTATATTTCTTCCGCATAGAGAAGTGCTATTCATACCTTCAGGGACTGTACAGATTAGATTGTTGGCATTTATGAGACAGATTCCAGTGGCCAGTGGTCCAATTAAGACAGAGGTGTTGGTTTTGAGATTTTTCAGGAGCTTCCAGGTCAAAGAGTTGGGAGTGGCTGAGGGGCAAGCAGATCCAGCAGGTTTGGGTGTGATTATCTATTTTATGGAAGACTTGTAGAGTAGTGTTGGCCCAATGCCAGAGTGGGAGATTGGTAAGCATCTGATTGAAGGCTGAAAGGTTCAAACCCTGGTAGGCTGCTGGGGGAGTAGTCGCCTGTATGGCTTGTATTACCCTATCCTGGGTATCCTTTATAACATTTTGAAGGACCCTGTCTTGCACCCTTCCCCCGTCAGAGATTCCCCCATTGAGGAAGGTAAGTGTAGCAAGCGTGCTTCCCTCTCTGGAGGCCCTTGTTGTGACATGGGTTCCTAACATTTTGGGTTATCTCTACTGTCCAATACTTAGTCCTTGGGGCACCGGGTGACTGGCAGAGAGTGTGTGTTTTTCCCTTGTAGCAATCTTTGTGGAGGGAGGTGAAGGCACTGAATGTTCTTGACACCGTTATTGTCATATAACAATCCTGGGGGCAAAGTGGGTAAGCAGCTGTTGTGAGGGTGAGAGAGGTTATCATAATATACAGACAACACTTAAAAATCCTCCCATCCAGAGGAGGTGTGTGAGACAAAGCATGCATCTTTTGCCCCATGTATAGCTTGTTGGTACAGTCTCTATCAGCCCAACAGTAAGAAGTAAGATCAGGGATATGACACAAGTAAGGGGCAAGGACTGGCAGAGTTGCATCCAAATCCCTGGGCTATGTTCACATATTGATTCCCCAGGCTTCTGCTGTTCGCAGGCCAGCCAGCTTCCAGGTTGTGGCTGGAGCAGGGCTGGAGGTATCAGGGGCCAGTTTCCCTTTTGAGGGTCAGTTTAAGTGGGTTGACTGGATCTGGATCACTTTGCCAGGTTGTGGGTTCTTCTGAGTTGGCCTTCTTAACTCTGGAGTGATGGACCCATGGGGTGATACCTGAAACTTTTAAGCACTGTAGAAGTTGCTAGAATAACAGTATGAGGCCCAGTCCACCGTGGTCTAAGAGGTTCCCTCTTCCAATCTTTGACCCATACAGAGTCTCCTGGCTGAAAGGGGTTAACGGGGATCCCTAAGGAAATTGGGGCCTTCTCTATGGTGTCTCTCTGTAACTTCTTTAGGACTGCCCCCAAGGTCTGGAGCTATTCTCTTATTCCCTTGTCTCCAATCTGGGGGTAGGTCTCCTTGGAGTTACATGGGGGGGGTGGCTAAACGGGGGGGTTCTCATATAATAACTCAAAAGGGGAGAATCCCAGTGCCCCAGGCATGCATTGGGCATGCAGGAAGGCCAGCGGTAGTAAATCTGGCCATGGGAGATTAGTCTCTTGGTGGAACTTAGCCAAGGTTTCCTTGAGGGTGTGATTCATCTTCTCTACTTTCCCTGAGCTCTGGGGTTGGTAAGCAGTATGCAGTTTCCAGGTAATGTTGAAGGACTTTGTCAGGGTTTGTATTATATCTGCCACAAATGCAGGTCCATTATCACTGTGTATGGTTAAGAGTAGACCAAACCCAGGCACAGTCTCCCGTAGAAGGGCTTTGGCACCTCGTGACTTCATTCCATTCTGGTCAGGAATGCTTCGACCCATCCTGAATATGTACAGATTATTACAAGGAGATACCTGAACCCTTTATTTGGTTGTATGTCGGTAAAGTCCACCTCTAAGTCTTCAAAAGGGGTGGCCCCCATCTTTTGTGTGCCAGGCAGGGGCTATGGGGCAGACCAAGCATTGTTTTTGGCAAACGTTACACATTGTTCACCCACAGCTCAGCATAATGCTGGCAGCTGGCTGTTATAGTAGTTCTTTTAGAGGGGGGCCTCTGGTGAAGTTTTCCTTAGGTCATGAGCTGGTGATATTCTTTCATTAGGTGTTTCCCCGTAGATGACGGGACAAAGGTGTGTCCATTTGGCATAACCCACCATCCCTCTTCGCTTAGTGTTCCCCCTTCTGTTGAGGCCCAATTTCTTTCTTTGTGTACTGGGGTGGAGAGGCTTCCCTCTGGGGCACAAGAGTCATACTGTAGGTAGGAGCTTTGCCTGGGTCACGACAGATGGCCGCTCTGGCTGTTTTGTGGGCCAGGTGATTTCCTCAAGTTATGGGGTCGTCTCCTTTCTGATGTCCCTTACAGTGTAGTAATTTATGTTGTCAGCTTCCATATCTGTGGGGGGTTTTCACGCATGCAACAAACAAAGGAAGAACCCGGAGGAGGGGGTCTCTAAGCTAGAGACCAGAGCTTGTTTTAGTCCCGTTGGCCATCTTTGGCATACTTTATTCAACAGTAGGAGGAAATTTATAACATGAAATTCTTCTATTAGAAAAATTAGCAACTTCATATTCCACAAAGACAAACTAGAAATGAGAGAAGGAGAAAATTAAAGCTAAAATAAACAGAAAGAATGAAATAAGACAAATTAGAGCAAGTCAATACATTTGATAACAGAAAATGGAAAAACAATAAGGAAAATTATCATAGTTGGCTCTAAAAGAGATCAATACAATGAATATACCTCTAGTGAGGATCACGGAGATAAAGGAAGGTAAACACAAATTACCAATGTAATGAAATAAACAGGCAACCTCAATACTGATCCTACAGGTATTAAAAAATAACAGAGTCCTGGAGCGTCTGGGTGGCTCAAACAGTTAAGCATCCAACTTCTGCTCAGGTCTTGATCTTGTGATTCCTGAGTTAGAGACTCACGTTGAGCTCTGTGCTGACAGATCAGAGTCTGGATCCTGCTTCAGATTCTGTGCCTCCCTCTTTCTCTGCTCCTTTCCTGCTCATGCTCTGTCTGTATCTCTCTCTAAACAATAAATAAACATTAAAAAAATAACAGAATCCCACAAACATCATTGTGACCCTAAATTTGAAAACTTTTGTGATATAGACCAATTCCTTGGGAGCCTCAAATTACAAAACTCACTCAAAAAGAAATAGATAACCTGAAAAGCTCTATAATTATTAAATATATTGAATTTGTAGATAAAATCTTTGCCCAAAAATATAAAAAAGCAAAAGTCTCTGTCCAAATAGTTGACCAAGATGACCAATAAATTGATAAAAAAAAAAATTGTGGCATATAATACAATGGAATATCATTCAGCAATAAAAACAAATGAGCTGGCAGAAAAACAGACACTCGGATCAATGGAACAGAATAGAGAACCCAGAAATGGACCCACAAACATATGGCCAACTAATCTTTGACAAAGAAGGAAGGAATATCCAATGGAATAAAGACAGTCTCTTCAGCAAGTGGTGCTGGGAAAACTGGACAGCGACATGCAGAAAAATGAACATGGACCACTTTCTTACACCATACACAAAAATAAACTCAAAATGGATGAAAGACCTAAATGTAAGACAGGAAGCCATCAAAATCCTCAAGGAGAAAGCTGGAAAAAACCTCTTTGATCTTGGCCACAGCAACTTCTTACTCAACACGTCTCCAGAGGCAAGGGAAACAAAAGGAAAAATGAACTATTGGGACTGCATCAAAATAAAATGCTTCTGCACAGTGAAGGAAACAATCAGCAAAACTAAAAGGCAACCAGTAGAATGGGATAAGATACTTGCAAACTACGTATGAGATAAAGGGTTAGTATCCAAAATCTATAAAGAACTTATCAAACTCAACACCCAAAAAACAAATAATCCAGTGAAGAAATGGGCAGAAGACATGAATGGAAACTTTTCCAAAGGAGACATCCAGATGGCTAACAGACACATGAAACAATGCTCAACATCACTCATCATCAGGGAAATACAAATCAAAACCACAATGAGATACCACCTCACACCTAACATTAACAACTCAGGCAACAACAGATGTTGGTGAGGATGCGGAGAAAAAGGATCTCTTTTGCATTGCTGGTGGGGATGCAAGCTGGTGCTGCCACTCCGGAAAACAGTATTGAGGTTCCTCAAAAAACTAAAAACAGAACTACCCTACGACCCAGTAATTGCACTACTAGGTATTTTTCCAAGTGATACAGGTATGCTGTTTTGAAGGGACACATGCACCCCAATGCTTATAGCAGCACTATCAACAATAGCCAAAGTATGGAAAGAGCCCAGTGTCCATAAATGGATGAATGGATAAAGAAGATGTGATACACACACACACACACACACACACACACACACACAATGGAGTATTACTTGGCAATCAAAAAAAATGAAATCTTGCCATTTACAACTACGTGGATGGAACTGGAGAGTATTATGCTAAGCGAAATTAGTCAGAGAAAGACAAATATCATATGTCTTCACTCATATGAGGACTTTAAGACACAGAACAGATGAATATAAGGGAAGGGAAGCAAAAACAATATAAAAACAGGGAAGGGGACAAAACATAAGAAACTCTTACATATGGAGAACAAACAGAAGGTTACTGGAGGGATTGTGGAAGGGGGAATGGGCTAAATGGGTAAATATCATTATGGAATCTACTCCTGAAATAATTGTTGCACTATATGGTAACGAATTTGGATGTAAATTTAAAACAAATTTTTAAAATTTTAAACATTTTAAAAAATAAAAATAAATAAAAATGAATTGTGAATTAGAAAAAATAAAAAGGACCACAACTTAATGATAAAAAGTTAAATTTACCAGAAAAGTGTAACAATTCAACTCTTGCATTCCTTTAAAATTAAAGCCTAAAATATTTAGGAATATTTGCTAGAGCTACAAGGAGAGATTGGTAAACCAACCATTAAAGTGTCTGTGAGTTAAAAAATAAATAAATAAAATAAATGAGCTACTGAATCACATAATTAGTATTAAATAAGTTGGACCATAAATGAATTTATAAGTATTGGATCAATATTAAATTGTGCAAAGTGAAAGAAGCAAGACCCAATAGGCTACAAGGTTCCATGTATATAACTCATTTAAAAAAAAAAAAAAAAAGCAAAATCACAGGGGGTTGCCAATGATTGATGAAGGTGTGGTTGACTTTAAAGGGAACACACATGGATATTCAGGGTAATGGAACAGTTTTATATGGCACTATGATGGTAGATACATGAATCCATGAATTTGTTAAGACTCATAGAAGTGAATGAAATGCTACAGAGTGAACTTATTTGCATGCTAATATCAAATAAATCATTAAGGATTTGGGAAATCCCAAGGCAGGATGCCCAGTATAATAAAGAAATCTACTGTATTATAAATGTATGCATAGTCTTATTAAATTGAGTGTGGCAAGGTGTGCCTGGGTGGCTCAGTTGGGTGTGTCCAACTCTTGATTTTGGCTCAGGCTCACAGTTCCTAAGATCGAGCCCCCATGAAGCTGTGCACTGACAGCAGGGATCCTGCTTGGGATTCTCTCTTTCTTTTTCCTCTCTCTCTCTCTCTCTCTGTGTCTCTCTCTGTCTCTGTCTCTGTCTCTCTCTCTCTCTCCCCCTCTCTCAAAAACAAACAAACAAACATTTAAATTGAATGTGGCAAAAATAGCTTGACCTTAAGTAACTTTGGAAAATTGTTTTGACTAAATATGATAAGGTTAAAGACAAAACAAACAAACAAAAAAACACACACACAAAAGGAAAAACAACAAAACAAACCTGTATGTAAAAAGTTACACTAGTGGGTTTGAGTTAAGAATCATGAATTAAGAAAAAAAAAAGAATCATGAATTAAAGTTGCATGTACAATGGATTTAAATAAATAACTAAATTGTAGAAAATGAAAACTAGGTTTTTTTGTTGTCAGATATAAAGTTAATAATATGTAAGGAGAGGGAAAGATAGAATAAACCCTAGATGCTGAGCTGGAATTACCATGAACTCATGTTAATTTTTATCTATGTATCACTTTTATAGGTAGGTAAGTCAGGGTAGGTAGGTAGGTAGGTAGACAGAAATGCATTATGTGTAAATGGATTATATATATATATATATATATATATATATATATATATATATATATTTTCTAGCTACCCACTGAGAGGGTTTAGAAGCAGTAACAAGCCTACAGTAATGACATACCCAGCACCCAGATCTCGTTTTCAATTTCATTCTCCAACAAATAGAACCAGGTTTACTAAGAGAAATGGTTGATTCTAGGCTTGCAGAAGGGAAATTCAAACAGGTTTAGTGCATCTTGAAATGCCAGAAAGTAATTTTGGAAGTACTTTAAAAAATGTTAGATATAAAAAGGATATATAGACCATCCTAAAACAGCTGCCAATAGTCAAAGCTGGCACATTTTGAACAATACTATAAATAATGAAAATACTGAGTTATAATCCAAAGAAAAAATCCATGAATCCATAATGATATAAATAAATAGCTGAATAATAAATAAATGTGAGAAGGTACAAATCTTTCTTGCAAAAGAATTCCAAATAATATACAAATACTTTCCTTTCCAAAAGGTGAAACTTAATTCCTCTCCTCTTGGGTTTGGGTTAGACTTAGTGACTCTCTCCCAAACAAGAAAGTATGAAAAGGAAAAAAAAAAAATTGACAACATTATAGTGGAGAAACTTCATCAATACTACCTTAACCAAGTTATATAGGTTAATATCATCAATAATGAGTCAGTTACTATCTGGTATCCCCTGACATGATGTGATGAGAAGGGCACTTTACTTTTGTGGTATCCTTCCCCAAAGTCCTTAACCCTAGTCTAATCATTAAATCATCAGACAAATCCAAATGGAGGAACACATTACAAAATACTTGCCTAAATACCCAAGTACTCTCTAATATAGTCAAGATCATGGGGGGTGGGGTGGGGAAAGAATAAGACACTATCATAGATCAGAGGAGACAAAGGAGAATAAATGCAACACGGATTGGATCTGAAAGCAGAGCAAAACAAGAGAGAAAAAAAACTAGCTAAATTCCAGTGAAGTCTGTAGTTAGTTAATAGTACTGTGTAATGTTAATTTCTTAGTTTTGGCAAATTTGCCACAGATATATATGATGCTAATATTAAAGAAAGCTGGGTGAAGCATATATGAGAACTCTCTGTACTATCTTTGCAAATTTTCAGTAAATCTAAAAGTACTCCAAAATAAATAGGCTTTTCTTTTTAAAATCACCCTAATTGTCAATCCATCCTCCAACTTTTTAGTTCCATCATCTGGCATCTACCGTTCCAGAATCATATTATTCTAACTATGAGCAGGGAATCCAGTATCCAGTATAGTGCCTTCTACTATTAATTTCTGATTACAGAGGGCAGACATCAAAGAATTTTTCAGGTATACTAGTACCATCTACACCAATTAATTCTTTGTATCTTGGTGAAAAGAGTGTCTTCCAGGTCCTCTGTGTAGCTATTTAAAGAATGGCTGAGTAGTTAGCACATAAGAGATCCACTCCAACATGCCCATTTCCTGAACTCTAGAGGCTGCGGGGAAACTTTTGACTTCTCAGTCTCATTAATTGTGGGCAACAGTTGAATGCAGCTTTTAATTACACAACTTAGCATACTGGTAATATCATTCCACATGGGTAAGCCAACAAATTACATCCATGTGAACACATCTGTGTTAATAATTTCAGTTCAATCTCATCTCAAATTTTGTCCATTTTGTTATAATATTCTTAAAATTCACTCTCATGCATGTTTCCTCTTACTCTTGCAGATAAAAATTGGTAAGTTTTTGCAGCTTTTTCGGTATTTTTATTATCTTTCTAAAAATGACTAGTTCTCTGACTGGCTTTCCTGGGATCTAATGCCCACTATGGATCTGGATGCCATGGGGAGAGCTGAGAAAAATTAACATCTCCTTCTGAGGCAATTGCCTTAGATACAGTCATTGAAAAGACTTTTTCCTGAAGAGAATAGGTCCCTTCACTTGAGGGTGGGAGAGGAGGGTCAAGAGGAAAGTTCACATGGAATGTGGGGTCAAAATGCTCAGCTCGATCTCTGGGCAAATTCTAACCCCTGCATTAGTTACTTATTGCTGTATAACCAGATTACTGCAGAACTACTGGCTTAAAACAACACAAATCTAATGTGTTTTTCGTGTCAGAAGTGTGGGCATCAATCTGCTAACATCTCTGCCTCAGGGTCTCACAAGCTGCAAGCAAGATGTCAGCAGGGGCTGCTCTCTCATCTGAGGCTCAAATAGGAAAGGATCTGGTTCCAAGATCATGTGGTTGTTGACAGCATTTCTTATAGCTGTCACACTAAGAGCCTCAGTCTCTTTATGGTTGTATGTTAGAGACCACCTTCAGCTCTATTCCACATGGTCCTCTCCATGTGGTAGCTCACAATATGGCAGCTCACTTCTGCAAAGTCACAGAGAGTGAGAGAGATTCTCCTAGCAAGACAAATTACATCCTATGAAATGTAATCACATGGATCCCATCACCTTTGCCATCTTCCAGTGTTTTGAAGCAAGTCACAGTTACTACTCACACACAAAGGTAGTGGATTATATAAGAGTGTGAATACTGGGAGGCAGTGATCATGAAAGCCACTATAGCAAATGTCCAGCACAATCTCCATCCCTCATCTTAGACCCTCATCTTCTCCACCAGTACCCTGATCTTAATATAAGGGACTTGGCAAGGTTGTATATTTAGGTGGAAGTAGAAGTCTTGTGCATTATGGGTAAGGATGTAAATTGGTGCAGCCACAGTGTGGAGATACCTCAAAAATTAAAAATAAAACTACCATATGACCCACCAATCTCACTTCTAGGTATGTATCTGAAGGAAACAAAATCATTATCTCAAAGAGATATGTAAACTCTCATGTTCATTACAGCATTATATTTAACAGCTTAGATGTGGAAATAACCCAAGTGTCCATCTAGAGATGAATGACCAAATAAAATGTCATATATGTATACAATGGAATACTATTCAAACATGGAAAAGAAGGACATCCTGGCATTTGCAGCAACATGAATGGAACTTGAGGACATTATGTTAAGTGAAATAAGTCAAAGAAAGACAATACCTTATGATGTCACTTATATGCAAAATATAAATATAAAAGAAACTTACAGATACAGAGAACAGTTTGGTTGCCAGATGTGGGGTTGGGAGGTAGGGGGAATGGGTAAAGGTGATCAAAGGTACAAATGTCCTGTTATAAGATAGATAAGTTCTGGAATGTAAATGAGTTCTGGGATGGTGACTGTAGTTAACAATACTGTATTGTATATTTGAAAGTTGCTAATTGCAACTATGTGAGCAATGATCATTTTGAAATATATACATATATCCACTCATTATGCTTCATGCCTAATGCAATGTTATATGTCAATTATATCTCAATAAACCAGGGGAAAAGTCATCACCAACCAGCAAATCCCTCCCACAATAGGTAACTAACTAATTAAATGGAACTGCAACTCTACAACTAATAGAACCAGGACTTGTTTTTCACATCTTCCCTGCAGTAAAGAAAGTAAAGATGTTACTCACTCATACAGATTTGCAGATTTGTCTATGCATGTTTTGAGTTGGGGACATCACACCTTCAAATTCCCCTTTTCCCTTTGTACACTCTCTCGGTCCACCTAGAACAGCCACATAACTCCACAACATTATAATCACCCTTGTTGCCATAGTAACTAAGTTTCACAGCCACTTGACTGCTCAATGCCTTGCTTTCATCATTCTTGATACTTAAACACATATTGGATTGTGCAAAATCCTTTTATGTCTGAAACTTTGTTTCTCTTTTCCACTACTGAAAATTAAATGTAGATTTATCATAAAACACAATAACTCAAGAAAATTAGTACCTGTGAAAATTTCACTTTCTTAACAAAAAGAGTAAACACCTGCAGTTTTATTGATGTGGAATGACATCCAGCCATTGTATGCTACAGTTTTTCCCATGAACAATGGGAAAGATCTTTTAATTCTCAAAACAAGTGCAACTACCTACATTCCAGAGTAAATCAAGTATTTTTATTCCTTCCCACAATATCTCTAAGAAACAGTAGCAATCTTATAAAGGAAATAATCTCTACTTTCCTCCATGGGTCACCAGGTTGGACCCAAGAGGGAAAAGCATGAAAAGAGAGAAAGCAATCTTGGATTTCTGTGAACTTTTGTGTATAGGGCCATTGTTTGTAGTCCATAAAGTGACACAGCAACAAAAGGTTGAAGCACATTTTCAGCCTTGGGCAGAGGAGAAATGATAGAAGGCAGAGCAGTATCATTACCTGAAGCTGTCAGAAAGTGGAAGCATGGAAGTCAGAGTGGGGAAATACTTCATCAGGCCAGAAAGGCCAAGGGATGCTCCACAGAGAAGTTGGGCATTGAGCCAGAAGACAAGAAGTAAATAAAAATAAAACCTGGTTGGGGCGCCTGGGTGGCTCAGTCGGGTAAGCTTCTGACTTCGGCTCAGGTCATGATCTCACGGTTTGTGAGTTGGAGCCCCGCGTTGGGCTCTGTGCTGACAGCTCAGAGCCTGGAGCCTGTTTCAGATTCTGTGTCTCCCTCTCTCTCTGACCCTCCCCCATTCCTGCTCTGTCTCTCTCTGTCTCAAAAATAAATAAACGTTAAAAAAATTTAAAAAAATAAAAATAAAACCTGGTTACTAGAAATCAAGAAGATCATGAATCAGGAGATCTAGGTACCAACCCCCCAGCACTACACTGTTAGCAGTGCTTCACTTTTCTGGGTGTCAGAGCAAGTCTATAGCTAAATGGGGTATTCCGCCATTCCCTTTCCAAGCCATCATTTTACATACATGACTTAAATGACCCCAGTTGAATGTGTCGTGGATACCACAATTTTTATTTCTCTTTTTGTCTAATAGTTTTTCCAACATTGTCAAATAAAGAGACAGCATGCCCAGAAAAGATGATATTCTGTCATTGTACATGGTGTTCAATCATGGCCTCATTTTTCATCTTGCTTTATGTTCTGTGGAGTTGAATCAATAAACCATCTCTTATTGTGAATAGTCCACCTGATGAAGTATAAACTAATTCAAACTTAGAATCTGATCTATTTTAAACACTTAAAATAGTTAAGTGGGCTGTTAGATATTCCAATCTCAGAACTAAGATGTGTTTATAAAAATAATTTCTCTAGGGTGCCTGGGTGGCTCAGTCTGGTAAGCAGCCATCTCTTGATTTCCCCTCAGGATATCATCTCAAGGTTCGTGAGTTTGAGCCCCACATCGGGCTCTGCGCTGACATTGGGCTCTGCTCTGAGCCCCACATCAGATCCTCAGTCCCCAGTCTCTCTCTCTCTGAAAAATAAATAAATGTTAAAAAAAATAGTTTCTCTCGATAGTGGCTGTTTGGTTCTGAAACAAGTCAGTACTTATTTTGTCTACTCCACCAACCCATTTCAGGCATGTGCTCTGAATCAGTAGGTTGTCCCCCAACCCCACCTCCATGGCAATTGGTGTTTCAGGTAGTAACAGCAGCACTCTCAAGGAACACAAAACCCCTTTTCCAGCTTCAGAAATTATTTCTGAAATTCTAGGCCATAGGTGAGTTGGCATTTGCCACTAAGTTATTTTGCTGTTACTTAGTTTGTAAGACTGATATATATTGGATGAATCGGTTTATCCAAAACCAAGTAAAACCTAAAACCTTTATCTAAGGAAAGATCCAGAGGTAAGGAGTGGTACCAACCTCTTACTTAATGGACTTCCCACCTCTCTGAAAGGGGTATACCCATCAATGGCTTTTGGGGATTCTCTGGTGACAGGGAAAGCTGACTGGGAGGCTGCTGCCACCATGCCTGTTTCCATGTGGGGTTTACACAAGAATGTTCAAGCCTATATTATTATCTACATTTTAAAGACCTATATCAAATGATTCCATGAAACAGGAATTACCATCACCCCACATCATCAGTGAGAAAATAATGGTCCCAATATGAAATAACTTTCACAGGTTACAGGCAGAGGAGTAGGGCTGGGGCCCAGATGCAAACTGGAGTCTGACTTTCCGGGACACAAATAACTGTGGTCCAGCTGACAATCCTGAGGGCACTGTCCATCTGACAGCCCCAAATTTAGCACCCAGCCTATTGCCCCAAGAGCCTGTGACTCTGCCTTTTGATTCTCTTGCAAGTACCAAGAGGTTCAATGTAAACCAGAAACTTGGGAGTCATTTTTATTGCCCCCTCCCCTTCACTCCTTACAAACAAGGAATTAGCAAATTCTGCTGATTTTTCTCCCTTAATAGTCACCACTATAGTATTTGCCACTTTAATATTTTGTTTAAAGGCAATGTTAAGCACAGACTTTGGATTGAGATTATCTTTTTTCAAATTGAGAGTAAACTTTATTCAAACTACTCATCCAAAAAAATATACTCGGTACATATGGTAATGTAGCAAAAAACTTGTGCTCGTAAGCCTTTGAAATATTCAAGTAATCTCCAATGATGCTGATCAGGAAATTCCTTTATTGGTGGGAAGAAATTACTTCTGTCTCCAGAACTATATCACCTGGGAATATTCTGAGTCTCCTTTCTTTTTTTTTATTTTTTTAATTAAAAAAAATTTTTTTTGATGTTTATTAATTTTTGAAAGAGAGAGAGACAGAGCACAAGAAGGGGTGGGGCAGAGAGAGAGAGGGGGACACAGAATCTGAAGCAGTCTCCGGGCTCTAAGCTGTCAGCACACAGCCCAACGCGGGGCTTGAACTCATGCGCTGGGAAATCATGACCTGAGCCGAAGTCATGGGCTCAACTGACTGAACCACCCAGGTGCCCCAGAGTCTCCTTTCAATGATGTCTCTAAATATGTGATATTGGGTGAGGCACTTTTCTTCTCTGTGCTTCAATTTTCTTACCTTTAAAAAGGTGAGCTACTCCATAGCATTGTGTGAAGATTAATATATGTAAAATTCTTAGAATAGTACACACAAAAATTGAGCCTTAAATATACATTTGCTGCTGTTACCGTGTGGTCATGCATGACTTCTGGAAAGTGTGTTCTTTCTATATTCAGAATGTGATTCAAAATCAAGATTTCTTCAGGAATTTTTCTGAAAAATGATACCCAGGCAATTCAAGAGCATAGGAGTATATTGCCTATAATCCTGTGCACTTGGCTGGGAAGGTAACACGAAGCCTCAGTGACACAGACTATGTGGATAAACCAGGTTTGCAGAAGACAGGAGCTCAAAAGAGTTGCCTAGAATAGAGGCTGAAGAGCCCCAAGAGATACAGCACAGCAGAGACAGACAGCACAGGGAGAAGAGAAGATAGGCTGGACTAAAAAGCATCTAGCCAGGATAGAAGTTCTGAAGAACCAATGCCTACTTTAATAGAAGAAGCTGGCCTCAGTTTCTCTAAAACGGATTTTGACAAGAGTTGTCCAACAGGATATCAGGAGCCTGCTTAAGTACTTCAGAAAAGGGCCAAGACTTTAGTAGGACACTGGATGTTGAAACGAGGAGAAGAGTCTGGTAAGAAGTATATGACTTAGAGGACATACAGGGGCCAGGGCTCATTCACAGTTTCCAGGGCATCAGGAAAATGGCAATAAGGATATTGTGGACCTCTGAGATGCATCTTTGCCTGGTCAGGCTGAACTCTGGAGTCAGGTTGTTCTTCCTGCTCCTTTCCCTGGGACGTGGCCCCTAGACCCCAGTTTGCTAAACCTGCCCTACAGCACTAGCTGTTCTCTCTCTGACTTCTCCATTCACTCCACTGCACTGAGTTCTGTCAGTTCTATGGCCTATCATGGCCATGCAACCACAGAAAGGCCTAAGATTTCAAGACATTGTAAGCCATGAGTTTCCATAATCTCATTTGTCCTTATGGTATGAGTAAAGATAGAGCATCCCTTCATGCTGAAAACTAAAAAGTAAGGTTAAAGATGATATTACCAGGTAGAATATCCACAGCCAGACTGGCTGCCAGGGTCTATAAGGTGAGGGTTAGTTGTACAGCCAGCTTTGCTGAGCTCATGCTTAGAATGAAAGCACTTCTTTGCAGGTTAGGGAATAGAGGAGAAGCAATCTGGAAAGACAAAGCACCCTAAATTTCCTCTCTATATATAACTATATATTAGGGGAAGGCAATTTGATGGCATTTATTAAAACTTTAAAAATTTATAACGTGCAGAACATAAGCACCCTGCCAGTAGGAACTTGACTTTCTTCACTGCTCTACACTGCTATGAACCCCAGAATCTAGAACAGTAGGTTCAAAATCTTTTACTTCAAAATATTTGTAGAATGGACTTAAACTTATGACTCAACCATTCTACTTGTTAGAATTTAGTTACACTATTCAGCTTTTGCAATGGTATTGAATGTCCCTAATATCCCAGAGTAGTATAATAAGAAATCTCTCTTTCTCTGTTACCACCACTTGGGAATGTGGGTCAGCTCTGGTCTTCTCTGCATGTGCTCCCATTATGGAGTCATAGATGGAGGAAAGCAGACCTTATCTCAGATATGCTGTTCCTGAGGCAAAGGGAGAAAGAGCAACAGGTGGAGCTGAACTACACCATCCGAAGCAGAGTGTCCCTTCTGATGTGGTGCTCACAGGTCCAAAGCCAATAATGGGACAGGGAATGTGCTTTGCTTGCTTGGAGACATGACAAGGGCAGGATAGATATGATGCAGTGTGAATCAGTAGAACACAATCGTAGGGAAACCCAGACAAACAAGTAGGCTTGTCCCAGGGTGTTTTTAGCATCTTGTTTGTGAAAAATAAAAAAAAAAAAAAGTTGTAAAATACTATCAATGATTGAATGGATAAGGCATACTAGAGAATATACTATAGCAGTTGTGCATGATAAGGAAGATTTTTATAGAATGAACAACCCCCCAAAACATACTAGTGAAAATAAACCCCTGCAAAATGATATATAAAATAGCAAACAGCACAAAATACTATTTTTATTTGGTACATTCATGTGTCTACATGCCTTTAAGAAGTATGGCAATATGATAGACCTATTTTTAACTTTTTGAAGCACTTTCATACCGTTTTCCATAGTAGCTGAACCAATTTACATTCCCATCAACAGTGCACAAGTGTTCTCTTTTCTCCACATACTGGCCAGCACTTATTATCCCTTATCTTCTTGTGATAGCCATTATAACAGGATGAAGTAATACATCATTGTGGTTTTGATCTGCATTTTCCTGATGATTACTGATGTTGAACATCTTTTCATGTACTTGTTGACCAAATGAAATATTATTCAGCCATGAAAAGAAAGGACATCGTGCTGTTTGTGATAACATGTATAGAACATGAGGACATTATGTTAAGTGAGGTAAGTCAGAAAGAAAAAGATAAGTACTGAATAATATCACTTGTATGTGGAATTTTAAAAAGCCAAATATGTAAAAACAGACAAAGGAAAATGGTGGTTATTAAGATATGGGGGGAGGGTAGGACAGACGTTGAAGGGTGCAAACTTGCAACAAGTACTAAATAAGCCCTAGAGACTTAATGCACAGTATTGTATTATAATCATCAAACTTGCTGAGAGACTAGAATTTAATTCTTCCAACCATTAAAAAAATGATAATTAATATGGTAGGTGTTAATTATGGCTAGTCTCAATCACATTACAACATATAAATGTATCAAATTAAGATGTTGTGCACCTTAAATTTACACAATGTTATGTGTCAAATATATTTCAACTAAAAACAAAAGTAAAGGGGTGGGTTAAATGGGAAAGGGGTATTAAAGAGGGCACTTTTGGGGATGAATACTGAGTGTCATATGTAAGAGATGAATCACTTGATTCTACTCCTGAAACCAAGACTACACTGTATGTTAATTAACTTGAAAATAAACTTAAAAAAAAAAAAGTATGACAAGATGTTACCAAATGGATAGATGTTGGCAGGGTAAAAAGTGAGTGAGTGTGGGGTGGGAGGATACACCAGGATACACCTGCTATTCTTTTCATGTGAGGGGGTTTGCTTAAACTTTTATGCCCAAGAGGATAAGAAAAACTGACTTTTATGGCAAATACCTCTTCCTCTACTGAGACAAGAAGAGCAACTTAAACAAAAAATGGTCCAATACTAAAGCCAACTCCTATGATAATATTTCCTTTCAAAGTGAGCCTGAAATTGGTTGGCTAAATTTCATTTAGAGAAATGTTATAATTTCTGGTAATGGTTTGTTTTTTTATTTTTTTCATGGAAAAAATCTTGAGTTGAGCCCCAAAGACTGTGTTGGTGCCACTGGTTCATTCTACTCGGTAACCAGGACTCTAATGAAAGCTTTGAACCACTGTCCTCCAGATGCTAGATCATCTGTGTTAATTCTGCCACCTTTGATTTTTAAGGAAAAAAAAAAAAGAGAAAGCAAAGCATGTAACACTTTCTATCTTCAATGAACTCTGGTTGAACCTGACAGATGTTGGAGCTTTTCATTTTCTCCTCAAGCAAGGCTCAATGGAGATTATGTTACCAGGGTAATCGCCATCACTCTGTTTGCTCTATTAATCTACCCCCTCTAAATGTTGATTCTAGATATATAAATGTGGCCTTAGTGTCCATTTTTCCACAGATTTACCAGCTTGGGTTTTCATTTTGAAATTTTACTAATATCAGTCCTCTAATTAAAGGAAAATAGAAAGAAAGAAAATCTTCAACTGCTGTGGCTGTAAATCACATACTTGGAAAAATAATTTTACTTATTCTTTGGGTTGCTTCAACATGAGGCTATTATTCTAACTAAACACTTCTCAGGATGTCTGGGATTTGGAATCACACATACCATTGTTCATCCACTTTCTAACAGGGAAAAAATATCTGGACTTCTGTGAGCCTCTGTTTCTACCCCTGTAGTACAGAGATAATTACTACCTTACACAATGTCATTAGGAAGATAAAATAAAATTAGGTAAGTTAAGTACTAGGCTACTGTCTTCAAAACAAGATATGTTCCCTGGAAATTTAATCAATGGTATTGTGGTTGCATTATATGGTGATAGATGGTAGCTATACTTGTGGTGAGTATAGATAGCATCAGTATAGAGTTGTTGGATCACTATATTGGATATCTGAAACTATGTAACATTGTGTGCAAACTATACTTCAAATAATAATAATTTTAAAAAGGCATGTTCTCTTAATATTAGTTCCTGAGATTCTGTCTCTGATTATGTATGGGAAGATTGGTTATACTAACATGAAGTACCTTACTCCCTCTCATTTGCTACAAAGTGAGTGCAGGAGTATTCCCCAAGAAAAAGTAGAGGAATACTTGCTCCACTTAACAAGGAGGAAAGTGTTCTGGCAGGGAAGCAGACCCTTCTCAAACCAACATTACTCTACACACTGTAGCTTGATTTCAGTCACCACAGACCTCAGGGCAGTCCTCCATCCAGCCTGCTGAACCTTCAGTGTAGGTCAGTCCCTGGACTTGAGGCTGAAAATCTGGCATAACATAGGACAAGAGGAATTCAAAACACGTGAACTTAGTGAGACATTTTACCTTTCAGAGTCTTAATCTTCTTATCTGGACAATTGGGGGGGTGGGTAAGATAGATGACCTTTGAGATTCCTTCTGGGGGTACACACAGACAAATAATGACTCTGGGGTTCTAATCTGCTGTTAATATACATAACACAAGTAGTCAGTAGGTGCAGAGTAACTGGATGGTGACTCACCAATTATGGATTCCTGGTTTCCTGGAGCTGTTTCTTTCTGGGATCTGTCTCTCAGGAAATCATAGTTGCTTTACTGATTCCCAAATACTCTTCTGCAGACATTTGCTTTCTGGTATGAAAAAAAAAAAATGGAGTGACTTATACTGATTAGGTTTACCTTGTTAGAACTCTGAAAGACAAACTGAAAAGGAATGGTAGATTCACTGTGCTTACTGTTTAATGACCCTGGCTGCTGTTATTGTTGTTTTGGCTAACTCTAGACAGAGTACTAGATTTCAAACACCTTGTCTGAGACCATGCAGAAAAAAGCACCAATATGTTTTGAGCATCCACAATGGACCCAGTGTTACATGGAAAGCTTCATATATCATTAATATATATTTATTTTATAGTGATATCAGTGTATTAAAAATAAAGCAAAACAAATAAATAAGACTCCAGCTGTGAAAATTAATAAAGAGAAACCAAAAAAGTAGATTCAGGATGCTAGACAGGAAGGCTACTAGGGGGAACCATACCATTCAATGCTAATCACAAGAAGAATTGTCAACTACAGACCCAACAGAAGATTCCTTAACAAGAAAGAATGATCGATTATAGGCCACCCAGGGAAAGTACATTGCATCTTCTACAAGAATTTACCCCTGCAACTTAGCCAATGAGAAACCTTCACCACCCCGAACTCTTGCTTTTCTCCAAAGGACTTTCCCTCAAAACAACTCCTCTCAACTTCCTCCTTCTCTAGAAAATAATGTTCCTCTCTTTTTTTGTTGTTGTTGGACTGACTTATGATTTTGCTGTGACTTGCTAGCCATGGATTGTAATTTTCTGCTTTTCTCAAATAAACCAATCTTTTGCTAGTAAAATAACTGGCAGTTTTATTTTTTTTAACATTTGTTCATTTTTGAGAGATTGTGAGTGAGGGAGGGGCAGAGAGAGAGAAAGAATCTGAAGCAGGCTCTAGGCTCTGAGCTGTCAGCAACAGAGCCCAACGCGGGGCTCGAATTCGTGGACTGCAAGATCATGACTTGAGCTGAAGTCAGAGGCCTAACCCACTGAGCCACTCAGGCGTCCCAGTGGCAGTTTTATTTTTAAGGTTGACATCATACATTCTTAAGTCTAGTTAACTTGTGTTCAGATTCTGACTTTTCTCCTTACTTACTGTGTCACCTTGATTAAGCTATTCAGCCTGGTGAGACTCAGATTTTTTATCAGTAAAGTAATAATAACCACCATTTTTTCAAAATTCTGTGTGAATTAAAAATATTATCTGTAGGGGCACCTGGGTGGTTCAGTTGGTTAAGTGTCCAACACTTGATTTCAGCTCAGGTCATGATCTCACAGTTTATGGATTTAAATCCTTTGTCTGGTTCTGTGTTGACAGTGGAGCCTGCTTTGGATTCTCTCTCCCTCTCTCTCTCTCTGCCCCTACCCCATGCTTGCTCGTGCTTTCTCTCCCCCCTCTCTAAAAACAAATAAATAAACTTGAAAAAAATAGTACCTGTAAACCATAGCACACAATGGGTTTCCTTCAGCAGTGGCTATTGGTACCATTACTGACTGACACATGGAATATAGATGCCATATGTCACATCTCTGCTTTCTGTACTCTTTTTGTGAAAGCAAGGGATGAGTTTCTCAAAGTCTGTTTCCTCATGTTTAAAAAGGATTAACGGGGGGAGGGCCTGGAAGACGGTGGCATAGGAGGACGCTGGGCTCACTGTGCGTCCTGCTGATCACTTAGATTCCACCTACACCTGCCTAAATTACCCAGAAAACGGTCAGAGGATTAGCAGAACGGAGTCTCCGGAGCCAAGCGCAGACGAGAGGCCCACGGAAGAGGGTAGGAAGGGCGGCGAGGCGGTGCGCGCTCCACGGACTGGCGGGAGGGAGCCGGGGCGGAGGGGCGGCTCACCGGCCAAGCAGAGCCCCCGAGTCTGGCTGGCAAAAGTGGAGGGGCCAGACGGACTGTGTTCCGACAGCAAGCAAGACTTAGCCTCTGGGAGGTCATAAGTTACAGCTCTGCTCGGAGAGCGGGAAAGCTGGAGGACAAAAGGAGGGAGAGCTGCTGAGCCCCCGGACGGCAGAGCTCAGCTTGGTGGGGAACAAAGGCGCTCGCCAGCGCTATCTCCCCCGCCCATCCCCCAGCCAAAATCCCAAAGGGAACCAGTTCCTGCCAAGGAACTTGCTCGCTCCACACAAACACCCAACTCTGTGCTTCTGCAGAGCCAAACCTCCGGCAGCGGATCTGACTCCCGCCTGTTGCCACAGGGCCCCTCCTGAAGTGGATCACCTAAGGAGAAGGGAGCTAAGCCTGCCCCTCCTGCCCCCATGCACCTTGCCTACCCACCCCAGCTAATACGCCAGATCCCCAGCACCACAAGCCTGGCAGTGTGCAAGTAGCCCAGACTGCCAGGCCACCCCACAGTGAATCCCGCCCCTAGGAGAGGGGAAGAGAAGGCACACACCAGTCTGACTGTGGCCCCAGCGGTGAGCTGGGGGAAGACATCAGGTCGGACTGCAGCCCAGCCCACCAACTCCAGTTATACACCACAGCACAGAGGAAGTGCCCTGCAGGTCCTCACCACTCCAGGGACTATCCAAAATGACCAAACGCAAGAATTCCCCTCAGAAGAATCTCCAGGAAATAACAACAGCTAATGAACTGATCAAAAAGGATTTAAATAATATAACAGAAAGTGAATTTAGAATAATAGTCATAAAATTAATCACTGGGCTTGAAAACAGTATACAGGACAGCAGAGAATCTCTTGCCACAGAGATCAAGGGACTAAGGAACAGTCACGAGGAGCTGAAAAACGCTTTAATTGAAATGCAAAACAAAATGGAAACCACGACGGCTCGGATTGAAGAGGCAGAGGAGAGAATAGGTGAACTAGAAGATAAAGTTATGGGGAAAGAGGAAGCTGAGAGAAAGAGAGATTAAAAAAATCCAGGAGTATGAGGGGAAAATTAGAGAACTAAGTGATACACTAAAAAGAAATAATCGACGCATAATTGGTATCCCAGAGGAGGAAGAGAGAGGGAAAGGTGCTGAAGGGGTACTTGAAGAAATTATAGCTGAGAACTTCCCTGAACTGGGGAAGGAAAAAGGCATTGAAATCCAAGAGGCACAGAGAACTCCCTTCAGACGTAACTTGAATC
>NW_026057582.1:118640362-118840923 GCF_023721935.1 Panthera uncia
CACATCCCCAAAGGCAAGGGAATTAAAAGCAAAAGTGAATTACTGGGACCTTATGAAGATAAAAAGCTTCTGCACTGCAAAGGAAACAACCAACAAAACTAAAAGGCATCCAACGGAATGGGAAAAGATATTTGCAAATGACATATCGGACAAAAGGCTAGTATCCAAAATCTATAAAGAGCTCACCAAACTCCACACCCGAAAAACAAATAACCCAGTGAAGAAATGGGCAGAAAACATGAATAGACACTTCTCTAAAGAAGACATCCGGATGGCCAACAGGCACATGAAAAGATGTTCAACATCGCTTCTTATCAGGGAAATAACAAATCAAAACCACACTCAGATATCACCTCACGCCAGTCAGAGTGGCCAAAATGAAGAAATCAGGAGACTATAGATGCTGGAGAGGATGTGGAGAAACGGGAACCCTCTTGCACTGTTGGTGGGAATGCAAATTGGTGCAGCCGCTCTGGAAAGCAGTGTGGAGGTTCCTCAGAAAATTAAAAATAGACCTACCCTATGACCCAGCAATAGCACTGCTAGGAATTTATCCAAGGGATACAGGAGTACTGATGCATAGGGGCACTTGTACCCCAATGTTTATAGCAACACTCTCAACAATAGCCAAATTATGGAAAGAGCCTAAGTGTCCATCAACTGATGAATGGATAAAGAAATTGTGGTTTATATACACAATGGAATACTATGTGGCAATGAGAAAGAATGAAATATGGCCTTTTGTAGCAACGTGGATGGAACCGGAGAGTGTGATGTTAAGTGAAATAAGCCATACAGAGAAAGACAGATACCATATGGTTTCACTCTTATGTGGATCCTGAGAAACTTAACAGAAACCCATGGGGGAAGGGAAGGAAAAAAAAAAAAAAGAGGTTAGAGTGGGATAGAGCCAAAACATAAGAGACTGTTAAAAACTGAGAACAAACTGAGGGTTGATGGGGGGTGGGAGGGAGGGGAGGGTGGGTGATGGGTATTGAGGAGGGCACCTTTTGGGATGAGCAGTGGGTGTTGTATGGAAACCAATTTGACAATAAATTTCATATATTAAAAAAAAATAAAAAGGATTAACGGTAGTGTATACTTCTCAGGGTTGATGCAAAATGCATTTGGCAGAGTGAGTCCTGGAAAATAATTAGTACTCAGTAAATAATTGCTACTTTCCTCTACATTTTCTATTATGTGCAATAGTGTTATATTTAGAACAATCTCTTTCAGTTGACCCATATCATTCTCTGAATAATTTGTGTTCAATTCAATGCTCGAAATAGGCCAAAAGTTAGAAGGCATTCCATGATATCAGAGGTTGTGCTGGGAGTTTCAAACACCCTTTCTGACCCTGTTGACATTTCATGTGCAACAGGAAAAATATTGCACATGTTTTTGTCTACAGAAAAACAGCAAACTTACATTTGCCTCTGATTTCTTCCAGGCAGGACTCAGTAGATCTTGTTTGCCATACACAGAACCAGGTATCAGAGGATAACATGAAAGCCAGGTGTATGACAAAATGAGATCTAGATTGCATTTCAAAAGTGGCTCTGAGATGGAAGGACTTTTTAAAGAACAGGTGTTTGGAGCCCCCCCCCCCCCACCTTCCATATTTCTACTATGAACTTTTCCTCTGAGATTAAAAAGCAACAGGCTTGCAAGAGGCTTTTCTTTCCATTTTCTGTGCTATTTTGGTACTATTTTTCTAGTATTCAGCCGTGCAGTTTTTTTCTCCCAGCCTTCACGCTTTTTTGACTGAAAGTTATTATCATTCCTCTGTGTTTGGAACTGGTCCCTAGGAAGCTCAGATTCTCGCATTTTCATTTCTAATCTAGGCTATGTGTTCTCACCTTTTGACTATCTGCTTCTGACTTAACTTTTCACTTACATCTACTTAGACAATTGGCTTTTATTTTTTTAATCGGCGGACTTATTTCATTAGGCAGTTTTAGGTTCATAGAAAAACTGAGCAGATACTGCACAGAGTTACCATTTATCCCCTCCTCCAGAATTCAGTTCCCCTACTATTATTTTTTAACAGATTTATTGAGGTATAATTGATATACCGAAAGATGTATATATTTAATGTATAGAATTTAATGAATTTGGACAAATGCATATGCATGGAACCATCATCACAATCAAGGTAATAAACATATCCATCACCTCCAAAAATTATCTTTGTGCTCCTTTGTGTTTGTTTATGTGTGTGGGGAGTTATAAGAGCACTTAACGTGAGATTACCTTCATAACCAATTTGTAAGTGTGCAACACAGGATTGTCAACTACAGGCACATTGTACAGCAGATCTGTAGAACTTACTCATCTTGGCATAACTAGTTCCTTTATTGAATACATTTTATTTTAAAACATTGCCTTCCACTGCTCTGTCAGTGATAAAAGCTAAAATACTTGGGCTCCATTCCCATAAGGTACATTTCACATCTTGGTTTCCTTGAGATTCTTCCTACAAGGACTATTTAAGAATGAAATAGTGCTTTCTGAGTGACAAGTGCTAGAAGAGTAGAGATCATATATCGGATGCTTCTGACTGAGACATTTTGTTTAATCTTTCCTTACAAGCTTTGCCTTTGGTGTCATCTCACCTTTACAAGTTTATATTTGTTAAGAGAAGAATGACATCAAAGCAAAGCCTGAGACAAAAGTTAGGCATTACTACTTAGATAGTAGAATTCCAGGGAAGTATGAGTGAGCACAAAAGCAGCAAGACAAGGAAGGAGAGACAACCAGCCACCTGGTCCATGCAACCTTGTGGGTTCATCTCCTGAAAGGCAATGTGATTGCCTACCTCTCAGGGGAGCTGAAACAGGGAAAGTAAAGAAGAAGAATATATTGACTGATCTTCACCTCCTACTGGTTGGAAGATCATCCTTATAGTATTTTGGTATTCCTGCATTTCCAGTTGCATAGACGTGGGTACAAAGCATATCCTATGGAATCTTATGCCTCAATACCAATAAGCAAACCTATGGTGGGTGATGAAAAGTGACGAGTAAGGCAGGAGGCAAGGTGCTATTGGGTTATGCCTACATGGAGCTGGCTGCCTCATTGTTCCAGTGAAGCTGGAATAATGCAGAAGGAAGCTAGAGGCAGAGGGACTGAGAGAATCTAAAGTAGCAGAGTAGGGTAGGTGGTGATATTTGGGCTGTCGATGATGGAGACTATAAATCACAGAAAGGAATAGTGTTTTCACAACAACAGTGTGGCTGAAGCACAGCCATATTCATATTCCATATTTTGACAGCCACAATAAAACTACATAACTAAGTATGCAGTCTACCTAATAAAGAGTGCTTTGATTCAATAGAAATTTAATGAAGTTTTGGTTCAAGATGGAGATGTAGGAGGCTCCTGCACTCATTTCCTCCCTCTGACCATTGAAACTACAACTACACACAGAAGAATACCCTCTGAAAGAAATCTAGAAACTAGCTGAGTGACCCCTACACATCTGGTGAACAAGAAAAAAAAAAAAACACATCGAACTGGATAGGAGAGGTAGACACAATCTCACCACAGCCCCACCCTGGGGATGGAAATATGATAGGAAGGGAAATCTCAACTCCCATCTTCTCCCCAAATAGCAAAGGATTTAGACCCCAAATCCAGCACTCCAACTTTTAAGACTTCCACCTGAAGGATAAAACCCCAAAATATCTGGGTCTGAAAGCCGATGGAGCTTGTGTCCATGAGACCCATTGACTACAACATAGAAATAGTTCTTATGGGTTATTGAGGACTCACTGTTCTGATTTTTTTTTAATTAGTGATGGCATTTTAATTTTAATTTTATTTTATTTTAAATTTACATCCAAGTTAGTAGGCATATAGTGTAAAAATGATTTCAGGAGTAGATTCCTTAATGCTCTTTACCCATTTAGCCCATCCCCCCTCCAACAACCCCTCCAGTAAAGCTCAGTTTGTTCTCCATATTTACGAGTCTCTTCTGTTTTGTCCCTCTCCCTGTTTTTATATTATTTATATTTCCCTTCCCTTATGTTCATCTGTTTTGTCTCTTAAAGTCCGCATATGAGTGAAATCATATGATTTTTGTCTTTCTATGACTGACTTATTTCACTTAGCATAATACCCTCCAGTTCCATCCACGTAGTTGGCAAGATTTCATTCTTTATGACTGCTGAGTAATACTCCATTGTGTGTGTGTGTGTGTATATATATATATATATATATACCACATCTTCTTTATCCATTCATCCATCGATGGACATATGGGCTCTTTCCATACTTTGCCTATTGTTGGTAGCGCTGCTATAAACATGGGGTGCATGTGTACCTTCAAAACAGCACACCTATATCCCATGGGTAAATGTCTAGTAGTACAATTGCTGGGTCGTAGGGTAGTTCTATTTTTAGTTTTTTGAGAAACCTCCACACTGTTTTCCAGAGTGGCTGCACCAGCTTGCATTCCCACCAAGAATGCAAAAGAGATCCTCTTTCTCCGCATCCTCACCAACATCTGTTGTTGCCCAAGTTGTTAATGTTAGCCATTCTGACAGGTGTGAGGTGGTATCTCATTGTGGTTTTGATTTGTATTTCCCTGATGATGAGTGATGTTGAGAGGACTCACTGTTCTAATTTAATACATATTAAGGGGCCTGTTGCAATTCTTTCCAGAGACTGATGAGGCTAACATGTATCATTTTTGTGTTTTCCCTCTGCTCAGCTCCAGATCACTGAAGTCTCCTCAAAGAGAGCTTGTGAGCATGTCTGGTGCCTAGTTTTGGCAGCCTACATCTCTTAAGCCCCTGACTCTGGTGGCCAGCAGAACTTTGGTTCACAGGTGCCACAAGACTGTATCAAACAAAGAAATGGTTCTGAACCAGCTATCTCACAGAGCTCAGCATAGAGACAGTAGTCAAAAACCTTCATCCCCCAGTCATTCCCTAAAACAAGATTATTTGCATATAACAATAAAGAGTGCTTGAAAATAACAACCAGATTCCTCTAATCACTGTCATCATAACTCTAGGAAATGGAGCAGGAAGATGGGCCAATTGTGGATATTTCATCTGACTACCTTAGAAGCTTAGGATGATGAAATTGAACCACAAAACACAAACATTCTTTGAGGCCAGGAGTTTTTCCTTCTCTTTTTTTCATCACCATATTCATGACCTGGCATACAGTAGTCAATAAATATTTATTGAATGACTAAACGACTAAAATGTAAATAATATGTACACAGGATCATGATAGGAAGCTACATTTCTCAGTGGAAAAGGTTAGACTTTGCTGGGTGAGGAAGAAAGAAAGCTCTTCTGGTAAGAAGCCAAGCAGAACACTAGGAGACCAGGAAAACCCACACACTTCACCAGAGTTGATGGCATAAGCAAGACTCGTAAACCCCTAGAGGCAGGAGTAATTTCCTTAAGAATGGGTGGGCAAGAGAACTGGAGGGTTGACTCTTCCAGGTGGTTATACAAATACCATTAACCTAGTATATATTAGTCCACATGCCAATGGCAGAAAACACTTTTCTCAAATGTACACAATTCATTTCACCAAGATGGACCATATTTTGGGATACAAAACAAAAATTAAAAGACTAGAAATTATATAAAGTGTCATATCATAATAAAATTAAGCTAGAAATCAGTGAAAGTATCTTAAAAACTTTCAAATATTTAAAATAACTCAAGAAAAAAAGATGAAGTCTTAAGGGAATATTTTTTTAAATAAAGAAAAATGAAAACACAACATGTCAAAATTTGTGGGGTATCCTTTAAGCACTACTTAGATGGAAATTTATAGTATTAAATAAACATGATAGAAATTAAGAAAGTTCTCAAGTCAATTATCTAAATACATACCTTAAGAAACTACTGGGCAAAAAAAAAATAATTCAAAAGCTTGCAGAATGAAACAAATTATAAAAATATGTGAGCAGAAATCAGTAAAAGTGAAACATAAATGTAGAAAACCAATGAAACTAAAAGCTGCTTCTTTAAAAAATTTTAAAAATTGATGAAACTCTAGCCAGTCTGACAGGGGAAAAAGAAAAACACACTTCCAATATTAGAAATGAAAAACTAGACATATATACCGACTTCATAGATATTAACAGGATAAACAGGGCTTAAGTTCAATAAACTTAATAAATTCTATGGCCCTAAATTCAATAAATAAGACAAAATGTACTAATTCTTCAAAGGCAAAAATTTATCAAAACTTACTAAAAAAATAATATGAATAGTTCTATATCTATTTTCTAATTGAATTTTCAGTTAAATATGTGCTTCTCTTCCTAGAGGAAAAAAAAAAAAAAAACAAACAAAAACGAAAACTTCAGGTCCATATGAGTTCACTAACAAATTCTTCCAAGCATTCAAGAAAGAGACAATATATATTCTACATAATCTTTTCTAGAATATAGAAAACACCTCCCAACCTATTTTATAAGGCTAATATTACCCTAATCCCAAAACTGGACACAAAAATAACAAGAAGAAAAACAAAAGACCAAAATCCCGCATGATCATAGATGTAAAAATCTTCAATAAAGTGTTATTAGGAAATTGAATACAGAATATATAAAAAGGATAACATATCACTGCCACGTAGGGCTCATGCCAGAATGCAAGACTGGCTCAATATTTGAAAATCGATCAATATAATTCACTAGATTAACAGACTAACTAGAAAAACCATATGATCTTCTCAATTGATACAGAAAAAGCATTAAAATTCAATATCCATTTATTGATAAAAACTCTAAGCAAATGCAATTAAACCAAATCTTCTTAACCTGATAAATAGTATTCACAGAAGAAACCCTACAGCTTAATCATGCTTAATGGTAAAGGAGGCAATATCTCCACCCACTCTTCAGCATCAGGAACAACCTTGTCCTGATAGTCACAACCAATGAATCAGGGGAGTGGCAGGAGAAGAAGAAGAAAAAAAAAAAATCTCAATTCCCAGGCAACATGATTTACATAGAAAATTCAAAAGAATCTACAAAATCAGTTTATAACTAATAGTTTAGCAAGTTCATCTTTATACATGATCAAAATACAAAAGTTGTCTGTATTCCTAAGTAAATCTGTGGCAACAATGACAATCGGGACTTGAAATGATAAAAAAATAAATATAAAACAAAATAAAAAAACAGGCATTTCTAGTAGTCATTTCCACTGCATGCACATAAGCACACATACAGAAAAAAACACACAGGTACAAATCTAACAGAAAAAGTGCAGGATCTGTATGCTGAAAACTGCAAAACACTGATAAAAGAAAATAAAGGTTTTTGTTTGTGGGGTTTTTTTTAGTTCTAAATGAAGAGGCATATCATGTTTATGGATTACAATATTCCATTTTTTTAAGACATTAATTATGCATGAGGCCCCTGTTTGGCTCAGACATACCACTAAATGCCTATTAGAAGGGCAAAACAAACAAACAAGGACAATACCAAATATTTGCAATGATGCAGGACACCAGGAAATCTCATTCATCACTGGTGGAAATGCAAAATGAGACTGCCAATTTGGAAAACAGCTTGTTATAAAATAAAACCATACACTTATTAAAAAATCAAGCAATCCTACTCCTGGGTGTTTATCCAAGTGAATTGAGAGACTTTGCTCAACAAAATCCTGTATGCAAATGTTTATGGCAGCTTTTTTTTCATAATAGCTGGAACTATAAATAGGCAAGATACCCTTTCACTTGTAATGGATAAACAAACTGCCAAATAGTCATAAAATGTAATAATGCTCAGCAATAAATAGTAATGGGCTACTGATTCACTTAAGAACATGGATGAATCTTGGGGTGCCTGGGTGGCTCAATCAGTTAAGTGTCAGACTCTTGGTTTTGGCTCAGGTCATGATCTCATGGTTCACGAGTTTGAGCCCCATGTTGCGGCGCTCTGTGCTGACAGCTGCAGAGCCTTCTTGAGATTCTCTGTCTCCCTCTCTCTCTCTGCCCCTCCTGGTTCACTCTCTATAATATTTTTCTCTCTCTCAAAATAAATAAACATTTTAAGAAATGAACTTTAAATGCATTTTGCTAAGTGAAAGAAGCCAGACCCAAAAGGCACCTCACCCTCATCATCTATTTGAATGAGTATCACTGGGAGGGGGTCTGGGAACTTGAATTTTCTAGCCAGTTTTCAGGTGATGATGATCCTTCTGATTTTAGGCCACATGTGAATAGCTCTGTTCAAGTATGCATCTGCCCCAGACTTTACTAGTCAACAGTCCCCACAGACAGATCTATAAGTGGAAGGAACCAGATTGCAACAAAAGGAAAAAACAAAGGTGCATGGGAGTAGGGGATGTAACTGCAAAAATGTAACATTGTTAACCACTTCTTTTACAATGTATTTTATCTTTTGGTTTACTTAACTATATCTGTGAATAGACCAGGAGTATGGAAAAAAAATGTTTTCTTCGGTTTTACATCGTCATGGCTTAGTACAATTATAATCAAGTCGTAGAAACTAAATATCTATGTTAACCTGTGAATAAACTCACAAAATTAGAGACCTCTTTGTTTACTACTTTGTAACCTTGGGAAACTTACCCAACTTCTCTCTTTATCCAACCATAAAATGTGAATAATAACAGTAATAAGGTTAAAAAGCGTTAATACATGTAAATTGCAAAGAATAGTGCCTGACTCTTAGCAAGTACTAAATAAATGTTAGTTGTTGTTATTTCACTGTGTAGAATAGCATAAAATGTGGTTGTGTGTCAGTACATGCCTAATTATCTTGGAAGGAAAAACCTATCTACTGCTTTGTTGCTAGGAAATACAAATTTCAGCAACAGCCTGATAGAATAAAACACTTCCAGTGGGTATTCTTAACTTCCATGCTACTAGAAGTAATTGTAATTGATAATTTTTTCTCCTCCCAAAGTTTCTATTTTTGAAATGATATACAAACACAACATTTTTAAAATCCTTTTCTTTCTCTTTATTTTAGCAATCAAAATCTCCTCAAATAAGTGTAAAAGGCATAATAGTGTTTCATTAACCTCATGTATGGAAAAAGACAGTTATTTTTTCTCCATTGGAAGTTATACTAGCTTAAAATATAGTTTACAGCTATAATCTTCTTTACTTATCCAAACATAAGCACAAAATGAAAAGCATTTTATTAAAGTGGTAAAACATATCAAGTCCTATTACACTCATTTTTTTATTAGAAATAATAGGACATCCCAAATATACAGCAGATTAGCAAGAGTATGTAGTAGTAAGTAAGTAAGAGTAAGTAAGAGTAGTAAGAATAATGTAATTATTCTTAAGTAATTACATTCAATTCTGTAGCTATTAGCATAGATTTTATTGGCATAATCCAAACCACACTACCCTGGCACTCTACAGTATAATAGCCACCAGCCACATCTGGCTACTTAAACTAAAATTAAATTAAATAAAAAATTTAGTTCCCTAATCACACAAACCACAATTCAAGTGCTCAATAACAGAGCAGATATAGAACATTCCATCACCATGGAAAGTTCTATTGCAGAGTGCAATTATTGCATTAACCAGTTGTCAACCAGAAATATTGGGTTTTATCTCTGTGCTCTTTTGAGGACTGTTTTAGAGTGATTAGTATTTTTTTTCTATAATGCTTTCTATCTTTATAGATGACACAGTTGATGAACTGAAAAATTTCCTTGTGGGGTCCATGAGTAGCTCTGAATGTGCAGAAAGCTGGTCACAACAGACAGCTTCAGTTCACTGTAGGCCCCTGGGGTAGAACTCAATTAAAAGTAACTTTGCACCTGCTCATTTGCTGAACACAACTAAGTGAGGGAAATGTGCTTCTGCACCATTTCCATACTCCACTCACCCAGACAGTCACTCTCTCCCCTCTACCTACACCACGCACCTGGTCTGTTTTCCCTAAAAAGGTATGGGAGACAAACTGTGCCACGTTGTTGAAATGTCGAATCTTTGAATTATACTGGATGCTTCTTCAACTCAGCCAGTATCTTTTTCAGGAAATTAAAACACCAACTTAGTAAGTTTCAGCTCATTTTCAGAAATGACCTACCTTGATCAGGCCCCAGGTACTATAGTATGTTGAGGACACAGGACTGGATGAGGCTGTGGACATTTTGCAATTGAAACACAAACCTGGATCAGAAAAGGTGGGGATTTTGAACTGTCAGAATGTAACATGAGCATATGAGATAAGAGAGGGAGGGATTAATGGCAAAGTGGTTTCTAAAGGGCCATGAAAAGCCACCAAGGCAAACTTCCCACAGGGCCAAGGCAGCAGCAGACATCAGGCTTGTCAGCAAGCTTCTACACTGGGCTTTCCTCTACGGTGAGCAACGCAATAAAGTGGTGTGTGGATGGATGGATGGATCTGAGGGTGATGTTCAGTATGACAAGTGGAGAAACCATCAGGTTACAATAGTCTATCTGAAATACAGGTACTGGCTCTGCAGCTGCTTCATTGCTGCAAGACCCTGAGGCATCCAGTTCAGCCTCTGGAATACCCTGGAACTCTGACACACAATGCATTACTGAGAAGCAGGTGGTCAGTTAGGTGGCATCTCCCTGTCCTATGTTCCATACAAGTCTTTCTGGATGTATGGATAAAAATGGAGATTCTTTTAAAATATATGTAAAGACAGGAAACAAATATGCATTGCTCAGAGGTGAGCACACAGCAGCACTGACCAAATGATACCCTCACTCTCCCAGAATAGCATCCCAAACCTAGGACTTTACCCAGGCTTTCAAGAAAGCTGATTTCATGATGTCCAATAAAGTCAAAGCCCTCATGTGCACAGGACTACTTCAGGAACAACCTCAAGGGAGGTGAAGTTGGAGGCCGCTTAGCTGAGTGTGGATTCAGGATATGACTAGTTTATTACAGGGCTCAAATACATACTGGAGTCTTGATCTGATAATCTGCAGGTCTTTATTATTTAAGAGATATAGTCTGACTTTGAACCTATTGCATAGACACCTGTCATAATGCCCTAGGACCCAGAGAGCCCCTGTTTGTTCATCTCTTAAGAGAATATTCATGTTTCACTTCATTTACTTGACTTCCTGTTCACCATGGGAAAGACTCTTTTGCTTTTAATATTTTTTTCAATATTTATTTATTTATTTAGAGAAGGGGGCAGAAAGAGAGAGAGAATCCTAAGCAAGCTCAGTGCTGTCAGTGCAGAGCCCAACATGGGAATCAATCTCACAAACCATGAGATCATCATCTCAGCTGAAATCCAGAGTCAGACGCTTAACCAACTGAGCCACCTATGCGGCCCTCATGGGAATCAATCTCACAAACCATGAGATCATCATCTCAGCTGAAATCCAGAGTCAGACGCTTAACCAACTGAGCCACCTATGTGGCCCTCACCATGGGAAAGACTCTTGATCCAGTCTCTAGGGAACTCTCTGACTTGCTATCCATTTGGGGACAGATTGATGCCTGCTTTCTGATTCCACTGGAGAAATGAATTGATACACCTGGAGTTATTCAGCAATACTTTGGACATAGTCCTACTTACAAATGCTTATTTAATGTGAGTAACCATTAAAGACATTTGCCGTCCCTAAAGACAGAGATTTTATTCCTGTCATTGTGTTTTGATTGTATAGCAATCAGGGAAGCATAAGAAATGTGAGGGGTGCAGAGCCTGCCCCCTGCTTCAGCTGCAGGCTAACCCTCTGGGTATCCTTAGCAGTTCTCCCAGCCCACCTGGCCAGTAGTGGGGGCATATATTTCTGCTTGCATGAACAACCTGAGGAACATAGCCTATTTTAACTGTGGCCATCTGATAATAAATGTTCTGCCATAATAATAAAATAATGAGACATAAAAAAAGAGAAAAAAAGTGCTCAATAATGAAAAGGAAGCAATAGCAAAGTCTTCCTTTATCTTTGAGATAATAACCTCACAGCAAGTCCATCCTTCTTCCAACAGTTCTGTCCTCCTGTCCCTCATGAGGAATGTGTTCTCATTCTCCTTAGTTTATACAGAGCCCCAGGCAGCAGATCTTCAGCTTGTCTGCACACTTAAAAGAACTCCCTTTCCACACATCCTTGTCACTCTTGAAAACCCCCACTGAAAACCCCACCCCATAGACTAATTGGCTTGAGTGAGTCAGGGAAGGGGAGGATTCTCACTACCTGGGTGTTCTGCATGGGACCTTCCTGTTAAAATATGGGTTACACACCCAGAAATTCTGAGGGACATTGGAGCTTCTTTTCTCAGATTTCTCTGTTTATTCCTAAATGATCCTTGTGGTATGCAAAATAACAGTCCCCAAAGATGTCTAAGTACTAATGCCTGGAATCCATGACTATTTTAACTTACATGGAAAGGAATTTTATAGATATGGTTAAGGATCTTGGGATAATTATTCTGGATTATCTAGGGAGCCCAATCTAATCACAAAAGTCCTTATAAATTACAGAAAGAAGTGGGGGAGTCCAGATCAAGGAGGAGATGTGATCAAAACATGATTTGGAGTGATTTGGACCATAAACCTAGGAATGTGAGTAACCTTTAGACCCTGGAAAAGACAAAGAATGTATTCTTTCCTAGAGCCTCCAGAAGGAAGGCAGGCCCAACAATGCCTTCATTTTAGGGCTTCTGACCTACAGAATGAATAGATTCATCTTCTTTTAAGCCACTGTTTGTGTGGCAATTTGTTACAGCAGCAATAGGAAGCTAATATGAGGTTAGAAACTAAAAGGCAACCAACGGAATGGGAAAAGATATTTGCAAATGACATATCGGACAAAGGGCTAGTATCCAAAATCTATAAAGAGCTCACCAAACTCCACACCTGAAAAACAAATAACCCAGTGAAGAATTGGGCAGAAAACATGAATAGACACTTCTCTAAAGAAGACATCCGGATGGCCAACAGGCACATGAAAAGATGTTCAATGTCGCTCCTTATCAGGGAAATACAAATCAAAACCACACTCAGATATCACCTCACGCCAGTCAGAGTGGCCAAAATGAAGAAATCAGGAGACTATAGATGCTGGAGAGGATGTGGAGAAACGGGAACCCTCTTGCACTGTTGGTGGGAATGCAAAATGGTGCAGCCGCTCTGGAAAGCAGTGTGGAGATTCCTCAGAAAATTAAAAATAGACCTACCCTATGACCCAGCAATAGCACTGCTAGGAATTTATCCAAGGGATACAGGAGTACTGATGCATAGGGGCACTTGTACCCCAATGTTTATAGCAGCACTCTCAACAATCGCCAAATTATGGAAAGAGCCTAAATGTCCATCAACTGATGAATGGATAAAGAAATTGTGGTTTATATACACAATGGAATACTACGTGGCAATGAGAAAGAATGAAATATGGCCTTTTGTAGCAATGTGGATGGAACCGGAGAGTGTGATGCTAAGTGAAATAAGCCATACAGAGAAAGACAGATACCATATGGTTTCACTCTTATGTGGATCCTGAGAAACTTAACAGAAACCCATGGGGGAGGGGAAGAAAAAAAAAGAGGTTAGAGTGGGAGAGAGTCAAAGCATAAGAGACTGTTAAAAACTGAGAACAAACTGAGGGTTGATGGGGGTTGGGAGGGAGGGGAGGGTGGGTGATGGGTATTGAGGAGGGCACCTTTTGGGATGAGCACTGGGTGTTGTATGGAAACCAATTTGACAATAAATTTCATATATTAAAAAAAAAAGAAATGTTTGGTTTGGGTACATAGCAATATTATGAATAATAAGAATCTATATAAATTGCTTATTCATTGTGTCCATTTGCCACACACTGAAACTATCATACAAATCATTAAATATGTAGTATATAGACCTTATTTTGTTTTTTTTTTAATTATAATGCTAAACTTTGCATGGATAAGTCACAAGGCTTGATGATACAGCAAAGCTGTACATGATACTGAATTGAGAGCCAGAAGATCCTGATTCTAGTGCTGTCACTGTCACTTAAGTGTGACCTGTGACATTTCTGAGCCTTCTAGTTTTAACAGTTCTTAACTAAAATTAAATTTTTAATTCAGTCTGAGTAGAGAGTGAAAAAGAAAAAAAAAGCAGAAACAAAAAGAGCCCTCAGCTTTGTTGCTTGTGGTTCATACCAAGAGGTAATCAAATAAAAACTTTTGTTTTCATTAAAAAAAAATTAGTATCAAAGAAATCTTTTTTTAAATTGAATTTTAGTTAACATATACAGCAGTATTGGTTTCAGGAGTAGAATTCAGTGATTTATCAATTACATACACCACCGAGTGTTCATTATAGGTACCCTCCTTAGTACCCATCACCCATCTAGTCCATTTCCCACCCACCTCCCTCCATCAACCCTCAGTTTGTTCTCTATGGTTAAAAGTCCCTTGTGGTTTGTTTCCCCCTCTTCTCTTTTTCTCTTCCTTCCCATATATTCATCTGTTTCTTAAATTCTACCTATTAGTGAAATCATGCGGTATTTTCTTTCTCTGATTGACATATTTTGCTTAACATAATACATTCTAGCTCCATCCATGTCATTGCAAGTGGCAAGATTTCTTTCTTTTGGATGGGTGAGTAATATTCCATTGTACATACATACCACATCTTTTTTGTCCATTCATCAGTCGATGGACATTTGGGCTGTGTCCATAGTTTGGCTACTGTTGATAATGGTGCTCTAAACACTGAGGAGCATTTAACCCTTAGAATCATTATTTTTGCATCCTTTGGGTAAATACCTAGTAGTGCAATTGTGGGATCATAGGGTAGTTCTATTTTTAACTTTTGCAGGAACCTCCACCACAGTTTTCCAAAGTGGCTTCACCAGTTCACCAGGAGTCTGGATGTCTCCTTTGGAAATGTGTCTATTCATGTTTTCTACCCATTTCTTCACTGGATTATTTGTTTTTTGGGTGTTGAGTTTGGTAAGTTCTTTATAAATTTTGGATACTAATTTTTTATCATATATCATTTGCAAATATCTTCTCACATTCTGTAGGCTGCCTTTTAGTTTTGTGGATTGTTTTCTTTGCTGTGCAGAAGCTTTTTTTCTTGATGAAGCCCCAATAGTTCATGTTTGCTTTTGTTCCCTTTGCCTTCTTTGATGTGTTTCATTCTTCTGCATTCATTGCCTAGTTTTCTCAGCATCATTTGTTGAAGAGAGTACCTTTTTTTCATTAGATATTCTTTCCTTCTTTATTGAAGATAAGTTGACCATATTGTTGTGGGTCCATTTCTGGGTTTTCTATTCTGTTCCATTGATCTATGTATCTATCTATTTTTGTGCCAGTACCATACTGTCTTGATGACTACAGCATTGTAATATAGCTTGGAATCTGGAATCATGATGCTTCCAGTTTTGTTTTTCTTTTTCAGAATTGCTTTGGCTATTCAGGATCTTTTGCGGTTCCAAACAAATTTTGGGATTGTTTGTTCTAGCTCTGTGAAGCAACTTTTGTTTGTAAATACCAAATTGCAATTATGGTCACTGGGGAAAATAAAAGTACATGTAGCATTGTGTACTGATAAAAGCATACTAGTGAAACCTCAGGACGCACTATCAGAACCAGTAAGGCAGAGAAGTACAAGGGAACCTCAATGCTGCCTTATTTCCAAACTCTTCACACCTCAAATATGCTCTTAAAATCTCTGCCAAAGAGAATTAGAAATATGTGAATTTTCCCTATTAAAGAAAAAAAAAAGAAAGAAGGAAGGAAGGAAGGAAGGAAAAAGAAAAGCTTTGAGTCCTCCATTCCTCTCTCACTACACTTAATTCACCCAAGGCAAAAAAATAGTGATCTAATTCATTACATCCTGGACAATGGCTGTAAACAGAGGTTAAGGTGCCAGACCAACATCAGCAATTGCTCTCAGTACAGCATCTAACCCCTGAGTCCATATGTACACTGACAGCTGACCTTAACCCTTGGAAATGACAGTATCAAAATCTGACAGATCCATCACTGTCTTTCATCTCCCTGGCCACAATAATTGCTGGAAGGACTCAAGTTGGCCCTATTAAAAGTGCCCCTAGGATTTCTAAATGGAAGCCAGGAAACATGTACTTCCTCTTTGGCAGTGACTTGTAAGGAAGTTAACACAAATGTGTAAGCACCATGCCTCACTTTCAAGGAAAATGCAGAAGGAGATGAGCCAGGCAAGAGGTATGGAGCCCTTGCTTTCAGTTACCCATCAACTAAAACCCTGCATTTTCTGCATCCACAGTCAATAAATCTGCTTTTTGACAGGCTACATTCTGTCTTCACCACCTGTACAATCCGAAGAATTTAAGCTATTACTGAATCAGCCCCAGTGAATGAAACACATCAAGATTTTAAGGTATCAGTATAGTATTCCTCTTCACCAAGTTTTTTTTTTTGTTTGTTTTTTTGTTTGTTTGTTTTGTTTTGCCTGTAGTGGCAATAATGTCATACACACCACCTGGCAAACAGCTCCCAGGGCCTATGACTTTGGAACAAATAACTCATCATAAAGATCAGCTGTGGGATCAGGTCAATAATAACCTCTTGAGCCCACCAACACTAGGGTACAATGATGTCCTCAAGAGCCAGCCTAAATTGGGGTCAAAGATTCACATGTTATTTGCCTTGCTCTGCTGAATATATTCTGTATATTCACTTTTACTGGAGATCAGGAAGATACAAGTGGTTTATCTGGAACAAGATTCAGGTATGACCAACTTCCTTAGAAAAAAATATTATAATAATCTATTAATTTATCTAATAGCAACACATTTCATTATGCTTTTCCTAGAAGACTGGGAATTTAGCATGCAATTATTTTTTCTCCATATCCCTCACTTTTCCATGTCTCTGTCAATAAAATAGACAGGGTTAGAATTGGAGATAATTTCTAATATTTCAAAGAAAGCCTTAATGTAAAAGTATGGGAAAATTTCCAACCCAGGAGTTCCTTTTGCAAGAAATAGATTTACAACTGAGGACATGCCATCTAAAGATATTTTAGACAGAAAGGCTGTGACATATCTTCAGTTATTTTAATGCTTCTCTATCTGAACCACAAAGATAGAACCAGAGGAGTTGTAGTGGTCTGTTCTTAGTAAACTTGTCACCAAAGAAAAGACAAAGTTCACCATCACATAAACCCACAACTGAAGAGCCACTTACTGGGACTTATCTTGACTTAGCTGTTAGAATGCTTAGAGTCTGTATGTTTGGAAAGTTCCCAGATGTACTTCTAGAATGAAGCAATAAATGAAGCTACTTAAATGACTAGGAAACTGGTGTTGATTAAAGGATTGTCTAGACATGCTGGCACAAGTTCAGAAGTAATTCAGATTACTTATTTGTACTTCTTCACTATCCCACTGCTACTCATTCTGACTTAGGAGAAAGGGGTTAAAGGGGAAGTCAGAGCCCATCCTTGTGCTTCTCTCCTCTCCCCTGGGAACCTGCCATGCCGGACCATCAGAGTGTGCACTCAGGAAATTCTTATTTGAATGTGCACTTTCTGCTTCATGCTGTGTCCTTACAGATTTAGCAGCTCCAATATTAGACAAATGAGGCTGGACAGAGCCTTAGCACACAACATAGCTGGCATTCAACAGCTCAACTGTAAAGGAAGATGCATTTTGTCCACTCCAATAAACAAAGTGGCACACCAATGGCAGTAGGCTAGGGCTAGGCAAGAGGAAAATGCCAGGAACAGAAACGCAGGCTCTTTTAGTAACCTAGTCCTTAAAGAAATGACTTTTCCTATTACTTTATTTCTCATTTTTAGGGACTGCTTTCAATTTGGAAGAAAAGGACCCAGAGGAGCTGAGAAAGTGGCACAGCACAAAGCAAATAAACATCACCTTAGCCAGTGAGTCATGGCCTCTACTGCTGTGGCTCACCTGACTAGGATCTGAGACTTTCCACAGATCTCCCTTTGTAATTCATGATGTAAAAAAAAATACATACCTTAGAAAGTATGAGCTAGAATCCCATAAGATTCCAGGATTTCTTTCAGCTTCTTACAATATGGGTACAGGCAGAAGATTTGACCTTCCCTCTCCTGGGTCACTGGGGGACCAACCCTCTTCTGCACTTACTACTCTATAGACATAAATGCAGGCTACATTCAATTTAAGGTGATTTATTATTTCCTTGTAAATGATAATGATTAGTTTTAAAAGAAAAATTCTAATGGATTCCAGATTTTCCCTTGGTGACCTTATTTTGCAGTTCATTATGTGAAAAGGAAACATATCACCCATCATTTCATTTGCAATGATATCTCAGTAACACTACCCCACTTCATAAAAGTGTTGTGAGAAACTGATAAAATATAAAGTGCGTTTCAATTATTTATGTTTCCTGGAGCTATAAGTTGTCCAACTTAAAAATAAGGAATGATATGTTTGGGCCAAATATTATTAGGCAGTGCAGTGACTTAATACCCATCTAATGAAGGAAAAAAAATAGGATCCTAATCCCTGACTAAGGACCACTGAGAAGCAGCCTCCAGTTAGGGGCAAGAGTTTCAAGATACTTGGCTGCATTATTAGTAGGAAACAAAACCCAATGTGGCAACACTAAAATGTTAAAACTTGGCCCAGTTGCTTGTTCCTGAACCATCTGTGGTTCTGCAGTGTTCTCTCCAATAGGAGGAATGATCCTTATGTTAGAATGAGGTTTCCAAATACCTTGGAATGCATCTGTAGTACTCCATTTCCTTTTGGACAAGAACAGGGGATGGGGATATTCTTGTCACCCAGCCTGAAGAAATTGATAAACTAAGGGAAGAAAATACTGAGGGCTGAGTTTATGAAGCTGGCTCCAGTAACCAATTGATTCTGTTTTTGTACATTTAGAAATAATATGGAAGACAGGCTTTGAAACATGATTCATACCAAAAGAATATTTAAAGGTTTAAAACCTGTGCTAACAAGTTGTTTATAAGTTTAAGCTGCCCCTCCTGTTAACAACATGAGATAATTTCACAGTTTCTTTAGATCACTCCACAAAATACAGACTAAAGTGGATTTAATAGTCCAGTGAATTGACAATTAACAAAAAATATGCAATTTTCTAACATATGAAATTTTAGGCAAAGTTTTTGTTTTGTTTTGTTTTGTTTTGTTTTTCTATGGACTTGAAATTACTGTAAGACATGTGACCAACAATATTAACCCCAGCAATGTAAATGAGAAAGACATTTATATTCAACGTCATGAGGAAATTTTGGGGAAAATGGTATGTATTTCTTGATATCCCTTCCCTCTGTGACTTGTTACAGTCAAGTTTGTGTCTAATTTAGTATCTTAACTGAGGGGAGAAGACTTCTATGATTTATTCTTAAAGTAAATGACCAATGTGTTAACCCATAAAATATCAATCAGAATATGTCACGATGTTTGCAATTTTGGCTGGCACCTAAATAAATACATTATTAAACCAAGGAAGAGATTTTGTAAAACAATTTTTCTGTAAGCCCACTTTCTTCTCAGACCCTTAGATTCAGTCTGTTTCATGTGCCTATACGTGTACTTGGGCACAGATGATATGAAGAATTATGAATGGTGAGTATTTTTATAAGTAGGTATCATCATAAGTCGTCAAAATAGGCACAAAATGGAATTATTTCTGGAAAAATAGCCAATAGAAAGGGTTGAAAATTAAGTAGGAAATTCACTCCACTCAGCAGAGAGAACTGTATTTATACAAGCTGTTCCTTCTGGTGCTATAGTCAGGCTGAGCTGAAGCAGTTTACCAAACTCTTATCATTTGATCAAAGAATTAATTAATTTTTATTTTAAGAACAATAATACTTGGTTAATTATTCCTCTCAATATAAAAAATGATCTATTTTTTTTAAAAGACATAGTAGATAGTAGAGGGAAACAGAGGTAGCATGCCTAAAGGTGGTGGCAGCAACACCCATGGGTCTATCTTAATCCATTCAGGCTGTTACAACAGAAAATCATAAACTGAATGGCTTATAAATAGTACACATTAATATCTCACAGTTCTGGAGTCAAAGAATTCTAAAATCAAGGCACTGGAAGACTCAGCGTCTGCTGAGAGCCTGCTTCCTTGTTCATAGACAGCCATCTTTTCATTATGACCTCACATGTTGGAAGAAGCCAGCTAGCTTTCTGGAATCTCCTTTATAAGGTCACAAATCTCCTTTACGTTGGTTTCTCTTTCATGAGCTACCAGTGCTCAAAGACCTCACTTCCAAATACCATCACGCTAAGGATTAGGATTTATCATAAAAAATTTTGCTTGGACACAAGCATTCAGTCTATAGCAGGATCCTCATCCTCCTGTGCTTGAAGGCCTGGAGCACCCTTGAAAGACTGACACAGGGCACATCTCTGATTCAGTGCCACCTGTTCTCTGTTCCTAGGCAAAATCTGTAAAAACTCTGTCTGTCAAAGATAACCAAGCATGGCTATGATTTTTGTCTAAATTTACACGTTTACCACTGTCATTTTCAACCTCCAATTGTGTGCCCCTTTCCCTCATTAGGGTGACCCCAGTATTCAGAATATTGAGCCTTCTAAGTAACTTAAGCTCTTCCTTTTATGGAAATAAATAGGAAAGCATCTGATAATAGCTATTTATATGTATTGCTTGATTACTTCATTACAATTTAGATTAGATTAGACTAGATTAGATTAGGTACAAATGTTAAAAAAGCATTTAGATTTGGGCGCTCTTTCTCTCTCAACTGTGGAATAAGATTTTGTCATCACTGGTTAAAGGGGTGTCAATTATTTATAAGAAAATAATATGTTCAAATGTTCAAATATGTTGAAGAGCACAAAAATTCTTTCCTTATTATCCAAGTAGAACTAAAAATAAATCTTTAAAACATAATAGAAAATTATGATTTTTTTAAGCTTCTTCTCCAAAAATTCCTCTGTTTTCCTACTGAGGGTGAGTAAGAGATAGGCTCCTGGGTATGTAGTATCAGGAGTTGCATGGAGTAGGGAGGTTTGGGAACCAACAAGTTGACCTGTCCATGTGTGTGACAGTAGCTTTATAGATCCAATCCTACCCTCCCTTTATGCCAAGATTTCTAAATGATGTTCTTTCTGATACATTTTAACAGTTTGTTTTATGTCTTGGAACTCATTCATCAATTCACTCATTCATTCAGTGGATGTCAGTTAAGTGTCCATCATATGCCAGACAGTATTCTGGGTACTTGTGAAACATCACTGAATAAAACAAATGAAAACCATTTCTACCTTCATGAAGGTTATATTTTAGCATAGAATAGGCAGACAGTAATAGTAAATAGAGTATATTAGTAGACAAGGGCTAAGGAAAAATGTAGGCAGTGTAATGTGTTCAGGGTTCTCAGAACATGGGGACAAGCATATTTAAATAGGCTGGTCAAAAAAAAAAAATACTTTGGTCCAGGTTGGGTCTCATTGGAAGGGGATATTGAGGAAGGACTTGAGGAAGTCAAGGGATTTGTCCATATGAACATCAGCAGGATGGGTGCCCAAGCTGCACAAAGGCTCTGTAACCAAGAGTGCTCACTGTGTTTAAGGAACATTAAGGAGGCTCAAATGGCTGGAACCCAGGGAGCCAGGTAAAGACAAACAGGAGATTTTGGAGATCTATAAGGGGCTAAGACAGATATGACCTTGTCAGTCACTGTAAGGACTTTAGCTTTTACTCTGAATGGAATCAAGAGGCATTGGAAGGTTTTGAGTATGGTCAACATGATCTTTTTAAAAAATGTTTTTATTTATTTATTTATTTTGAGAGAGAGAGAGAGAGCAGGGGAGGGGCAGAAAGAGAGGGAGAGAGGCAGAATCCCAAGCAGGCTCCACACTATCGGTGCAGAGCCAGATGCAGGGCTTAATCTTACAAACCATGAGATTGTGACCTGAGCCAAAATCAAGAGTGGGACGCTTAACTGACTGAGCCACCTAGGTGCCCTTAATTTTTTTAATTTTTTTTTAATGTTTATTTATGTTTGAGACAGAGGGAGACAGAACATGAGTTGGGGAGGGGCATAGAGAGAGGGAGACACAGAATCTGAAACAGGGTCCGGGCTCTGAGCTGTCAGCACAGAGCCCGATGTGGGGCTCCAACCCACGAACCGTGAGATCATGACCTGAGCCAAAGTCGGACGCTTAACTGACTGAGCCACCCAGGCGCCCCAACTTTTTTTTTTTTTTTTTTTTTAATCATCACCCTGGGTATTGGATCTGGAGCTCAGGAAAGAGGACTGAGCTGAAGGTATAATTCAGATTCATTAGCATATGTATGGCATTTAATACCAGAACAATGGAAGAGATCATGTCAAGAGTGAGAGAGAAGTGGTCCATGGACTGAGCTTGGAAATCTCCAGTTTGAAAAGGTCAGAATGAAGAAGAGGAATTATCAGAAAAGTCTGAAAAGGTGCAGCCAGTAAAGTAGGAAGAAAACTGGGCAAGTATGATCTCCTAGAAGACAGATGAAAATCTTTTCAATGGAGAAAAAGAAACAAGACTTAATGTATGATTACTTTTACAGTTCAACTGCTTACCTTTTTCACATTGACCCAATGAATGATTGTCTTTTTTAGTGCTCTAAAGTTTATATACCTCTTCCATACACTGTATAATTTTATACTCAAACAGTACGAGGTAAGGCATCAGGTATTAGGTTCACTGTTTTCCAGATGTAAAATCCAAGGTGTAGAAAGAGTGACTGGCTTTCAATTCCCCAATTTCATACTAAAATAAGAGAAAGAGCCAGAATTAAGACAAAGTCTTCCAAGTCTAGTCCAGTGTTCTTTCTTCTACCATATGGCACTGGGAAACCTGACTACATTGTTTTGGGTCCATTTAAGATTAGCCTATGAGTTGTTGTGGATTGAGGTGCCTAAGAGATTTCTAACCCTAAGGGCATTTGGGCTAAACTCCTCTGTAAAGTCTAAGTGCCTACTTTGTTATTCTGCTTGCCTGAAGGGCCTCTACTCTTTCAATGCTTATAAAATGTCCATGAACACACAAATAAGTTTAAAATGTTAACTGAAACTTCCAGGTAGTAAGTGCTAAACGCATCCCTGCAGAACAAGGCTGATCTTGACCCACAAGGGGTTGAGTGGAAGCTTTTTTCCTGGCCAGACTACACTTGTTCAAATATAGACTCTACCTAGTACTGTGTACTGGATTGGAGGAAACTTAGTTAAATCTGTACCCCAAAATTCTCATCTGTAAAATGGAATAATGATAATAATAATAAATGGAAATTCATAGAAGTTTGAAATAGTGAGAACTGATACAGTATATATATTTAGAATGGATCTAATGCAAAAAAAGCACTCAATAAATTTTAGGTCTTGTCATTTCTGTTTCCCTACAGTTAATTAGTTCCCTATGCAAAGTTTGTATTCAGTGTCTCATAAAAGATCAAATAAGGGAATAAATGAGCAAAAGGTTGATCAAATGGTATTGTTGCAATACTTTACAGAAAATCAAGAGATACACTTCATGCCACTTGTGTCCAAACCACCTGAGAGAAAGGAATTCATATAAGGAGAGTTTACTCGTGCTCAGTCTTGAAGCAAGGATGACAAGCCCCAAAAGGGAAGGGAAGGTGGAAGATAGAGCAGGTAGAAATCATGTTTGAGCATCCATAAATCCATAAATGCTGAACACGTGAAACCTGTCTTATAGTTCTGCCTCTGCTAACACACATGGGAGATATATCTGGAGGTCATTGAAACTTGGGACAGAAAGGGTGTGAAGAAATTAATCCATGAGTCTCAAAATATAAGTTAAGTGATTTGATTTAGCTTCCTTCCACAATCCCCAGAAGAAAAAAAAATGCCCTTTCTCTGTACACAAAATAAGTACAAGTGTAGGAAAGAAGTAAAACAAACAAACAAATAAAAAAAATCCAACAGAGTGGGATATTTATCAGCGAGATAAGGGGAGAAAATGCACTTTGGTATAATGTAAATTAGATAATCACTCCTGAAAACTCTGAGGGGTGATTATTTTATCAGTTAATAGCAGTGCCATTTTTGTTTCTGATAAAGATTCTTATTTCATTCTTGTTATATTTCTACACCCAAAGCATAGCTTTGGAGAAATAGGAAACTATATTTCCATTCAAGCTCTATCATCTCCTGTTAGATAATTTTATTCTTTTAAAAATAAATCTCCTGGGTCCCACTTTTGTTATCTACAATATGGGATATTATCCCAATTAAGAGAATTATTTTGAGGATATAAATATGAAGTCTGTGAAACAACCCAGAAATGTACCTTCCTAATTTAAAGTCGTGGTGTCAAGATTTCCTTCACTTCCTTTAATGAATAGCAAATCTGATTTTTATGTTTTAAGTTCTAGCCCAAATATTAAATAAATAAATAAATAAATAAATAAAATTACAAACCTTTCTGAACTTTTCTAATTAAGTTCAGTCTTACCCTCTATGCACTCAGTACATTTCTTTCCTTTATTATAACATTTATTAAGTTGAATTAAAATTATTCATGTGTCTGTATATAAGGTGAAGTACATAGTGTAAGCTATAGAACTTAGCTATGAATGATTAAGTGGAAAAAAGTGGATAATTAATTCATAGAATTTGTTCCTTCTTGAAGCTCTACTAAAAAGAAAGAGGGGGTCCTGGGTGGCTCAGGTCATGATCTCAGGGCTCATGAGTTCGAGCCCCATGTAGGGCTCTGTGTTGACAGCTCAGAGCCTGGAACCTGCTTTGGACTCCAGGTTTTCCTCTCTCTCTGCCCCTATCCTGCTCGTGCTCTCTCTCTCTCTCTCTCTCAGAAATAAATAAACATTAAAAAAATTTTAAAAAGAAGCAAGGAATGAGTTTTAAAGGAATAAACTCATAAATCCAAAAGAATAAAAGAAGAGAAATAAGCAATAAAAATTGGAAAGTCTAAAGGTATTAAAAGAGTGATAATTGACTTATACGATCTAAGAAATGTTCATTAAAATGCAGCAGAGAGACTCAAGAAAACCTCCAGACCTCTTCCCCATCTCAATAGATAAAACATAAGCAATAGGCTTTGGAGGGCATTAGAAGTTTCTTTTCTGGGGAAGATGACAAGTTCCAAAAGGAGGTAGGGGGACAAAAGCTAAAGATACTGGTGATTTGGGACTTCTTTATATAATGCCCTAGTCATATTACCACAAAATAAAACTTACAGTCAAGAGCTCTAATTCAAAGAGAATTGCTACCTAGCTTTTTATTGCCCTAGTCTCAAATACAGGTAGACAGTCAAGGATCATCCTGTATCTGCGGAAGTTCTCTCACATGAAAGAGATCAAAACAAAGATGGAGCACCTGGGTGGCTCAGTTGGTTAAGCATCTGACTTCCGCTCAGGTCATGATCTCATGGTTCGTGGGTTGAAGCCCCATGTTGGGCTCTGTGCAGACACACTCAGCGTCTGGAGTCTGCTTCCAATTCAGTCTTCCTCTCTCTCTGCCATCCCCTGCTCATGCTCTGTCTCTCTCGAAAATAAAATAAAAAACATTTAAAAAAACAGAAAAAGCAACTTTGAGAAAATAGAGATTATGCATAGCACAGAGATGAAAACTTCTAAAAATGAGTTAGCAACAATACCTTCAGAGGAGTAAGAAAAAATATACTTGTGAAAACAAGAGTGCTATAAATAAAAGAACAGAGTGCTATAAATAAAAGAGGAGCAGGACATTCAGAGGGAAAAATAATCCTCTTAGATATTAAAAATGTGTTGCAAATATTACAAATTAAATGGATGGATTGAAATATAAAGTGGAGAAAATCTCTCAAAAATTAAAGTCAAAGACTTCTAATAGAAAGTAAAAGAAAAAAGTATATAAGAATATTAAAGTCATTCTAGAAAGTCTAACAGTCAAATTAAAGCAACTCCAAAAATAGAAGAAATTAATACAATGAGGATATATTATCTAGATATATTTAAAGACCTCTTTTAGGATTTGAAGCATATATTTTCAGACTGAAAGATTAAATGACTTTCTGAAAAATGGGGCAAAAATAGATCTGCCTCAAGATACAATCTAAGAATGCTAGTGTGAGGTATATATAGAAATATATATATATAGGTCTCTGCCCCAGGTTATGGACCAAGAACTCCTAAAACCCTTGTAATTTCCTAAGTGATAAGAACACTAACAGCATATTTTGTTTTAATGAGGGGACTCTGGGTGGGATCCTGGGTGGCTCCTGGATGAGAGCTTGTCATCAGAAAAGCCAAAACATAATTAGAAGCTTGGAATTTAAGCTCCCCCACCCCACTTCTCTAGAGAAAGGAGAGGGACTGGAAATGAAATTAATAATTGATCATGCCTACATGATGAAGCCTCCATAAAAATTCCAAAAATATGGGGTTCAGTGTGCCTCCAGGTAAGGGAACACATCAATGCATTGGGAGGGTGATGCACCACAACTCCACAGGGACAAAACCCCTGCACTTGGGACTCCCCCCCCACACACACACACACAACCTCCCAGACCTCACCCTGTGTATCTCTTCATCTGACTATTCTTCTGTGTTCTTTATCATATCCTTTAATAAACTGATAAACATAAGTATTCTGCAAGCCACTATAGAAAATTAGTTGAACCAAAATAGGGGAGCATGGGAACCTCAGCTTTGTAATGGATCAGTCAGAAGCACTGGTGACAACCTGGACTTGTGACTGACACTTAAAGTTGAGGGTAGTCTTGTGAGGCTGAGCCCTTAACCTGTGGGATCTGATGCTACTTCCAGCTAGATGGTGTCAGGATTGATTTAAATTATAAGACATCCAGCTGGTGTCATAGATTATTTGGTGAGAGGGAAAAAAACAAACAAACAAACAAACACATATTCGGTGACCAGAAGTGTCAGAGGTGAAGTGTTCTGTATGAGTAATAAAAGAAGACACTTATGTTTTCTAATATAACTGGGGATAAGGAGAAGATTCTAAAAGCTTCTAGAGAAAAGCAAGGCAAAAACAAAATTAAAAATCAAATTTTCTTAAGTCTCCTCAACATTTAAACTACAAAAAATGATTGAACATTACCTTGAAAATTCTGAAGAATGACTAACCTTAATAAAAATTCTATACTCGACAGAAATATAAATTATGAGTGAAAATAAACAACAATTTAAAGTATTCAAAATTTCAAAAAATTATCTATTAATCTTCTCTCCAAAAGTTATTGAAGGATATAACTCCCCCAAATGAGAAAACAAAACACAAAAAGAGAAAGACAATGAGATCCAAGGAACAGGAGATCCCAAGGATGATGGCCAAGGGCAACTCAATATGATAGCTGTGTACCAGGCCTCTTGAAAAAGGAACAAATCTAGATTGCAGCTTGCAGAAAGCTCAAGAAGAAATGCCTCCAAAAAAGGTAAAATTGGTAGAATATATATTTAAGGAGATTTAGATAACTAGGGGAAGATTAGGGATAAATTAGTGATGATGGAAGCTAAGCAAACAATAACAAAAATATGATTATTAATCTCATAAAAGAAAAAACTCAAGAAAGTATAGGTTAGTATGTACTATAGGTTTCAGCTCTGAAACATTGAATGCCAATCTAACCCAAAATATGGTTATGCATTGAATATATTTAACCATATTGAAATGATAGATGAATGATATGCATGCATATGTGCATGGAGGTGGTAAAAGGGAGGTTAAGTCAGTGGTGACTTCTAAAACTAAAAAAAAAAAAAATTAAGAAGTAGCAATACAAACATGGTATCTAGAATTATGGAAGTAAATGCCAAAATGATAATGACGATGATGATGATGATAACTAAAAACGTTGAAAATCTCTGAGCATCTGAAAATTGGGATGGAGTATCAACTGGTTAGGAGGATGCTGGCTTTCAAATGTAGCTACAGAGAATGATTTGACTCTTTAAAGTATGTTCATACACACCTTTGATTAAAATTAAAGGAAACTGATGGGTACATGGGTGGCTCAGTCTGTTAAACATCAGATTCTTGGTTTCAGCTCAGGTCATCATCTTGCAGTTTTGTGAGTTCAAGCCCCATGTCAGGCTCCGTGCTGATAGTGCGGAGCCTGCTTGGGATTCTCTCTTTCCACCCATCTCTCTCTGTCCTTCCCCTACTTGTGCTATCTCTGTCTCTCTCAAAATAAATAAATAAACTTAAAAAAATAAAGGAAACAGAAAATGAGGCTATTGAACCATTTGGAATGCTAAAGAAACAGGCTTGGAACTATCTGGAGCTACAGTGCCAGGGCCGGTGTCTCAAATCAAACATAAAGACTATACAACACTGCCATCACATCCAGATCATAGACTACTGCTTTCACCACTGACATTGTGGTGGGAAAGAACATTGTGGTGGGAAAGAAACAAGTGGAACAATTAGCCGTAAACTAGAGGAAATACACAGAATTTTCTAGACATAAGCTTATGTATTTAAGAGGGGGGGGGACAAAAAGGAATACTAAAACACAAGGGTTTAAATGTCCAGAATAAGCAAATCTACAGAGATGGAAAGTAGATTAGTGGCCACCTAGAACTGGGAAGCTCTGGAGCATGACTGTTAATTGTTGTGAGGTTTCTTTGCTGCTGATGAAAATATTCTAAAATTAGATTATACTAATGGCTGCTTAACTATGGTTGTACAACTCTGTAAATATACTAAAAAAAACATTGATTTTTACAGTTTAAGTCAGTGAATGTTCTGGAATGTAAATTATATCTCAATAAATCTATGAAATATGGATTTTCTTTGGCTACAGTACATTATTAGGTAGGCCAATACATATAGAGAATACAACAGTGCAAAATATTTGCCAATAGATGTATGATTAAATCCCAGGATGATAATCTCAAAAGGCTATTTTGAAGAAGCACTTTTACATACACTTGAAAACAGTTACAGAAATTTAATTAGTAAAACATTAAAGATGTATATATATACATACACACACACACATACACATGCACATACACATATACAGACATGATTCTTGGTATTTTTCTAGGGGAGTATAATATCAAGGGCATCTTTGTTTGTTGAGCCACTGTATATTAATATCCCTAACATGAACATAGATTTTTTTATGAGGGCTGCTTTGCTTCATCAATAGTAATGTTCTACTAGTTCCACTACCAGTACTGCCCTTGAGATTTGCTCTTCTTGCAACTTCTGTCATCTTGGCCATAGAAGGGACCCTGCTCAGGACCATGCACTTGCTCACCTGGCCCTGAGCCAGACCCAGGGTAGATGCACAAATCCCATGCTTGATCATCTGTACTACACTTTCATCAGCACTGTCAATCCCCTGCTTTTCCTAGCCTTCTGCTGCACCCCACCCTAACAAAAGTCTGGTCCAAGATTTATATTGTTACCTTCTTTTACTCATTTCTATAGCCAGAATGGGACTGGAGAATGAATTCATGGTCCCTAGCTTCAGGGGGTACTTGTTCCTTGGTCCTTGCTCAGCTCCCATTTCCATTCTCTTCATCAAATATACTGAACACTTGTTGCTCCCAGAAATCCTATACTTCATTGCTACCTGCCTCCCTTCAACTCTTAGCAGAGGGCCATTCCTAACTAGTCCCTTCAAATTAAGAAGATCAATCATTAGCTTCCTCAACCGGCCTTATCCTTGCTTCCTCACTTTCTGTTCTTTCCCCACTAACTCTTAACTTCTCTACATCCACATTCATCCTTCTTAGACTGTCTCCAAGATTCCTAGAGAAGTGTACTCTTGTTCAAAGTCAGCCTCTCCACCCATGATCCCTCCTGCCTCTCTTTCTCTGGGACCTTGCTTCATCTATCCCTCTTCTTGATCTAAAACTAACTGCATTAAGGCCTACCACCAAAGGAAGTGCCAGGAACTAGATCGGGTACTGGAAACTCTCCCTTTCCCATGGTACTTCCCCAAAGTATTTTTGATCATTTTTGATCTCCACTCCTTCACATCCTGAAGAGACTTTCCACAACTCCACAACTTCCTCTAGAAAAGTCTATCTCCTCTTATCACATCTAAACTTCTCAAACAACAGCATAAAACAAGTATCAGTTACTTCTTGTTCCATTTATCTTTCATCTCATCCCAAATTTGCTTATTTTTTTTCCCACCTAACTGATGCCACCTTTTCAAGGAGTCAGGAATGACTGCCAACAAGCCAAATCCAGCACTCATATTTCATGTCCCATGTTATTGGCTTTTTTGTTCCACTCAGTAGTCAACCAACCCTGCTCTTTAGGCTCTCCATTCCCTTAGTTTTTAATGCACTCCTAATTTTTCTCATCCACCTCTGATTTCCTCTTTTCTGCTTATCCAGTGGTTCCTTCCTCATCCTTCATCAATCCCTAAAATAATATCTCCCACCACTATTTGGGGGTCACTTTTATTCTCTATATTCAATTCTTTATCAATAATATCATATGCTTTTATTAGTTTGGCTATCAACTAAAAGCTGATGAGTCTAAAATTTGAATATGCATCCAAGACTCTACACTCAGCTTCAGACTCACATAAACAACTGACTCATGGACACACCTACCTGGGTACACTAGTAGCCTTAAATACAGCATATTCAAAACTGAATCCTACTCATACCTATTCTCCCATGCTGGCACTACCACATTACTCAGTCTAAATATGAATTGTCATTTCTTACTCTCCCCTCTTCCTCAATTTCCACATCTATATATTAAGTCTCTAAATTCAAATTATTTTCTCTCCTAACTTATTTATAAGTATAATTAATATCCATCTCTCTGTCTGACTTATTTTAGTTAGTATAATGAATTCAAAGTCTGTTAGTTACTTTTACATTACAATTAATATTAAATATTAATTACTTTTCAAAGATAACTTTTATCTATAGGATAATGTCCAAAATCCATCTCTGGACATAAACAATCCTTTGTAACCTGAACTCTGGCTAGCTTTCCACTCTTGCCTCTGAATTTTGTATATTTATACACACACACCATATCTTTTTTGCCTGTATCTCTTTGCTTCTTTGTACCTTTTCTTTAGACTTTATCTCATTCATCTGTGGTATATCTGGCACATAAGTTTCAATGGATATTTATTGGAAGAAAAAGAGGAATAAAGGAAAGGAAATAGGAAATACAAACACCTCCCCACTTCCTGCTTCCTTTATGGTTCTCCTCATATCTAGCCAACTCATAACTTTTACTTAATAGTAAACTCCTGAATCACCATCTTCTGAAAGTTTTTTTTTTTAATCTCCTTCTCTTCTCAATGCCAATTAGAAATCTTTCTCTTTACTCATAAAAATTAACATACATAACTCCACCATTACATTTAGCATATTGCATTACCTTTCTACCAGATTATGAACTCTTTGGAGGTAAAAATCAACTATGCATTCTTTCTTTCTTTCTTTTTTTTTTAACGTTTATTCATACATGAGCGGGCAAGGGGCAGAGAGAGGGAGACACAGAATCCAAAGCAGCCTCTAGGCTCCGAGCTGTCAGCACAGAGCCTGATGCAGGGCTCGAACTCACTAACTGCGAGATCATGACCTGAGCCGAAGCCGGATGCTCAACCGACTGAGCCACCCAGGCACCCCAACTATGCATTTTCTGAGTGTTATTAATATACTTTATACATAACAAGAACATCGTAAACGTTTTTAGAATCAATGAATTAATAAAATTTATACAGAATACCAAGACAAATAATAAATGAAAGGACTGAATGCTAACTTCAGAAACTTAACAAGATTCTCCAGTGCAGTGTGCTGTTGGAATATACTTCCATTGACCTCAGCCTGGCCCATGTTCAAGGGAAAGCTAAATAAGACATGAACAAGATAATTATGCATCACGGATGCATCTAGAAAACCTGTGTTGATTTTAAGATTCTAAAATTCCAGAGTATATTTTAATGAAGACTTTTAGAAAATAAAAACAATTGAAACAGCATAATATTAAGAATTTATTAGACTCAGAAAATATAATTTATGGCAATACCTGTTAGTCATGACAGACTAATAAACTAATGTATGCTTCAAAAAGACAAATAGATGGAACGTCTTCAGGCTCAATGTAAGTCATTTAAGATAACATTATGACCATTGATTTTATTTTTATTGCGTCTCTATCATCAAAAGGAATTCCTGTGCTTGCTGGGTATACAAATTCAACACTTCCTCAGCAGTTTCACTGCAACTTAATATTAAATAATGTACAGAAAAAACATATTAAAATTGTACTTGTTTTTAATTATTTACTCTAATTTTGGCATGGTTATTATTCTTTACCCAGTGAGTTACTATAGGAAAAACAATTTATAATGCAATAAAAGAAAGTACTGGTAAGGGAAATTTCCAATGTTCTATTATTTTAGCTGCCAAACTGTGCAGAACAGAACTAAACTTTGCCATCTTTTAAAAATAATCAGAAGTACCTGCAAGCAGTCTGAACACACTGTGCTTAAAACAGTCGATTTATGTTCCATTAATAGGTGATCCCTACCTTTGTTGTAGTCCAGTAGTCATTTTTAGGCTGGTAAATGTTTCTAATAGTCTTCTCCTTCCCCAGCCTTTTTTCTTTGCTAGTTGTTTTCTGTCTCTGTGTTTACCACACAGTAGCTCTCTAGTTTGGGAATTCAATGCCAATGCTATCATAGTAAATTGGAAGGAATAAATGGTTGTTAGATAAATGCCAAACTTTGAAGCAGGAACTACAACTTGATTTGATGGTTCACTGAGCATACCTTAGTCAAAATATGGATTGGCATGTGTTAGCTCTATAAAACTGAGTTCTTTACTTCATTACTTGCTTTCATACAATTGTCTTTTTGTTTTATTTTATTTATTGTTATTTTGTACATTTTTTCACTTTTTTTCAATTTAAATTTTAGTTAGATAACAAACAGTGCAATACTGGTTTTAAGAGTAGAATTCAGTGATTCATCCCCTACATGCAACACCCAGTGCTCATCACAAGAAGTGCCATCCTTAGTACCCATCACCCATACAATTTTCCTTTTAAAGTGAACTTTATGAAACAATAGAGTTCAGGCACCCATGAGTTTATTTAACCAATAAATCAGTTCATCATCCTAGGCCCTGAGATGAGTCTGTCACAGAAGAAAAGTCTCATCATCTGATATGTTTTCCCCTCTTTAACCACATCCTCTTTTCTGATTGTGTCGCTAAGTGCTTTGAACTCCAGACTAGTACTGTATAAATTCAATTAGCCCGGAGACCAGCAGAAGATGGCGGCATAGGAGGACGCTGGGCTCACCGCGCGTACTGTTGATCACTTAGATTCCACTTACACCTGCCTAAATAACCCAGAAAACCGCCAGAAGAATAGCAGAACGGAGTCTCCAGAGCCAAGCGCAGACGAGAGGCCCACGGAAGAGGGTAGGAAGGGTGGAGAGGTGGTGTGCGCTGCACTGACTGGCGGGGGGGGGGGGGGCCGGGGCAGGGGGGTGGCCCGCCGGCCAAGCAGAGCCCCCGAGTCTGAATTGCAAAAGCGGAGGGGCCAGACGGAGTGTGTTCCGACAGCAAGCTGGACTTAGCATCTGGGAGGTCATAAGTTAACAGCTCTGCGGGAAAGCAGGAAGGCTGGAGGACAAAGGGAGGGAGAGTTGCTGAGTCCACTGATGACAGAGCTCAGTTTGGTGGGGAACAAAGGCGCTCGCCAGGGCCATCTCCCTTGCCCATCCCCCAGCCAAAATCCCAAAGGGAACCAGTTCCTGCCAGGGAACTTGCTTGCTCCACCCAAACACCCAACGCTGTGCTTCTGCAGGGCCACCCCTCCGCAGAGGGTCTGACTCCCTCCCGCTGCCACAGGGCCCCTCCTGAAGTGGATCACCTAAGGAGAAGCAAGCTAAGCCTGTCCCTCCTGTCCCCGTGCACCTTGCCTACCCACCCCAGCTAATACACCAGATCTCTAGCACCACAAGCCTGGCAGTGTGCAAGTAGCCCAGATGGGCCATGCCACCCACAGTGAATCCCGCCCCTAGGAGAGGGGAAGAGAAGGCACACACCAGTCTGACTGTGGCCCCAGTGGTGGGCTGGGGGCAGACATCAGGTCTGACTGTGGCCCCGCCCACCAACTCCAGTTATACACCACAGCACAGGGGAAGTGCCCTGCAGGTCCTCACCACTCCAGGACTATCCAAAATCACCAAAAGGAAGAATTCCCCTCAAAATAATCTCCAGGAAATAACAGCAGCTAATGAACTGATCAAAAAAGGATTTAAATAATATAACAGAAAGTGAATTTAGAATAATAGTCATAAAATTAATCGCTGGGCTTGAAAATAGTATAGAGGACAGCAGAGAATCTCTTGCTACAGAGATCAAGGGAATAAGGAACAGTCAGGAGGAGCTGAAAAGCGCTTTAAACGACATGCAAAATAAAATGGAAAAGACGACTGCTCGGCTTGAAGAGGCAGAGGAGAGAATAGGTGAACTAGAAGATAAAATTATGGAAAAAGAGGAAGCTGAGAAAAAGAGAGATAAAAAAATCCAGGAGTATGAGGGGAAAATTAGAGAACTAAGTGATACACTAAAAAGAAATAATCGACGCATAATTGGTATCCCAGAGGAGGAAGAGAGAGGGAAAGGTGCTGAAGGGGTACTTGAAGAAATTATAGCTGAGAACTTCCCTGAACTGGGGAAGGAAAAAGGCATTGAAATCCAAGAGGCACAGAGAACTCCCTTCAGACGTAACTTGAATCAATCTTCTGCACGACATATCATAGTGAAACTGGCAAAGTACAAGGATAAAGAGAAAATTCTGAAAGCAGCAAGAGATTAACGTGCCCTCACATATAAAGGGAGACCTATAAGACTCGTGACTGATCTCTCCTTTGAAACTTGGCAGGCCAGAAAGGAATGGCACCAGATCTTCAATGTGTTGAACAGAAAAAATATGCAGCCGAGAATCCTTTATCCAGCAAGTCTGTCATTTAGAATAGAAGGAGAGATAAAGGTCTTCCCAAACAAACAAAAACTGAAGGGATTTGTCACCACTAAACCAGCCCTACAAGAGATCCTAAGGGGGATCCTGTGAGACAAAGTACCAGAGACATTGCTACAAGCATAAAACATACAGACATCACAATGACTCTAAACCCGTATCTTTCTATAATAACACTGAACGTAAATGATTAAATGTGCCAACCAAAAGACATAGGGTATCAGAATGGAAAAAAAAACAAGACCCATCTATTTGCTGTCTACAAGAGACTCATTTTAGATCTGAGGACACCTTCAGATTGAAAGTGAGGGGATGGAGAACTATTTATCATGCTACTGGAAGCCAAAAGAAAGCTGGAGTAGCCATACTTATATCAGACAAACTAGACTTTAAATTAAAGGCTGTAACAAGAGATGAAGAAGGGCATTATATAACAATTACAGGGTCTATCCATCAGGAAGAGCTAACAATTATGAATGTCTATGCGCCGAATACTGGAGCCCCCAAATATATAAAACAATTACTCAACAACATAAGCAACCTTATTGATATGAATGTGGTAATTGCAAGGGACTTTAACACTCCACTTACAGAAATGGATAGATCATCTAGACACACAGTCAATAAAGAAACAAGGGCCCTGAATGATACATTGGATCAGATGGACTTGACAGATATCTTTAGAACTCTGCATCCCAAAGCAACAGAATACGCTTTCTTCTCGAGTGCACATGGAACATTCTCCAAGATAGATCACATACTGGGTCACAAAACAGCCCTTCATAAATATACAAAATTGAGATCATGCCATGCACACTTTCAGACCACAATGCTATGAAGCTTGAAATCAACCACAGGAAAAAGTCTGGAAAACCTCCAAAAGCATGGACGTTAAAGAACACCCTACTAACGAATGAGTGGGTCAACCAGGCAATTAGAGAAGAAATTAAAAAATATATGGAAACAAACGAAAATGAAAATACAACAATCCAAATGCTTTGGGATGCAGTGAAGGCAGTCCTGAGAGGAAAATACATTACAATCCAGGCCTATCTCAAGAAACAAGAAAAATCCCAAATACAAAAGGATTAGAAGCACATGTAAGGGATTAGAAGCAGAACAGCAAAGGCAGCCTAAACCCAGCAGAAGAAGAGAAATAATAAAGATCAGAGCAGAAATAAACAATATAGAATCTAAAAAAACTGTAGAGCAGATCAACGAAACCAAGAGTTTTTTTTTTTTTTTTTTTTCAAAAAATAAACAAAAGTGACAAACCTCTAGCCAGGCTTCTCAAAAAGAAAAGGGAGATGACCCAAATAGATAAAATCATGAATGAAAATGGAATGATTACAACCAATCCCTCAGAGATACAAAAAATTATCAGGGAATACTATGAAAATTTATATGCCAACAAATTGGACAACCTGAAAGAAATGGACAAATTCCTAAACACCCACACGCTTCCAAAACTCAATCAGGAGGAAATAGAAAGCGTGAACAGATCCATAACCAGCGAAGAAATTGAATCGGTTATCAAAAATCTTCCAACAAATAAGAGTCCAGGACCAGATGGCTTCCCGGGGAAGATTTACCAGACGTTTAAAGCAGAGATAATACCTATCATTCTCAAGCTATTCCAAGAAATAGAAAGGGAAGGAAAACTTCCAGACTAATTCTATGAAGCCAGTATTACTTTGATTCCTAAACCAGACAGAGACCCAGTAAAAAAAGAGAACTACAGGCCAATATCCCTGATGAATATGGATGCAAAAATTCTCAGCAAGATACTAGCAAATCTAAGTCAACAGAATATAAAAAGAAGTATTCACCATGATCAAGTGGGATTCATTCCTGGGACACAGGGCTGGTTCAACATTCGCAAATCAATCAATGTGATACATCACATTAACAAAAAAAAAAGAGAAGAACCTTATGATCCTGTCAATCGATGCAGAAAAGGCCTTTGACAAAATTCAGCACTCTTTCTTAACAAAAACGCTCGAGAAAGTTAGGATAGAAGGAACATACTTAAACATCATAAAAGCCATTTATGAAAAGCCCACAGCTAACATCATCCTCAATGGGGAGAAACAGAGAGCTTTTTCCCTGAGATCAGGAACACGACAGGGATGCCCACTCTCACTGCTGTTGTTTAACATAGTGCCAGAAGTTTTAGCATCAGCAATCAGACAACAAAAGGAAATCAAAGGCATCCAAATTGGCAAAGATGAAGTCAAGCTTTCACTTTTTGCAGATGACATGATAGTATACATGGAAAATCCGATAGACTCCACCAAAAGTCTGCTAGAACTGATACATGAATTCAGCAAAGTTGCAAGATACAAAATCAATGTACAGAAATCAGTTGCATTCTTATACACTAACAATGAAGCAACAGAAAGACAAATAAAGAAACTGATCCCGTTCACAATTGCACCAAGAAGCATAAAATACCTAGGAATAAATCTAACCAAAGATGTAAAAGATCTGTATGCTGAAAGCTGTAGAAAGCTTATGAAGGTAATTGAAGAAGATATAAAGAAATGGAAAAACATTCCCTCCTCATGGATTGGAAGAATAAATATTGTCAAAATGTCAATACTACCCAAAGCTATCTCCACATTCAATGCAATCCCAATCAAACTTGCACCAGCATTCTTCTTGAAACTAGAACAAGCAATCCTAAAGTTCATATGGAACCACAAAAGGCCCCCAATAGCCAAAGTAATTTTGAAGAAGAAGACCAAAGCAGGAGGCATCACAATCCCAGACTTTAGCCTCTACTACAAAGCTGTAATCATCAACACAGCATGGTATTGGCACAGAAACAGACACATAGACCAATGGAATAGCATAGAAGCCCCAGAACTAGACCCACAAACGTATGGCCAACTAATCTTTGACAAACCAGGAAAGAACATCCAATGGAAGAAAGATAGTCTCTTTAACAAATGGTGCTGGGAGAACTGGACAGCAACATGCAGAAGGTTGAAACTAGACCACTTTCTCACACCATTCACAAAAATAAACTCAAAATGGATAAAGGACCTGAATGTGAGACAGGAAACCATCCAAACCTTAGAGGAGAAAGCAGGAAAAGACCTCTCTGACCTCAACCGTAGCAATCTCTTACTGGACACATCCCCAAAGGCAAGGGAATTAAAAGCAAAAGTGAATTACTGGGACCTTATGAAGATAAAAAGCTTCTGCACAGCAAAGAAAACAACCAACAAAACTAAAAGGCATCCAACGGAATGGGGAAAGATATTTGCAAATGACATATCGGACAAAGGGCTAGTATCCAAAATCTATAAAGAGCTCACCAAACTCCACACCCGAAAAACAAATAACCCAGTGAAGAAATGGGCAGAAAACATGAATAGACACTTCTCTAAAGAAGACATCCGGATGGCCAACAGGCACATGAAAACATGCTCAACGTCACTCCTTATCAGGAAAATCCAAATCAAAACCACACTCAGATATCACCTCACGCCAGTCAGAGTGGCCAAAATGAACAAATCAGGAGACTATAGATGCTGGAGAGGATGTGGAGAAACAGGAACCCTCTTGCACTGTTGGTGGGAATGCAAATTGGTGCAGCCGCTCTGGAAAACAGTGTGGAGGTTCCTCAGAAAATTAAAAATAGACCTACCCAATGGCCCAGCAATAGCACTGCTAGGAATTTACCCAAGGGATACAGGAGTACTGATGCATAGGGGCACTTGTACCCCAATGTTTATAGCAGCACTCTCAACAATAGCCAAATTATGGAAAGAGCCTAAATGTCCATCAACTGATGAATGGATAAAGAAATTGTGGTTTATATACACAATGGAATACTATGTGGCAATGAGAAAAAATGAAATATGGCCTTTTGTAGCAATGTGGATAGAACTGGAGAGTGTGATGCTAAGTGAAATAAGCCATACAGAGAAAGACAGATACCATATGGTTTCACTCTTATGTGGATCCTGAGAAACGTAACAGAAACCCATGGGGGAGGGGAAAAAAAAAAAAGAGGTTAGAGTGGGAGACAGCCAAAGCATAAGAGACTCTTAAAAACTGAGAACAAACTGAGGGTTGATGGGGGGTGGGAGGGAGGGCAGGGTGGGTGATGGGTATTGAGGAAGGCACCTTTTGGGATGAGCACTGGGTGTTGTATGGAAACCAATTTGACAGTAAATTTCATATATTAAAAAATAAAAAAAATTAAAAAGAATAAAATAAAAATTTTTAAAAAGCAAAAAACAAACAAACAAACAAACAAAAAAAACCAAATGGAATAAAAAAACAAACCTTGAACCTACCAGAGGAAAACAGTGTTTGTTATTAGTTGACTAGTTTAAATTCAAGTATTTATATCTGAAACCATGAAAATAATGTATTTTTCCACTCTAAAAGTACATATATTATTGTGTGCCTACTAAAACTCAGTATTACACTAATAGCTAGAATTATAGCAATGAGTAATACTGCCATTATCCCCATTCTTATGGTTAAATTAAATACATAATTCCAATAAATTGATAAATTCCATAAAAGGAAAAATAAAGTGTATATGATGGGCGTCTAACTCAAGGCTGAGGGGAGTCTGGTCAGAATAGGCTTCCCAGGAAAATAAGAATAATTAATGTTAATATAGTAACTAGTTTATTGAGGGCCTGTTAGGAGGCATATAATAGCAGTGAAGTATTCCAGGTAGTGGCCAGGTAACAACCTGGACAAAAGCTATATATTAAACTAGTCTATTTTAGGAAGGAATTCAGTATATGTGAAAGGTAAGGCACATGGGCTGAAAGACAAGAGATATAGTTCGAGAGGTAAGCAGGGTCTTTTAGACAATGTCATGGAGTTAGGTTTTATCTAAAAAGTAATGAAAAGTGAACAAGGGCTTATGGAAGAAAATCATGTGACACACTCATACTTTATTAAGATGTGTGATAAATTGGACAGAAAAGAGACCATTGTCATAATGCACTTAAGACAAATGAAGGCCTGATCTTGGGTATAGTTGGTGGAGATATAAAAAAAGTAGATGAAATATGAAAGTATTTAGGAGGTAGCACTGCCAAGGCTTGGTGATTAAGAGAAAGAGGAAGAATGTTCTAGTTTTTGGCTTGGCACATGAGTTGGCAGTACTATCATCAGTTTAGATATAGAAGTCAGGTAGACTGGAATTTATAAGTTTGAGATTGGAATATCTTGGGAAATTTGCATGGTGAAATCCAGTAGATGGCCTGAAGCTTATGAGAACAATCTGGTTTGTAAATACAGCTTTCTGGGTCACTTATAGACATGGTTAATGTACACCTCTGGGGTAAGCAAAAATGTGTATAGGGTCAGAATAAAAAAAGGTTGAAATAGAACCTTGTGTCCTGCAACTTTGGTGAATTCATGTATCAGTTCTAGTAGACTTTGGTGGAGTCTATCAGGTTTTCCATGTATAATATCATGTCATCAGCAAAAAGTGGAAGCTTGACTTTATCTTTGCCAATTTTTTTGCCTTTGGTTTCCTTTTGTTGTCTGATTACTGATGCTAGAACTTCCAACACTATGTTAAACAACAGCGGTGAGAGTGGACATCCCTGTCGTATTCCTGATCTCAGGGGGAAAGCTCAGTTTTTCCCCATTGAGGATGATGTTAGCTGTGTGCTTTTCATAAATGGCTTTTATGATGTTTAAGTATGTTCCTTCTTTTTTTTTTAATTTTTTTTAACGTTTATTTATTTTTGAGACAGAGAGAGACAGAGCATGAACGGGAGAGGGGCAGAGAGAGAGGGAGACAGAATCGGAAGCAGGCTCCAGGCTCTGAGCCATCAGCGCAGAGCCTGACGCAGGGCTCGAACTCACGGACTGCGAGATCGTGACCCGGGCTGAAGTCGGACGCTTAACCGACTAAGCCACCCAGGCGCCCCTAAGTATGTTCCTTCTATCCCGACTTTCTTGAGGGTTTTTATTAAGAAAGGATGCTGAATTTTGTCAAATGTTTTTTCTGAGTCGATTGACAGGATCATATGGTTATTCTATTTTCTTTTATTACTGTGATGTATCACATTGATTGATTTGCGAATGTAGAACTCACCAAACTCCACACCTGAAAAACAAATAATCCAGTGAAGGAATGGGCAGAAAACATGAATAGACACTTCTCTAAAGAAGACATACAGATGACCAATAGGCACATGAAAACATGCTCAACGTCGCTCCTCTTCAGGGAAATACAAATCAAAACCACACTCAGATACCACCTCACGCCAGTCAGAGTGGCCAAAATGAACAAATCAGGAGACTATAGATGCTGGAGAGGATGTGGAGAAATGGGAACCCTTTTGCACTGTTGGTGGGAATGCAAACTAGTGCATTCCAGCCACTCTGGAAAACAATGAGGAAGTTCCTCAAAAAATTAAAACTAGATCTACCCTATTACCCAGCAATAGCACTGCTAGGAATTTACCCAAGGGATACAGGAGTGCTGATGCATAGGGGCACTTGTACCCCAATGTTTATAGCAGCACTCTCAACAATAGCCAAATTATGGAAAGAGCCTAAATGTTCACAACTGATGAATGGATAAAGAAATTGTGGTTTATATACACAATGAAATACTACATGGCAATGAGAAAGAATGAAATATGGCCTTTTGTAGCAACATGGATAGAACTGGAGAGTGTTATGCTAAGTGAAATAAGTCATATAGAGAAAGACAGATACCATATGTTTTCACTCTTATGTGGATCCTGAGAAACTTAACAGAAGACCATGGGGGTGGGGAAGGAAAAAAAAACTAGAGAGGGAGGGAGCCAAACCATAAGAGACTTAAAAACTGAGAATAAACTGAGGGTTGATGGGAGGGTGGGAGGGAGGCGAGTGTGTGTGATGGGTATTGAGGAGGGCACCTGTTGGGATGAGGACTGGGTGTTGTATGAAAACCAATTTGACAATAAATTTCATATTAAATAAAAAAGGAACCTTGTGGGACACCAAAATATAGGAGAAGCAGAGTAAGAGAAATATACAAAAGATTCTGGGCAGGTATGGCCAAAAGGTAAAAGGATGAAGGTGTAGCATCTTGGAAGTGAAAGGAATATACATTTTTTTTTACTTTTCCAAGAGAAGAGAAATCAACAATGCCAGATATAATAAAAAGAAGAAGAAATATAATGAATGGAAATGTGCAGTTAGTAATACCATTGTACATTTATAGTTGTTCGGCTAGATTTTTTTTCACTGCCTTAGTACATTAATCATCATCTTTTTCCTCCTGTCCCACCTGTCGACATAATCATCTGCTCTATAAAAACAGTACTGCCTCAGTCTTGTGTTCAAACTTACAACCACATTCTCCAACCCATAACAACTCAATGTCAGACACATTTTCCAGGAACTCTCTTCCTCAGGCTTAACCTCTCATTTTTATACTTACAGAAAACTAGTTTTCTAGTTTCTGGCTAAAGAACAAAATGAGCTTGGATTAGTAGAAAACACACTTCATTTGAGTTTAAACATGGTTGCCAATTCCAATGAGTTTTAGAATAACTATTTTCACCTATCTTAACAATTTCTGAGGTAATAAATCAGAACATTCATACCATCAAGAAGATAGTCCCAAATAGGGAAAACACTTTTATAAGCTGGCACATTTTATTGTTTTGATACAAACAATTTTAATACAAGTATACATTTTAGAGTCTATTCTCTGATATGTCACCTTTCTGAAACGCTGTATACAACCTGTGTGTGATATAGTCTTTTCGATGGTTTTAACATATTATGATCAACACCAATCCCTCTGTACTATATAAAATCACACTAGTATATTGAGGAGAAAAATAAAGATTACAACATTTTAATAGTTTTACCCTGACTCCAGGGAATAATGATGAGTAGTCTTTGCAAAGATATGTTATGAAAAAATCTTTGTACATTATCAAGAAATGCAGACTATAATACTAGATTTTGTTTAGTGATAAAGAACTCATAATATACAAGATTATAAATATGTAAATACATTGGAGACTCATTTAAATTTTAGAACTGTACTTATTCATGAAACAAAATGTTCTCATGTATTTTTCTTATTAATGTCTCTAGTTATATTTGCACATTCAGCTACATGCCAGACACTTACTATTTGATGACAGGAGATACACTTAACACATACAGTATAGAAGTTCTTTCTTTGGCTACAAAAACCACTTGCAAAAACGTGATATTAATTTTCATAGTGAACGTTAGTTGGAAGCAACAACAAAATGTCTGTGATGCAGCTAAGGGGAAAAAAAAACAGATCTCAATGATTCTACAGTCAATGTTAATAAAATCGCCTTTGAATCTCTGTATGCATTGCCTTTTTTTTGGTAAACTTTAATCATTTTCTGAACTTTATTCACCTGACAGGATGATGGGCTGGAGATGTAAAAGGATATAGGAAAAAATTAAATTTTTTCCCTTAAGAAAAGTTGTGATGCCATCTCAGGAGATTGGGGCAGCAGCTCTAAAAAAGACTTATCTTATTCAGGAGGGTCAGAATGAAGTAAAAGCTAGAAGAGACTTCCAGCTATTCCAGAGTACTATCATTATCCCTTTTAGGAGCAAAGAGACAATACAATAGAATACAGCCATCTCTGTAACACTAAAATTAGATGATTAAGTTAATCAGTGTAATATGGTAGTTAAACAGACAGTCTGATACCACTCAGTGACTTTTCTGTCTTTCTTATGCTTGTATTCTAAGTGTTTTGCCATAGCAGGATGTTCATGTGAGTAACAGGAATGTGTAACTCAATTATGTGTCTCCACGAGGCTATTACTTATTGATATTTATTGAACATGTTTAAGATTTTCCACTGACTTACTCTATGCGCTGAACTTATCATATTACCAAGACCATCTTTATTGTATTTTTCTTTCAGAAAAAGTCACTGGAAATGTTTTCAATCAAAGCCAAGTAAGGTGTCTTCCTTTCTTTTCCTTCCTTCCTTCCTTCCTTCCTTCCTTCCTTCCTTCTTCTTTTTTTTTTTTTCTTTTGGTCTTAAGTTTGAATAACCATATGAATTAAATACAGGTTAAAAAGATACAGGTTTAAAACATGAAAGTAGTATTGGTTAGCATAAAATGGGTGTTTTCATTTGCTTAATATTCAACTATTCATCACATGATCTCCAAAAAAAAAACCAGTGGGGTGATATCTCTTGTTTCCCATATGCTAAGTACCCTGCTCTAGGTACGGTTGTCATGGATACTTCTTGCTGAGCTCATGCAGACCTTGACTCTCCAGTGTTTATAGGGAATTGATAGACTGAAACTAAATGTTATACAACAGAATGTTGTGCTTGCTGAAAGCCTGGCAGGGCAGACATGACAGAAGAACTCCTTGTCCCCTTCTGGGTGTGCTCTGATAAGATTAGATAGAAAAAGCCACTATCAGTCCATTTACTTTTCACATCGGGGGAAGGAAAAGTTGGGGGAAAGGAAGGGTCATACAGAGAATGGGCAGGTGAAATAGATCCATAAACCTAAATAGATCAATCTAAGAAGAAAGATCATAATCAGAATAATCAAAGAAAGCAAACACATTTATGAAATCTCGATTGTATTAGCCTTAAAAACCACAGTTTATATAGACCCTAACCTCTTGGAGTTCAAAGACTAGACTTTATTCACTTTAAGGTTTCCCAAGTTACCTAGTAACACACTGACTCCAGTAGGTTATCTGTAATCATTTGTTGAATTAAATATGTGCCTTTTTACCAGTTTCCTTCCATTTCCTTTACCAAGAAATAAAATGCCCGCTGTACCAACTGCCTATAGGGAAGAGTGATTTTTCAAAATAGCCAGAAGGACACTGGCCTCAACCATCAGAGTGGGCTTTGTTGATGGCCTAGGTCTGAGGTGGTCCTGGGACCCTCCTGCAGGGTGGGTGCCATCTACAGGTGGCAGGGAAGACCCAGGTGAGAGGGATGGGAACTGAGGCAGTGAAGGAACAAGAAACTAGCCGGCTAGTAGTGATGTTTTTGAATATTTTAAAAGCTGTTATGGACACGCTGTCACAGATGAATTGAATAGCGACCCTGCCTACAGGATTTAGACAGAACCTTCCTATGATGCATTAACATCACAAACTTCAATGTTTCTATCAAGAAACTTTGGCCAGATCCTACCATATTTATAAATGGTCTCCTTGCAAATTTCAAAAACTTGGTGACAGAGTCATTAGGTGAGTAAGATATTAGCTTTCTCAGTGAACCAGATTGCCATTGAATATAGAACTACCCCAGGACCCAATGTGCACTCAGAAAACAAAGCTGCCATAAGTGAAGAGGAGTAGCCAGGACTGACAGAATCAAGTCAGGGTGCTATGTTACACTACAGACAGTATGTGCTAAACTGTCTCAAGGGTTGTCCAATTAACTTCATATCTAAGTCCCCTTAGAAAAGTAGAGCTTATACTTGTCTCTAGAAAAGTCATTTGGTTTAAATAAGGCAATGTCTAGAAATTTATAAAAAATCTGGATAACTGAACAAGGTAGCTAAAGACCCCTCTTCTCATATTGGTGCATACTTTTTCTGTCATGTGAATAAACATGGCCCCAAAACTGGGTAGTTGGTCATTAGAATTGCATGCTGCCTGTGTTCTCTCAAAAAAAAAAAAAAAAAAACATTTTGTGAAGTTTTCTCCATTGCTGCCTACAGGGAGCAGGCTACCAAGAACATCTTGGAATGTGTACACTTTCCTTATATTTTATGTTTGTGAAGGGTCTTCCTTGGATTATGAGTTGAATTGTATCCCACCCACCCCCCAAATTCATACATTGAAGTACTAACCCCCAATACCTTAGAATGTGACTGTATTTGGAGACAGGGTCTTTAAAAAGGTAATTAAGGTAAAATGAGATCATTCAAGTGAGTCTTATCCAATCTGATTGGTGTCCTTAGAGTAAGAGGAGATTAGGACATAGATACACACACAGGAAAGAAGACCATGTGAAGACACAGTCAGAAGATAGCCATCTACAAGCCAAGGAGAGAAATCTCAGGAGAAACCAACCCTGCCTGCGTCTTGACTAACAGCAAGAAGCTCAGTGTTTAAGGGAGTAATTTTGCCTTCCAACTTGATTTTATATTTTCTTTGCTTAAAGCTATTATTCTTATTCTTCATAGTAAAACCAGAAAGAGTTTGCCCATGTAAAAATATGTACAATTAAATGTATGATTTTTAAAGCATTCATCAAACATCTTATAGATATGCACAGCTATCTACACAGAGCATGTTTACATTCATGAATATTAAGATGATTAGTTTTATTTTATTCTCACAGCATCTTATCAAGTGACCATGGAGAAAAATTAAGCCAAGAAATACTGGTCTGGAGATGAGGGCATGAGTACCATTCTGCCGCTAGAATGACCTCATTGCAAGAGGCTCTTTTAAAAATCACTGTTGTTTTTAAAGACATAGACATAATTTATGATCCTAAATAGACATGGAAGGTTCACAGAGTGACACCAGGAAATTCAGGTGAGGGTGGTTTGTCACGTTTTGAACTTGTGAATGTTCTACAAGGCAGAGCAGGTGCTGACAGCCTTTAATGAAGCACTATTTATATAATTGCACTTTGAAGAAAAAAAAACACATTGGAATGGAAAGAAATGGGACACAAACTGATCCTGGTCTTTCAAAAATCAAGTGCTGAGATATTTTAAACGGGATGGCAAAAGGAGAAATCTGCAGTTGAATGGCTATTTGCTCTGATTATGAAATCCGTTAAAACTCCCTATCAAGCTAGAAAAAAACTAAATCAAAATATTTTTAACATTTTATGGAGTTGCAAGTTGAACCAGAAATAATGAAAGCAGATGCTAAAAAGATTGCCATCCAGATAGAATCTGCTTATTAAAAATAGGAAACAGATTTATTTACATGACCCTTCAAACAGCTTTTAAAGAGGCTGTTAGATCATCCTGCTAGTGTCATTAAAAGAGGGAAGAAAAAACAGTTAAGAAAGACAAGAAACAAAGGAATGGAAAAGTAAAAACAAAGTAAATTAAAAATAACATGTACTTTTTTGGTTGTTGAAGGTAAAAATCCTGCTAAATTTAGAAATAATAAATCTGTGACAAATATACATGAAAATATCTGAATGTTGACAATTTGTTATATCACATGTGATTTAAAACAATTAGAATATTTTTCCCATGTTTCTTAAAAAATTGAAACAACAAAAGTTCACAATCATATTCCTCTCACTTAAAAGAGAAAGCTGGTGGAACCAAAAAAGTAAAGATATAAAACCAATATGAAAAGAGCCTTAGGTAAAAAAAAATTCTATTTACAGATTTCCTTCTCTTGGAGATGATACAGTTTCATCTTCATGGGAATGAAAATTAAAAAGCTGAATATTTCCCTTTATGATTTGGCTGCTTGGGAGCTCAGAGCCAAACCTGTGATTCATTTATAACAACTATCATATTTCTTCCTGATTGCTAATTCATATCTATATACTTGAAATACTCCGATCCAGAGTTTTAATTTTTTATAGTGTCAATAATACATGGCTCTTATAAAATATAGAAATAAACAAAGAAGAATTACCCATAAATCTGTGTGTCTCATCACCAAAGACAGCCATCCAAAATGTGTTGCTAATAGTCTTCTGAAGGTGCATATATAGATATAGATATAGATATAGATATAGATATAGATAAACACATACATGAGATTATGCTATATGTGCTGATATAGACTCTTTGTTTTGCTTTATCATAAACATAAATAAATGTCAATAAATAATCACATATGATACATTAATGTCTTTTTAGCATTTTGTTATATGGAGATGCCATGTTTTACTTAACCTATCAAGTTGTTTCCATTTTATTTTATTTTATTATCACTGCTGAAATATATTCTTGCTAAGGCTTGCAGATATCCTAATAAATAAGCTTACAGTAAGTTTCTAGGAATAAAATTGCTGGGTCAAATCATAAGCAAATTTTTTAGATTTTTAACAGTGATTACCAACATTATTTGTTATTCAGGATGGTAGCATCAGTGTATACTCTTATACCAAGCACATATTTAAAACATTTATTTGTCTTTATATCATCACCACTGTCTTTTTTTCCAGTTTGATAAATAGGATAAATTGGGGGGAAAATCACATCCTTCAAAGTAAAATCCCCTAGATCGCTATAAAGTTTGAAAAAAATCAATAGCTTTCTGGCCTCACCACTTTCTTGGTTAAAATGCAATGCCTTGAGGGGACATTCTATCTGCCTCCTTTTACTCGGGCATCGTTGCCAGGGTCTCCTGGTGATGTTCTGCCTATAAATTCTGTAGTATTTACCTCGACAATCTTGAATCTCACCATGCCTCACACGAGGTGTCGAATTTTTAGTCCCTGAGAGTTATGAGCAGTACATTTTTAGCTGTCATTTTTTTTTAAGGCCCATTCCGACCCCCGCATTGTCTAACGCTATCATGTCACCATCTTTAAGTCATCATCTCACCTTTAAGTATAATGACATGTTTCCAATTCACAATCGGCCAGACTTTGAGGCAAGCTAAACACGGTAGGATTAGAAAGCGCGACTTGAACTTCTAAGCAAAGAAAGAAACTTCACAAGGATATATGATGTTTTTGTCTTTTTCTTTTTGGTTTGTAGGTGTGAATCATTGTTAGAAAGGCCCTCCCTGCTCTAAGGTTGAAATGGATTTTGCATGTTTTCTATTAGCCATTTTATAGTTTTCTTTAAGTGCTTATATTCACTTGAAATTTGTCCTGGTATATGCCATCCTCCATTTGGCTATCTGGTTGTCCCAAAACTTTTTCTTCTCAATAGTTGTCTTTTTTCATGAGGTGTAGCTTACATGCAGTAAAATACACAGACCAAATATTCAGTATGTGAAGGTATAAAATATTTCCATTATCCCAGAAAATACCCTTGTGACTCTTTTTAGTAAACTCTCCATTCACACCTACCAGAGATAACTACTTTCCAATTTTTGTCTTTATGGATTGCTTTAGCCTGTTCTAGAACCTAATAAAATTGGAGTCATACGGTATATGCTGCTTTGGTGTGCTGTAGATGATATCGATACAGACGTACACATATAGAAGCTCCCATGCAAAACGGGGACAAGATTCCCTGTCAACTTGATTGGGTTGGAGATGCATCAGTGTTCTTCAAGTTAGAAAAGAACAGAGCAGCCTATTGTTTCTTACACCTGAAATTTGTAGGGTACAGTTATTCCCTCAGTGGGTACTCTCATTTTTTCCCTGATTAATTTTACTCACATTTAGACTGGTAATTCTCAAATTTATTTGCACACTGGATTTACAGGATTCTTAAGACACTACTGATATCTCAGTCTCATCTCCTTCCACATACCCCCACAGAGATTCTGATCAATTTCTCCAAAGGATGATGTGGATATTTGAAGTTTTAAGATATTCTCTGGTGAGTGTAATGTACAACCAAGGTGGAGAAACAAGGATTTGTAGTGCTGCTTCAAGTGCATTAACATTCTCAAAAATTACAAAGGATTCTTGTTAAAATTCAGATTTTGATTCAGAAGTTCGAGGGGCTGACTCCATGTTTCAAACAAGGTGATGTCAGTGCTGGTCCATGGACTATACTTTGAGAAGTGAAAGATGTAAATGTTCTTGACACTTTCCTTACTCTCAACATCTTTCAACTTTCTTGTAATCCTGAAATCCATTACAAAACTCATCCTGATGAAAACAGTGTTGGTTTTCTGGTCACCCCTGCTGTGTATTCTCTTTTACTCACATATTAGAGTTTCTTGGGCCTGCAATACTGAGTCCTTTACTTCTCTTGTTTAATAATTTTTCCTTAGGTTGAATCACCCTCTCTATGCCAATAACTCAGAAACACTTCTTTAGCTTAAATCTTGCTCTTGAGTTTCAGACCTGCATACCCAACCATTCAATTTGATATCTCCTCTTGAATGTCTCACAGAAGTCTCAGCATAAGTAGTTTCAAACTGAATTGATGATTATTTTCCAAACAAATACGGCATTCTCAAAAATATGACATTCCCAAAAAATGTGTAAAATTCCCACATATTTTACATGTGTTTTATACACACACACACACACACACACACACACGTATATATACACACATATATAAATGGCACTACCAAGACAATTATTTATGTAAAAAATCTGGAACCATCCTTCATCCTTTATACCTCTCCACCTTCACACCCAACGAACAACATTTTTGTCAATCTTCAAGACATATTTTGACTCTTTTATTGCTTCTCTCTGTGTGCACTACTGCAACTAGCCAAAGCTCTTATGATTTATTATCTGTACTAGTTGTCTACTTTTACCCTGACTCTTCTAAAATACATTCTCTGCAAATCCAGTGTTATTTTCTTAAAACATAAATCAGATTATGCCATTACTATGTTTCAGGGTGTTGTATGGTTCTCAGTGCATTTACAATAAAATTGAAAATCTTATTTAGTAATGTTTCAGCTATCTTAAGTGTTTCAAGAAATAATGACAACAGCATGTTATTTCAATGTTGACAAGTGCTTTGCTGTAAGGTAACAAACATAAGGCAGATACTATGAAGAAAGTTCTGGGAATGAAGTTGAGAGTTTACCCTCTGTGGGAATGACTTAGATAGAGGTAAGTCCCCATTCTTATGTATAATTGGTCAATAGTATCCAATCAATGTGGATTCCATAAGGAAGCAGAAGTCTATTGGGTAAAAAGAATCCTGTGGCACTTCACACCATTTCTCCAAAAATGTGGAGATGGGGGACTTTCAAGATAGACTATAGTTTCCCATTCCAAATCTCAATGGCAGAAAGATAAATAAATACATTGAAATTCAGTGACCTTAGGGGAAACAGACTGCTGAGCCAGCTAGCATAAGAGCCTAAGGTTTCTTCAAAGCTAAGGGCCGACCTCTGCTCAGGGTGAGAGGTGCTCAGGCTGGGATCTAGGCGGAACACAGTGGTTGATCTTCTAGGAACATTGTTGAGGTTTTTAGTGCAGGGTCATAATTGTGGTATCTAATGAGGACAACTCCTGTGGCTCCAGTAAGGACTGAGATAGGAAAAGGCAATTCAGAAGAAGTGGACAATTGCCATCTGCCAAAGAGCCCTAAAATAGTTTTTTAATGATGATAAGGTCAAACACAGGAGACAAGAGGAGGCTGTAATGAATCCTGTGTGGTGCCAGTTCTCTCTCCATATTTGTGGATGAGTCTAAGCTTTTTGGTTTGAAGGAGACCCTTAGCTTTAGGTAAACAGGGATAGGAAGAAATAGACAGACAACTTCAAGAAGCACACTGGCCTTTCTGCTGATAGAGTTGGTGGATATCAGGGAATTGAGTGAAAAAGGGATAGGAAGGGGAGGAGATGATGAGATGACAATAACTGTACCCCAAGGCCATGCCAGTTTCATTTTGTCAACCTCACTGGAAACCTTCACAAACCCTTATACAGAAATCACTAAATACAACTATATTATTGATGTCAATTTACTCATTGTCATTCATTTGTTCATTCATTTAAAAAAGAGTTACTGAATTTCTACTGAGGACTAGGTGCCCAGAACAATTCCAGGTGCTAAGAATATCGCAGTGATAAAAGCATTCCAAAGCTGCTCCTTCGGAAGTCCATATTCTACTGGTAAGGTAGGCAGGAAAATGACAATAAACACAATAAATAAGCCAAATGGATAGTATGTAAGAAAACGAAATGAGGTACAAAGAAACAAACAACAGAAAAGGGAGATAGGAAGTACATACTGGGGATTAATTTTAAGTAGGAAGGTTGGGGAAAGTCCCTTTGAAAACATAATATCTGAGGAAAGACCAGTAATAAGGAAACCAGACATGCAGATATTGGGGGAAGATAGTTCTAGGCAGTAGAACCAGCAGGTACAAAGTCCCTGAAGTAGGCATGTGTTCAGTATTCAAGGAGTTACTAGAAAGACAGTATACTAGAATACAGTGATATTGAGGAGGGGAGACAGGAGACAAGATCAGCCAGATAAAGGGGAAGATGGATTCTAGATATCCTTGTAAGCCATTGTAAGAATGTTGACATGAGTAATATGGGAAGCCACCGAAAGATTTTGGGCAATGAAGTGGCATAATGTGTCTTATTTATTTTCAGGATTACATTGGCTGCTATATTGAGAATCAACTATAAGAAGGCATGAGGGAAAACAGGAAGACCAGGTAGGAAACCACAGCAATAATCAGGATGAGAGACAGGGCTGGTGAATGATCAGATGCTGGATGTATTTGTAAGGTACAGGTCACAGGGAACCATCTATGAATTGGAGGTGAGGTACACAAGAAAGTAAAAAATTAAGAATGCTCCTAAGGTTTTTGACTTAAGGAAATGTCATTAACTGAGATAGAAAAGGATTTGGTTGGAACAAGTTTAAGAAGGAAGAGCATGTTGTGGCATATATTCAACATCCATCTGTAGATTTTACATAGTTGGAGTTATAAGACTGAAATTGAGGCTGGGTGGGAGGAACTGCAGCTGAATATAGACATTTGAGGGTGAAATGTGGTCAATAGGGTATAGAGGCCGTCTAAAGCCATGAAACCAAATGGAATCAACAAAAGAGAACAGGTCCAAGTACCAAGACTGGAGGCATTTTAATCTTGAGAGATTGGAGACATGAGTAGGAACTATAGAAAGAGAAAAATGGGGTACATGTGGCATCCTGGAAACCAGGTTAAAAGAATTACATTTCTAGGAGGAAGTAGCAATAAAATATCCTATTTTGTTAGGATAAAACACTGCTGATGGGTCAAGTATGATGAAGACTGAAAATTGACCATTGAATTTAGCAATGTATAAGTCAAGTTGCTGTTTGAAACAATAGCCATGCCCAAGAAGTTTAGTATACAAGCACTGTTATGGACCCTTCCCAGAGAGAAGAGAACTGTAAAAAGTTTGGGGCAAATGTTCCTTTATGATGCTCTACAACCTTACTCCTCAAAGTCTGGTCCACTGAACAGCAGCATTGGCACCAACCAGGAGCTTACTAGAAATACAGAATCTCAGACCCCACCCCCGACGTCCTTCATCAGAATCTGCACTAGAACAAGATCCCTGGTTAATTTGCTGTGTGTTAGAGTTTGAGACACACTGCTTTAACCTACCTGGACCAGGGATCCTAAGTCTTGTTGTGTACCATACTGATGGCATGTGGACTGGTGCTTCCATAGTCTGTTTGTGGGCCTCCTGATGCTGGGCTTTGCTCACTCCCTCTCTTATGAGCTCTAAGGCATAGGGATTAGGGAGCTGAAGTTGGGTGTTAGAGCCAGGAGGGACTGAGGTTCACCTATCATGCTTGGAAATTAGTGTTTTGGGAGTTAGTTTTTAGCAAAGAAGATAAAATGTCCTTATTTTGGTCCCTGTTATGTTCGTGATCTCTCCAGATCTGAGTATCAACTTGGCATGTCTGTTCAGTGTTCACTATGGATTCCCTACTTGTATAGACACTGGCTTTCAGTTAATCCCCTTCATCAGGTACAGAGGCTTATAATCACTTGGCATGCACTCCTGAAGCCCTTGGCCTTGGCTGAATTGAGGTGTGTTGTTGCCTGGTCATCCCCTCATGTAAGGTTCCTGGTCATCTGGCCTAGGATACCTGTGCCTTAATATGGTGCTTAATTTGTTATGTAGAATGTTAGTCACACACAATGTCCTTGTAAAAAGTTCTGTAAAGAAATATGCTTGAGAAATTGAGAGGTTTTGTTCCCTTTAAAGAGTTAAACTGCAGACTGAAAGGCTCTGGGAAGACCTGTACTTAAAATCCTCCACCTACCACATGCAGTGCCTTGTGCCAATCAGGCCTTTAAATTCAATGGCACTAAACATTGTGTGGACTCATGTTGGGAGATAAACTACCAACAGGTTCACCCTTAACAAAACTCCTGCCTCAACCATATTACTGTTTGTATGAAGGAAAGAGCAACTATGTAATTGAAATTAAAAATTGTGTGTCTGGGTGGCTCAGTTAACTATCCAACTCTCGGTTTCCACTCAGATCATGATCTCCCCGATTTCATGAGTTTGAGCCCTGCATCAGGCTCTGTGCTGATGGTGTGGAGCCTGATTAGGATTCTCTCCCTCTCTCTTTGCCCCTCCCCTACTACACTGTCTCTGTATCTCTCAAAATAAATAAACTTTAAAAATAATTTTAAAAAATGTGTCTGTATCATACAACTTATAACATAGTTTAAATGCCACCATTTAAATGAAGACCCATTTTTTTATTAGAGCTATTATCACTAAATAAAATTTCTCTGAATCTGCTACTTTAGTGTGAGTATAAAATAAATGAAGTGAAAAGTCAGGGGAAAGGCTTCAAATTAGAACTAGTTTAAACTATTTTTTTTTTACAATTTAAACAAAAATTTAAACAAAAATCTACTATGTGTATAGATAAGCTCCTTTTTTGCTATAATAATGACATATATCCTTTAATAAAGTTTCAGGAATGTTATATACATTCAGAATTAAAAATTCTGAATGAAATATATATATTTGCATTACATAGAATGATTATATATTTTTATGCAAAGTGAGGAATAAAGAACATTTGTTTTACTAAAATAGTCTTATTATATTCAAGATACTATCCAAAAGACTTCCATTTTTACATAGAAATACACCCATAATTTAAGAGTTAACAAATTTAAGAATTTAAGAAATGACAAAAAATTTGTGATAAGATTTTTTTCCTTTTTTCCATCTTAGATTTTGTCTAAATGGCTCTTTCCTTCAGTTATACTTTATTATTTTATTTTATTTCATTTAAAACAGAGCACTTAACATGACACCTGTCCTCTTACCAAATTTTTAAGTGTATAATATGCAAATGTTGACTATAGATACAATGTTATACAGCAGATCTCTAAAGCTTATTCATCTTGCTTGATGGAAACTTAACCCTGTTGATTTGTAAATCCGCATTTCCCCTCAGTCCCTGGCAAGAGCTATTCCACACTGTTTCTATGAATCTGATTCTCTCAGACCCACATATCAATGGAATCATAGTTTTTTGTGATTGACTTTTTTCACTTACCATAATGTTCTCCCTCAAAGTTCATTCATATTGTTGCATATGGCAGAATTACCTTTTTTAAGTATGAATAATATTCCATTTTATGTATATACCACATTTTCTTCTTTCCTTATCCATTTATCTACTGATGGAGACAAGAGTTGTTTCCATATCTTGGTCATTGTAAATAGTGCTGCAATTAACACATGTGTGCTAATATCTCTTTGAGATCCTAATTTCTTTCTTTTTCTTTTTTCTTTTTATTTGAGTATAGTTGACACACAATGTTACATTAGTTTCAGGTGTACAACATAATGACTCAACAAGTTTAAAATATGCTATGCTACCATCTGTTGCAATACAATGCTACTACAATAGCATTGTCTGTATTTCTTATGCTGTGCCTTTTATGCCAATAATTTATTTATTACATGCCTGGAAGCCTATATCTCTCACTCCTCTTTACCCATTTTGTCCATGCCCCCTTCTGTCTACCCTCTAGCAACCATTAATTTGTTCTCTGTATTTGTAAGTCTGATTCTGCCTTTTGTTTATTTATTTTGTTCATTTGTTCATTCAATCATTTATTCAATGAATATGCACATATTCATTTTTTTTTTTTTTGGATTCCACATGTTAGTGAATCATATGGTATTTGTCTTTCTCAATCTGAATTTTTTCATTTAGCATAATAATCCCTAGGTCCATCCATGTTGTTGCAAAAGGCAAGATCTCATTCTATTTTATGGCTATGTAACATTCCATCACATACATATGCCACATTTTCCTTATCAATTAATCAGTTGATGGACATTTAGGTTGCTTCCACATATTGCTTATTGTAATGTTGCAGTAAACATAGAGGTGCATATATTCCTTCAAATCAGTATTTTTGTATCCTTTGGAATACAAAAGTAGTGTAATCATTGGATCATATGGTATTTATATTTTTAACTTTTTGAGGAGCCACCATACTGTTTTCCACAGTTGCTGCACTGAGTGTAATTTGGTACATTCCTACTAACAGTGTACAAGGGTACCTTTTTCTCCACATCCTCACCAACAATTGTTATTTCTTGACTTTTTGATTTTGGCCCTCTGATAGGTGTGGGGTGATATCTCATTGTGATTTTGATTTGTATTTCCCTGATGATTAATGATATCGAGCATCTTTTCATGTGCCTGCTGGCCATCTGTATGTCTTCTTTGGAAAAATGTCTATTCAGGTCCTCTGCCCATTTCTTTTTTGTTTGTTTGTTTGTTTGTTTGTCTTTTGGATTTTTTGTTTGTTTGTTTGTTTTTGAACAGAGAGAGACAGAGCATAAGCAGGGGAGGGGCAGAGAGAGAGGGAGACACAGAATCCAAAGCAGGCTCCAGGCTCTGAGCTGTCAGCACAGAGCCTGACCAGGGACTTGAACTCACGGACTGTGAGATCACGACCTTAGCCAAAGATGGATGCTCAACTGAACTGAGCCACCCAGGTGCCCCTCCTATGCCCATTTCTTAATTGGATTGTTTGTTTTTTTCAGTGGTGAGTTGTGTAAATTCCTTATATTTTGTTTTTTGTTTTATATTTTTTATGTTTATTTATCTTTTGAAAGAGATGGAGAGACAGAGCAGGAACTCGGAAGGGACAGAGACAGAGGGAAACACAGAATCTGAAGCAGTCTCTAAACACTGAGCTGTCAGCACAGTGCTGGATGCAGGGCTCAAACACACAAACTGTAGAATCATGACCTGAGCCAAAGTTAGACACTCAACTGACTGAGCCATCAAGGTGTCCCTCTATTTTTTTTTAATATTAACCATCAGCTATATCATTTGCAATTATCTTCTTCCATTTATTAGGTAACCTTTTTGCTTTGTTGGTGGTTTCTTTTGCTATGCAAAGCCTTTTATTTTGATGTAGTCACAATTGTTTATTTTTGCTTTTGTTTCCCTTGCTTTAGGAAACATATCTAAAAAACTATTTCTATGGCCAATGTCAGAGAAATTACTATCTGTGTTCTACTCTAGGATTTTGATGGTTTCCTGTCTCGCATGTAGGTCTTTAATCCATGTTGAGTTATATTTGTGTATGGTGTAAGAAAGTGGTCAAATTTAATTATTTTACGTGTAGCTGTCCAGGTTTCCCAGAACGATTTGTTGAAGAGACTTTTCCTTATTGTACATTCTTGCCTCCTTTGCCATAGATTTATTGACTATATAAGCAGGGTTTTTTTTGCTGGGCTCTATTCTGTTCCATTGATCTATGGAAGTGTCTATTTTTGTGCCAGTACTATGCTGTTTTGATTATTGAGATTCTGATTTTAATTCTTTTGGATGAATACCCAGAAATGGGATTGCTAGATCATATGATAGTTATGTTTTTAATTTTTTTGAGGAACCTTCATATTGTTTTCCATAGCAGCTGCACCACTTTGCATTCCCATCAACAGTATGCATGCTTTGTAATTTTTGTTAGAGGCTGATGTTTTATATAGAACAGTAGATACTGGGGTATGTATATTTTATGCTTGGAAATGAGCATGCTCTTTAGAGTGGCATTTTGTTTACTCTCTTTAGGAATTGGGCTGGGTTTGTAATTTGTTGTTGCTGTGGTTACCATCAGTGCATCATTGCAACTTCAAATTCCTTAGCTTAGCTTTACGTCTTATCTTTATGCTTCTCTAAAGACAGATCTGTCTCCCACAGATCTGTCAGATATTTTAACCGCTGATTTTTCTTCCACTGCTTGTTAGCCTGGTGGTGAGTGATGGAAGAAGGGAATTCCCTCTGGTGTTCCCTGGTCGATCCTCAGCCCTGGGCAGGCACTGTGAACCTGACCTCTGAAGTGTGGACTTCCCAAGTACTCCTGCCCCATCTGCAGATGAAACGTTGTCTTCACACATATTCCTCCCCTTTCCCAAGTGTTTGAGCTTCTCTTTTACCTCTGTTCCCTCCTGCAGTTACAGTGGGTGGCCAGAAGTGCCCTTACTGTGTTTTTGGTGCCTTTCCTACCTCCCCTTTCCCCACAGGGAAGTATTTTGTTCTGTAGGGGAGATGAATCCCAGTGAATTCTGTTCCTTTCCCACCTTCAATGAGATTCCACAGGAGCCCATAGGTGGCTACAATTTTCCCAACCCCAGCCAGTATCATCTCTGAGCTTTCTTGACTCTCTCCATTCCCCCTATGGACATTTGGTGGATTCCTGGAGGAAGAGCCTCCAAAATGTTGCAACCCACTCAAGTCTGCAACCCATAGGGGCTTCACACATTCAGCCTTCAGCAATTTGTTAAAAATGGTTACTTTACTTTTCTTACCAGATGTTCACTGGTTTTTAGTGGTGTTTAGCCCAAATAAGCAAATACCCAAGACCTGTCTCTCCCTGTCTCTCTTTAAATCTTGTGTTCTTCACTCTGTGATTTCATCTTTCTAATAGGCTTTTTAAAAGTCATCAATTTGAAACTTTTACAGGCTTTTTCTTGTTACATGGATGGGGAAAATACTCTTTTTAGCTCTTTGCATCTATTTCTGAAACACAGAAAAATCTATGCCCTCTTAAACATCAGGTCCACAATTCAAGTAGTACCAGAAATAACAAGTTAAGTCTAGCATTTCTTTATATTATCTAATCCTAGAGTTCAAAACGTTTATTTTGTCAAAGTCATTCTCATTTCCCCCTTTCATTTTATCCAAACAAATTTTTAAATTCAGATATTAATTACTTAAAAACATAGTCTACTTCATATAATCAGAAATATTGCTGGTAAGTGATCAAAGTAGCATTCAGTTACATTTTCCAGATATATTTTATTGTACTTAGCAAAGTCTAAATGCACCATCCTCTAGTGATTTAATAAATGCAGACATTGAAGTTGTCCCCCTCCCCCTAAGTCATATATATGTTGACTTAACAGAAAAGCATGTTACTATGACTAAGAATTATGTTTTTAATTAGGAGGAAGCAAACTGCAAAGGACTTGCAAGTCCAGTTTATATGCTTATCACATTTAATCAAAACTTCCTGATCACACTGGGTCTTACTATAGAATTAGATTAAAATATTTTTCTTGCAAGTTTGCAAATATCATTTTTGTTTCATTTCCTTTGCAGGTCAACCCAGAAATAGTAAGTAATTCAATGATAATCTAATTTGTAACATTTTATAAATCTGCTCCCAATCCCTAGTCTCCTTGGCTCACTCGGAATGGTTAAGACAAGTCTTTAGTAGATGCGACACACACACACACACACACACACACACACACACACACAGTTGGAGGCACATGCTCTTATGGTCAATTACTAGACCAATGAAATCAGTTCTTATGTTACTTCTTTGAGGCCCAAATCTTAAGTTGTTTTTTCTTTGACCCATGTCCCTTGTTCCAAGTTGGGCTGAGCTCATCAGGTGTCTCTTGAGGCTTCTGTAGCAATAGAGCCTATCTCTGTAGGATGCATGGACCAGTGGGCATTATGACTGCTTCTTAGGTGAAAAGGGCAAGTATATACCAGAAAATCTACTGCTTTTATTTAAGTTTATTTATTTTTGAGAGAGGGAAAGAAAGAAATAGAGCTTGAGTGGGGTAGAGGCAGAGAGAGAGACGAAACAGAGAATCCCAAGCAGGCTCCAGGCTCTGAGATGTCAGCACAGAGCCTGACACAGGGCTCTAATTCACGAACCATGAGATCATGACCTGAGCTGAAGTTGAGTCATATACTCAATTGACTGAGCCACTGAGGTGCCCCCAAAATCTACTGCTTTAATGGCATGGTTCTCTGGGTGACATCAGTAACTTGGGGTTACATTCTTTAGGTATAATAAATTATCATAGCTATCCCTAGATATGAAAGAAAACATCCTCAAATGCAGGGACTGTTCTCTGACTCTGGATGTCCTGCCAGCATGATTCTATATTTCCCTGAATGGTCACTATCCCTCCTTCCCTAGTTAATCATGACCTTGAATTTTGGGCAAGCTTTGAAAACTTTGAATATAAGAAAAGATAGTCTGTTTCTTAGAAGCTGAATCTTTACTTCACTTGCTCATTTACTTCCACATGGTGACTATTCTTTATGACAAAGCCTAGGGTCACTTGTGCTTTTTATTTTTAGCAGCAGTCCTTACTTATCCTGCCTGCCTTCCTCAATGCATTTTCCACTCAGCAGCCAGAGTGATTTATTTACTTAGTAAATAATAGTCTGGCCACAAGATACATGTGTACAAAGCTCTTCAATATTTATTGGGCTTCTTCCTAACTGTGTAACCTTGGGGAAGTTACTCAACTTCTCTGTGGCTCTGTTCTCTTATGTGTAAATGGGGCTAAGATTTCCTGCCCCACAGGACTGTTAGGAGAATTAAATGCAAAATGCTTAGAATAAGGTCTGCATATTGCAAGGTCACAGTAAATAGTGCTGCTGCTACTATATTAACCACTATTAGTATTGATGTTACTCAGCTGAAAGCCCCACAACAATTTTCTCTTGTATTTTGTTGAAGCAAAACTCCTGCTAGGACTGTGATGCCCTGGGTGGTTCCTTTCTCCTCTTCTCTAATCTCATGTCTTATCTGCATTGTAGCCACAGAGACATGCCTTCTGTCCTTGTTTTCATGCCTCTGTGCCAGTCAGTAAGTGTCCCTCCACACTGCTCTCAGTGCTGACCTGGGGCCCTAAGTCACACCTCTCTTGCAGCAGGTCCTGAAGGCTCACTGTGGGGGTGCTGGATGGTGGAGCCAGAATGGAGGTCTGCTGCTCCCCTACTCTATGTTCCTGTTAGTGTTGCCTGGGCCAAAGCCCTTAACCCCATTTGCAGCAGCAACCAGCTGTAGTGGTGCTTCCAGAATTAACCTCAAGGTGTCCAGTCACAGGCCCCTGACACCAGAACCACTGGCAGTGTTGTCCTTGGAAATCTGGCCTCAGTTCATGTTTGGATCACTCCAACCTCTCCCCTTCCTCCCTCCCACCTACTTCCTCTCTCTGTGTAGCTACTGGCTCTGTGTCTCCTCAGCATTCCCAGTTCCCTTTCTCCATCCTCCAAAGCCATGTGACCCATTCCTTAGGTTATATTCTTTCGGATTTGTGTTATTTTCCAGAAAAGGCCTTTGCTTACCCCTCTTGGTCTAGAGTGTTTTTTCCTCCCATCCTCTCTTATCTCTGCCCCTTAACCTGCTGATATTGAGTCATCTTTAAAGTCTTGGCTTAAAGCTTTTCCTTGACTTCTCCGTCTAAAAGGAGGTTCCCACCTCTGTATTTAGTGCATCAGTTATTAGTTTCATTCCTACATTTCTCCCAGCTTGTAATTATTATTTGCATTCCAATTAAGCTTTATGTGAGAGCAACCATTTTCTTCCTCATCTTTAACACATCTTTATTTGAGTAATTTTTTAATGTTTATTTAATTTTTGAGAGAGAGAGAGAGAGAGAGAGAGAGAGAGAGAGAGAGAGAGAATGAGTAGGGGAAGGTCAGAGAGAGAGGAGACACAGAATCTGAAGCAGGCTCCAGGCTCTGAGCTGTCAGCACAAAGCCCAATGTAGGGCTTGAACTCACAAGCCATGAGATCATGACCTAAGCTGAAGTTGGACGTTTAACCAACCAAGCCATCCAGGAGCCCCTAACATTTCTTTAACTTTGTGATCCACACAATGCCTAAACATAGTACATAATCATTAGACATGTCTCTATGAGTGAACGCATTCCTACTACCTTGGGACTCTTGCAGTAATGAAACTTGTTCTTAACACCCATTTTTTTTCAAGGCTTGTGTCTGTTGCCCCTCCTTGGTAAACCAAAAAGGAAGTGTTCTGAATTTATTGTGAATGCTATTTCCTCTGGGTAATTGAAGTACATTTTTTTTTCTTACCATATATTAAGAATAGACCTTATAAAATTACATGGCATCATTAAAACAATCCTTTTAGGGAATCCCAATAGGTAATATTTTTTCCCTTTCCTCTTTTTAAAATGGGATTAATATCAAGTTTTTTGTGTGTCTCGCGTCCATGAAATACAGCCAGACCAACACTAAACCATCCTGCACACCTAGAAAATTGACCTGAGGATTAACACAACAATCTCTACAACCTGAGCCAAAGAATTCAGCAGGTATGGGGCGTGGAGAGGTGAAGTGGAGGAGAGAGAAGCTGTGGAGGGCAGTGAGCTGCTTTTGCATGCAGAGAGAGGACAGTGATGCGGGGGTAGAATATGGGAAAAGCACTTCCCCAAAAGCAGCTGGAGAGAAAGTGGAAACTGGAAATAGCCACAGGGACTGAACCAAAAAGTGAGAAAGGAGAGGGTTTAAATTTTATTAACACTATAAATGGGGGGGCACAGAATCTGAAACTCCGCAGCTCCATACCTGGCGGTTCTCTGGTGGGAAGGGCGAAACCCCGAGCAGAGTGGACTCCAAAGTTATTCAGGCCACACGGGGAGAGGCGGTTCCCCTGCTGGAAGGACACCTTGTATAAGCTGTATGGGTCCCCCAGAGGCAAGGACCCATGGGACCCAGGAGAATAACCACATTTGCTGGTGCTGGAACAAGTTCATTAAGGATCAAGCATGGTGCCGGATATGTGCTGTGATTTTCCATAATCCCTGAAACACTGCTGCTACACTATCTTTGGAAATTTTTCTGGGGCGGGCTGGCACCTGGCCACAGTCTCTGGGCATCAGCAGCAGCAAAGACTCACAAACATTCCTGGGTGTGGCTGGCACCTGGCCATTGCTGGGTGAGACCCTCCTGCTGAGGGGCAGAACAGGTCAAAGCCACCATCCCTCAGAAGTAAGGGGTCAGGAAAAACAGCCACACTGGAGACAAAACTCAGGAGAGAGGTGCTGCCTGGGGCTTGGTCATGAACTGTGTAAAGGCAGGGAGTGGACGGAGGCAGAAGACAAAGGACGGGTGCATGATTGTTGATCAGGGAGAAGAGTTCTGATACTAGAGACGGGGTAGCTGGGTGAGGCCATTTTCACCGCTCCCATGCATGCGCATACACACCTACAAGCGCCACAACAATCCACCCCAGTAAGCTAAGCAGCGCCATCTAGTGGACAATAGAGCTGTTACACTAAGCCCTGCCCAACTCTTCAAGAACACAAGTCTCTCCATCTACTTAGTTTATGGACTATAAAGCATTCATAGTTTGACTTCTATAGGGAAACAAAGTAATTTCAGCAGTATTTCAGACTGTTGCTGGTCCATCTATCAAATTTTATCTTTTTTTTTCTTTTTTCATTTTTCTCTTTTTCATTTTTTCTTTTTCTTGAATACAGAGACAAAAATTCATTTTAATTTTTAATTTTTTATTAAAAATATTTTTATTTACTTCTTTATACTATATTTTTTACTTTTGTGTAAAATTTTTCAAATTCTATTCTACTTCCATCATTTCATTTTAGTCTACTTCAGTGTTTTCACTTTTTCAAATTTTCAAACCATTTCTTTCTTTTTTTTCTTTTCCCTTTTTTCTCTAATCTATCAAGATCCTTTTAACACCCAGACGAAAACACACCTAGGATCTAGCATCATTTATTCAGTTTTTGTGTGTGTGTGTGTTTGTTTGTTTTTAATGATGAAACAAAGGAAATCACCCCAAAAGAAAGAGCAGAAAAAATGACACCGAGGGACTTAACCAAAACATATACAAGCAAGATGTCTGAACCAGAATTTAGAATCATGATAATAAGAATACTACCTGGAGTCAAAAATAGATTACAATCCCTTTCTGTGGAGATAAAAAGAGTAAAAACTATAAAAAATGCTATAAATGAGTTTCAATCTCTAACTGATGCCACAGTGGCAAGGATGGATGAGACATAACAGAGAATTAGTGATATAGAGGACAAACTTATGGAGAATAATGAAACAGAAAAAATAGGGAGATTAAGGCAAAAGAGCATGATTCAAGAATTAGAGAAATCAGTGACTCATTAAAAGGGAACAACATCAGAATCATAGAGGTCCCAGAAGAGGAAGAGAGAGAAATACACGTAGAAGGGTTATGTGAGCAAATCATAGCAGAAAACTTTCCTAACCTGGAGAAAGACACAGACATCAAAATCCAGGAAGCACAGAGGACTCCCATTAGATTCAACAAAAACCAGCCATCAACAAGGCATATCAAATTCACAAAATACTCAGACAAAGAGAGTATCATGAAAGCAGCATGGGAAAAAAAGTCCCTAACCTACAAGGGAAGACATACCAGGTTTGCAGCAGACCTAGCCACAGAATCTTGGCTGGCCATAAAGGAGTAGCAGGATATATTCAATATGTTGAATCAGAATAATATTTAGCCAAGAATTCTTTATCCAACAAAGCTGTCATTCAAAATAGGAGAGATAAAAAGTTTCCCAGACAAACAAATATTAAAGGAGTTTGTGACCACTAAACCAGCCCTGCAAGCAATTTTAAGGGGGACTCTCTAAGGGTATAAAAGATACAAAACAAAAACTAAAACAAAAACAGATAAATGAAGACCAAAAGCAACAAAGATTAGAAAGGACCAGAGAACACCACCAGAAACTCCAACTCTACAAGCAACATAATGGCAATAAATTCATATCTTTCAGTACTCACTCTAAATGTCAAACGACTCAATGCTCCAATCAAAAGACATAGGGTAAGAGAATGGATGAGAAAACAAGACCCATCTATATACTGTTTACAAGAGACTCACTTTAGACCGAAAGACACCTACAGATTGAAAATAAGGGTGGAGAACCATCTATCATGCTAATGGTCAACAACAACAACAAAGAAGCAGGAGTAGCCATACTATATCAGACAATCCAGACTTTAAAATAAATACTGTATCAAGAGATGAAGAAGGGCATTATATCACAATCAAGGGGTCTATCCACCAAGAACTAACAATTGTAAACATCTATGCACCAAATGTGGAACACCCAAATATATAAATCAATTAATCACAAACATCAAGAAACTCATCGATAGTAATATCATAATAGTAGGAGAATTCAACACCCCACTCAAAGCAATGGGCTGATCATCAAATCAAAAAATCAACAAGGAAACAATGGCTTTGAATGACACACTGGACCAGATGGACTTAACAGATATATTCAGAACATTTCATCCTAAAGCAACAGAATATACATTCTTCTCCAGTGCACATGGAACACTCTCCAGAATAGGCCATATACTGGGACACAAATCAGTCCTAAATAATCACAAAAAGATCAAGATCATACCGTGCATATTTTCATACCACAATGCTATGGAACTCAAAATCAACCACAAGAAAACATTTGGAAAGGTAACAAATACTTGGGGACTGAAGAACATCCTACTAAAGAATGAATGGGCTAACCAAGAAGTTAAAGAGGAAACTAAAAAGTATATGGAAGTCAATGAAAGTGATAACACCACAACCCAAAACCTCTGGGACGCAGCAAAGGCAGTCATTAGAGGAAAGTATATAGCAATCCAGGCCTTCCTAAAGAAGGAAGAAAGATCTCAGATACACAACCTAACCTTACACCTTAAGGAGCTGGAAAAAGAACAGCAAATAAAACCCAAAACCAGCAGAAGACAGAAAATAACAAAGATTAGAGCAGAAATTAGTGCTATCGAAACAAACAAACAAAAAAAAAATAGAAAAGATCAATGAAACCAGAAGCTCCTTCTTTGACAGATTTAACAAAGTTGATAAACCACTAGATAGTTTGATCAAAAGAAAAAGGAAAGGACCCAAATAAATAAAATCAAGAATGAAAGAGGAGAGATCACAACCAACCCAACAGAAATAAAAACAATAATAAGAGAATATTATGAACAATTATATGCCAATAAAGTGGGCAATCTAGAAGAAATGGACAAATTCCTAGAAACATATACACTACCAAAACTGAAACAGGAAGAAATTGAAAATTTGAACAGACCCATAACCAGTAAAGAAATCAAATTTGTAATAAAAAATATGCCATAAAACAAGAGACCAGGGCCAGATGGCTTTCCAGAGGAATGCTACCAAACATTTAAGAAAGAGTTGACACCTATTCTTTTGAAGCTGTTCCAAAATAGAAATGGAAGGATAACTTCCAAACTCTTTTTATGAAGCCAACATTACCTTGATTCCAAAACCAGACAGAGACCCCACTAAAAAGGAGAACTATAGATCTATTTCCCTGATGAACATGGATGCAAAAATCCTCAACAAGATATTAGCCAACTGGATCCAACAATACATTTAAAAAAAATTATTCACCACGACCAAGTGGGATTTATACCTGGGATGCAGGGCTGGCTCAATATCTACAAAAAATCAATGTGATTCATCATCAAAAAAAGAAAGGACAAGAACCATATGATCATGTCAATAGATGCAGAAAAGGCATTTGACAAAATACAGCACCCTTTCTTGATAAAAACCCTCAAGAAAGTAGGGGTAGAAGCATCATACCTCGAGATGATAAAAGCCATATACGAGCGATGCAACGCTTATATGCTCAATGGGGAAAAACTGAGAGCTTTCCCCCTAAGTTCAGGAACAAGACAGGGATGTCCACCCTCACCACTGTTATTCAACATAGTATTGGAAGTCTTAGCCTCTGCAATCAGACAACACAAAGAAATAAGTTGGCCAAGAGGAGGTCAAACTTTCACCCTTCACAGATGACATGATACTGTATATGGGAAACTCAAAAGTTTCCACCAAAAAACTGATAGAACTGATTCATGAATTCAGCAAAGTTGCAGGATATAATCAATGCACAGAATCAGTTGCATCCTTATACACCAACAATGACAGAAAGAGAAATCAAGGAATCGATCCCATTTACAGTTGCACCAAAAACCATAAAATACCTAGGAATAAATCTAACCAAAGAGGTTAAAAATCTATACACTGAAAACTATAGAAAAATTATAAAAGAAATGGAAGAAGACACAAAAAAAAAGGAAAAAAAAAGATTCCATACTCATGGATAGGAAGAACAAAAGTTAAAATGTTGACACTACCCAAAGCAATCTACATATTCAATGCAATCCCTATCAAAATAACACCAGCATTCTTCATAGAGCTAGAGCAAATAATCCTAAAATTTGTATGGAACTAGAAAAGACCCCGAATAGCCAAAGCACTCTTGAAATAGAAAACCAAAGCAGGAGGCATCACAATCCCAGACTTCAAGCTATACTACTAAGCTGTAATCATCAAGACAGTATGGTACTGGCACAAAAACAGAACTTGGATCAATGGAACAGAATAGAGAATCCAGAAATGGACCCACAAACGTATGGGCCACTAATCTTTGACAACGCAGGAAAGAATATCCAATGGAATAGAGACAGTGTCTTCAACAAGTGTTGCTCGGAAAACTGGACAGCGACATGCAGAAGAATGAACCTGGACCACTTTCTTACACCATACATAAAAATAAATTCACACAAAATGGATGCAAGACCTAAATGTAAGACAGGAAGCCATCAAAATTATCAAGGAGAAAGAGGCAAAAACCTCTCTGATCTTGGCCAGAGCAACTTCTTACTCAACACATCTCTGGAGGCAAGGGAAACAAAAGCAAAAATGAACTATTAGGACTGCATCAAAATAAAATGCTTCTGCACAGTGAAGGAAAAACTCAGCAAAACTAAAAGGCAACCGGCAGAATGGGAGAAGATATTTGCAAACAATGTATGAGATAAAGGGTTAGTATCCCAAATCTATAAAGAACTTTCACACTCAACACCCAAAAAACAAATAATCCAGTGAAGAAATGGGAAAAAGACATTAATAGACACTTCTCCAAAGAAGACATCCAGATGGCCAACCGACATATGAAATAATGCTCCACATCACTCATCATCAGGGAAATACAAATCAAAACCACAATGAGATACCACCTTACACCTGTCAAAATGGCCAACATCAACAGCTCAGGCGACAGCAGATGTTGGCGAGGGTGGGGAGAAAGAGGATCTCTTTTGCACTGCCGGTGGGAATGCAAGCTGGTGCAGCCAGTCCAGAAAACAGTATGGAGGTTCCTCAAAAAATTAAAAATAGAACTACCCTATGACCCAGCAATTATACTACTAGGGATTTATCCAAGGGATACAGGTATGCTGTTCTGAAGGGACACATGCACCCCAAAATTTATAGCTGCACTATCAACAATAGCCAAAGTATGGAAAGAGTCCAAATGTCTATTGACAGATGAATGGAAAAAGATGATTATATATATATATATATATATATATATATATATATAATAGAGTATTAATAGACAGTCAAAAAGAATGAAATCTGTCTTTTGCAAATAGTGGTACTAGTAGTTCCAGTGGATAGAACTAGACGGTATTATGCTAAGTGAAATAAGTCAGTCAGAGAAAGACAAATATCATACGACTTCACTCATATGAGGACTTTAAGACACAGAACAGATGAACACAAGGGAAGGGAAGCAAAAATAATATAAAAACAGGGAAGGGGACAAAACATAAGAAACTCTTAAATATGGAGAACACAGGGTTACTTGAGGGGTTGTGGGAGAGGGGATGGGCTAAATGGGTAAGGGGCACTAAGGAATCTACTCCTGAAATCATTGTTGCACTATATGCTAAATAATTTGGATGTAAATTAAAAAAAAAATAAAATAAAAAACATATCCACTAGACTATAAAACACATGATGAAAGAATTTATACATCTTAATAAATGGAGACCTCCAATATTCAAAAATACAATACAATACAATACAATACAATACAATACAATACAATACAATACAAAAAAATGGAATTAATATCAGTAAAGCCAGTTAACCTCCCACATTATATCAATCAGTTTTGACAAGCACAGACACCAAGGTCCAGAGGAAACTTTATTACATTGTGCTGTGTTTCACATCGTTGTTCTACTGTGCCCTAAATGTTTCTCTAAGCAGCATGAAGTTGGGAAGGGTATTTTAATCAATTACCTCAGTGTAAATGAGTACATCAGTGCTTTTCAACATTTCCTCTTTTTAAGGTCAGAGTATTTCTCTTCGTAATATTTGTCTTCTTTATGAGGTCTGGCTTCACAGGCCAAAATTCTGGTTTTCATTTTGTAATATCATTTATTTCCTGTTAGGCTATTTTTATGTAGCCTACGTTGTAGGCAACCTTCTCTGAGATACAAGTAAATACGAAATATTATGGAATCAACCAAATGTGTAGAATGGGTCACCTTAAGAATGTATTTAATAAGTAAGAATGTATTCTCACAACTAGAGGGGATGCTGTGAACACTCCACAGAGCCCTCTGACACTTTTGTTTTTGTCTAATGGAATGAGGGAGACAGACTCATGATCCATTGCCCCATTGTCCATAAGAAGTTAGGTACCTGCAACTGATCATATTTAGATTTTTCTTCTTGAGAAATCTTTCCACTTTTGTTTTCACTATCTCTACCCTTTCATCCTAAGGTATCTCGACAAATCTCATTTGTATGAAGGTTCAAATATTCCTCAAATATTAATTGCTCCAAAACATATGCCTCTAGTCCTACAATTTGTATCTTTGTCTCTGGTTATTCTCTTATTCAACAGTCTTCTCATCCAAGAACATTGCACCTACTCTGTGTCACTCCCATCATTTTCCCACATTGGAACTTCTGTCCTGACCCCAGAGCACCACACTTGTCACTACACACTGATCATTTCACTCTGCCTGTTGTGTGTCATTCACATGGATCTTTAAATCTTTCCAGCTTTCTACTGTTTGGATTTATACTTATAATTGTTTTTCCTTGGTCCCTGAAAAATTGGGAGAGCCAATGGAAGATTTAATTTTCCACAAGAGACGCTCTAGGACTTTGTGCACAGCACTGAGCAACATCTGAGATGGTGGCTGCTCTATCAAACAGAGGGCTTGAGTAACCGAACACCTGCCAGCCAGTGATGGATGGGGAGCATTTGTGAGAAACAAAACTTTGTTGTTAGGCAACCAGATCTGAAGGTTGTTTATTACCTCAACACACCACTAGCTTATCATGGATGAAATTCATTCATATAAGTGACCTTCAACTCCTTTAAACTACATGTAATTGAAAGAAAGAGACAGCAGCCTTTACATTTTAAACCACACAAAAGGTCATTTCATCCAGTAGTTGCTCAAAGTTGTGTTTTTTTTTTAATTGAGATGTATTCAAGTAAAACCACAAGTAAAATTAAAGAAAAATGTGATTTTAGGGAGGTGGAAAATGTTTCTTTCTCAACTGGTGAAATGAAACATGCAGTATGGATATATTAGTGATTTTTGGCAATGCTCAAGATGTAACTAAGCAAATACAGTATTGGGTACATTTTCAGAAATGAAAAATAAATTGTGCTGATTTTACATAAAGTAAGCTTTTGTTTTCCTGACACAGCTATTTCTCAGAACAATACAAAAATATTTGCTTTACCATATTCTTAAGTGATTGTTTGGCTTTTAAAACAAGGACAGTTGTCATTTATTAAAATCTCCTATCAGTTCAGTATTTAATTATAGAGTCAACTTTTGAGAACAATAATATTTAGGAAATGAGCAGGAGTTTTTACTCAAGCTTCTGTTCAAGATGAGTTTATGTTTCTGGTATGTTATGTTCCATGTTGAAGAAATATAAAAACTCAAACTCATCAAATTGAACAAGGAAAGATTGAAGTCCTAGTCATGTAAAGCTTGGCCCATGACAGGCTGGTTGGAGCAGAGAGGTTACTTATTATATAGGATCATCCCCTGAAAGAGAGATCTTATAGATCCACCTCTAGTGGAATTTCTGTTACAGTGAGATGGCCAGGGCACCCATTAATGTTGTCTAACTATTCCTTTGGATTTTCTGTGTATAAATCTATCTATGGAAACTCAATGTGAAGACAGAGGAAAAAGGCATCAGGGGTTATTATACAGAGTCATAGAGTGAGAATCAGGAGTAAAATTTGAGGTCCAGAGTCTGCCATTGGAAAGAAGGCTTCTCTGGTTTGCTCTTGTATATCCTTTCGTCTCCTGATAGCCTGCCAGGGCATGCCCCAGGCAGCTTAGAAAGAAAGAATATTTCTTATATGCAAGAATATGAAAATTAGGATCCTTATTTTTAGCATCACGGTATACTTTTATAAAAGCAAAACAATTTGAAAGAGAATGACTATACACATTTTGTGACATAATAAGAAATACATATTTGGTTTTCTATCCCCAGTGCCTGACACAGAGCTCCTAAAAGCTCCTAAAACCCTTGTAATTTCCTGTGTTGTGGGGATGGTGGTGATAGCAACACCTTGCAAAGAGCTCCTACATCCCTTAGAATTTCCTGAGAGATAGGAGCATACTTTTCTACTGAGATGACCCTAGGTGAGCTCCTGGATAGCTTCAGAATAGAGCTGGTCACTAGAAAGACCAAGCCATGATTCAGAACTTGGAAAATTCAGTCCCACCCCACCATCCTCTGGAGAGGGGAGAGGGGATGGAGATTGAGTTAATAATTGATTTTGTCCATGTGATGAAGGCCCCCCCAAAATCCCTAACCTACAGAGTTTGGGGAGATTTCAGGTTGGTGAACACATCTGTGTGCTGGAGGGTGGCCCACCCCAACTTCATGGGGATAGAAAATCCTGCACTAGGGATCCATCAGGACCTCATTTTGTGTACCTCTTCATCTGAATATTTATTCTTTATAATAAACCAGTAAACATAAATCAATGTTCCCCGGAGTTTTGTAAGCAATTATAACAAATTCTCAAAACTGGAGAGGGGCTGGTGGAGACACCCAATTTATAGCCAGTTGGTCAAAACACAGGTGACATCCTGATATTTGTGACTGCAGTCTGAAGTGTGAATGGTCTGGTGGAACTGAGCTCTTAACTTGTGGGGTCTGCACCAACTCCAGGTAGTTAGTGTCAGAATTGAGTTGTGAGACACCCAGCTGGTATCCAGAGAATTGGAGAATGGAGATGGGAAGACACCCCGCCTCTACGCACGCGTGTACACGCGCACACACACACACACACACACACACACACATTTGGTGTCAGAAGTGTTGTGAGCAGAGGAAACAAGTTTTCTTCTATAACTCTACCAAATTAAGGAAAGCATCATAAAAACTGAGCTCTTCGGATATCACACAACCTCGGAGTTTCTTTGGATTTAAGAAATGCAAGTGACCATTTTCCAGAAATAGCATTCTTTTTGAAAGGAGCAGTGCCAGTATCCCTGGAGTAATGCAGGCATTAACTGTAATTTAATTTCGAGAACTTCTTTCACAGTTGTTGTTACCACTTTTGGAAATCGATGACTGTGTTTTACTCAGCTGTTGAGACTTCTCTCCTGATTTACTGATCTCCAGTCGCACTCCAGATGGCTGATGGGGGAGGGACCTCAGTGCCTGATCAGCTGATGTTTCTATCAGCCCTGCTGACAAATTCTGGGAGTACTGGAGACTTTAAATTTGCTGATTTTTCCTCAGATGCAGCAACTCTGTATCCAGATTAAATGACTGTGTGTGCGTGTGCGTGTGCGTGCGTGTGTGTGTGTGTGTGTGTGTGTTTTAAATCCTCCTGCTGGTAGGTGGGAGGGGGCATTACAAACTAAAATCTTAATAGAATATACTATGGTTTTTACTGATGCTGAATTGAAAAGCAGGTTTATATTTATTCATTTTGGTTCATAGTTTCTCTTTTTATACCCAGAGAAAGAGAGGTAAAGTGTTGTCTAACTCTTATAACTATGGTCACTGACCGGTTAAAAATATCCTGGATTATGAGGTGTTTGCCACATTCTCATTGGTAGCAAATTGATATGATACTGTTCTTAAAAATATGTGCTAGTTTTTTTTTAATTTATTTATGAGGGTATTATAATCAAAGAAGCTTTTTAACACATTCCCTGAAAAATGGCTGTCAAGATACTTAGTCGTTAGACAATCTGAAACAATTTAGGGCAAGAAGGAGGTCAAGATACATATGTGTTGTTTTCATCTTAACTGAAGGAAAGATCTTGAACACTGCTGTAATGTTATTCACCAGATTTCTATTTTCCATGTGCCTAATTACTTAATTTTCCTTCCACTATCCATTTGCTGTACTTAGTGGAATTGCCTCTTCATTGTAGTGAAAGCACTGAAGGATCAGAGGAAAGCACTCAGAGCTGGCCATGTCCTGCAGACTCTGGCCTCCTGAGCCAGGTTGCCATTATTCCTGTCACCTGACTTTGCCAGGCCACGTCAGCATTTTCCACATTTCATCAGCAGAATTACTACATTTCTTTTCCAACAAATGAGTGGTTACATGTTGACCTATTGTGTCCCTGTCAGAACAAACCCTTTGAGGACAATGGAGGCTCACCCTTGAATCCCTAGTTCCTAGCAGTGAAGATGGAGCTAAAAGAAGTACTTACATGTGTATGCAAAGTGACAGGATAACTTTTTAAAAATTAAAAAATTAATATTGGGTCTTACAAACTAAAACATAATACAAAGGTTTACAAACTTTTAAAATGCATACACTAGAACAACCTCCACAGAAATATAAGGTTAGCATTGAACCGCCAACTTTCTATTTTGTCAAGGAAAGGTATGTTTTTTAAACTTACAATTAAACCATTCAATTTGTTGCTGTTATAATATGCTCAAGCACATGCAGAAAATAAGTTTACAGTTTTAGAAGGCACTCTGTATTTTTCTTGTTTCCTCAGTCTTCTATTTTTTTTTAATTGAAGTGCAATTGATATACAATGTTCTATTAGTTTGGGGATACATAATAGTTGATATTTTAATTTTTTTTAAATATTTTATTTATTTTTGAGACAGAGAGAAACAGAGCATAAGAGGGGGAGGGACAGAGAGAGAGGGAGACACAGAATCCAAAGCAAGCTCCAGGCTCTGAGCTGTCAGCACAGAGCCCAATGCGGGGCTTGAACCTACGAACCATGAGATCATGACCTAAGCTGAAGTTGGACACTTAACCAACTGAGCCACCCAGGCACCCCCGATATTTGTAAACATTATGAAATGATCTGCATAATAATTTTAGTTACCATCTGTCCCCAAACAAAGTTATTTTACTATTATTGACTATAATCCCTATTTGTACATGACATTCCCATAACCATTTTTTTTTAGAAGTAGATGTTTGTACTTTTTAATCTTCTTCACCTATTTCACCTGTCCACCAACTGGCCTCAGTAACCAACAGTTTGTTTTCTGTATCTATGAACCTGTTTCTGTTTTGCTTGTTCATTTGTTTTGTTTTTAGATTCCACGTATAAGTGAAATGATAATATTTGTCTCTCACTATCTGACTTACTTCACTTAGCATATTACCCTCTAGGTCCACCCATGTTGTCACAAATGGCAAGATATTCCTTTTTATGGCTGAGTAAAAATATGTTCCATTGTATATGTGTGTGTGTGTGTGTGTATGTGTGTGCCTTTCTTCTTTATCCATTCATCTATTGATGGACACTTAGGTTGCTATGGACACCATGGATCTGTGAAAACTGCTCTATCTGTTTTCTATTGTTGCTATAAGAAGTTACTGCAAATATGGAAATTACACAAATTTATTGTCTTATAGTTCTGTAGATCAGAGGTACAAAATGGTCTACCTGGGCTACAATGGAGGTCTCAGTTAAAGCCAATGTATGGAAATAGATTTCTTTCCTTTCTAGCTTCCCAAAAGCCCCCTAATTTTTTGCCTCATCGCTTTTCCTTACTCTATAAAGCCAGCAACACAGCATCTCTCTGACTCTTCTTCAACTGTCTCATCTCTGAGTAGCCAGAAAGAGTTCTCTGCTTCTAAGAACTCATGTGCTTAAATTAGGCCCCCCACCATTATTTCCCCATCTTAAGATCCATAGCTCAATCACACATATAAAGTCCCTTTATGAAAGTCTACATAGTCATAGGTTTAGGAGATTAGGACAAGAACATCTTAGGTGGGGAGTATTGTTCTAGTGACCACAATTCCTCACACATGGGCCTTGCTGTTGAGAATGCTGGATTGGATTTCCCAGGAAAAGAAAGTGATTGGTGGATTTGGTCTGAAGAGCAAAGAAAAGGAAAGCTGAAAAACAGAAACTGGATGGCCAATTTCTTCTGAAAATATTGTCTAGTGCCTCCTGGGAATTATCTGGCCTGATTTATGGAACTGGTCCATTACATGGAATTAAGATTTGCACCAAGCTCCTTTGAAATCCATTTTTATACCACCAGGTGCATGGATTGACATGATAATTATGGCAAAAACAGAAACGAGGTTTAGACCATTGTCTTTCTCTGTTGGTATGTTGGTGGAAAGTGTCATCTAAGATAGCAACACGTTGAGATGAGCACATCTTCACATCTTTGCAGGACTTGAAACCATACACAGATATGACCTCTCTAAACACACTAGCATTAAAGAGCCTTGTTGCTGGAGGGGCTCTGATGGTAAATTCAATATTTGCGCTCTTCCTTGATTCAAAACTCTTATCTTCCTTTTTGGTACATTTTCTTCCCTTTAATTGTGATTATGCAAAAACCAGAGAGAATTTGTGTAATTTTCTTAATTATAAAAGAATGCCTTCTAGATTTTAATAACTCTTAAGAAATAGATAAATGTCATGTAAAAAGCATCATTGATATGTATATTGCACCAATTATGTGCATTTTAAGATACAAGCTTCTATACAAACCATAGCATGATATATATATATATATATATATATATATATATATAAAACACTGCAATAATTGCATTATTTTTCTCTTCATTTTATTATTCCATTTGTAAAATAAAGTGGTACTGAATGTACTGTGTAAGAATTGAGGGTTTTTTTTTAATTACAGCTTTGCAAAGATTTAGTTGCATATTCATAACCACTGGTGACATGGTGCCAAGTGCTGAAACAATTATTCAGTGAATTCTTTGCATGACACTTCAGGGGAAACGATAAAAGTGCTGAAGCTGGGTTCTATTTTAAGATCTTTGGCTGATGATTGTTAGACTGCATAAAGGAACATTGCACAGTGAAAGAAAGGTTCTAGAGGAGGAGAAACAAAGCACATGTGATTAGTCAGAAGGAAAAATTAATGTAGACTATGGCACAAACTGAATTCCTTAAATATTAACTGAATAATTGAAACCATTCTAGTTTTAGGATAAATGCTCCAATTTCTATTTATAAAGTTAGTATTTGTACCTATTTCTTCATAATTCATAACTTCTAAAGATTTTATCTATTAAATAATATAGGAAAAACAATAGTCCATCATGTTGAAATGCTATTCCAAATAATCAAAAATGATAAGCAGAACAAAAATATATATCCCCCTTTTTACAAAAGAAGAAACTGAGGCAAATGAGTTTAAATGTCTTATTCAAGTTCTCAAAGGTGGGAGCGCTAGTCAGAAATCTAGTCTTCTCATTTCTTTCCATGTGATTTTTCCAGTATGCTACGCTGCAACTCATAGGAGCATGCTCTTTATTATCCAATGATCCATGTTGCAATATGAGTTAACTTATTTTAATAAAAAGTAGTAACAAATAGAAATTCAGTATCCAACTGTTGAAGCATTTTCTTCTTTGTGTATGTGTTCAAACAATACCTAAGTTGAACAGTAGAAATTACTTGATTCAGATAAGACTTTTTAAAAGATATCTTACACTTGGAGTTAGGGCCAGCATTTTCAACAAGGTGAGGAAAAAAAAAAAACTTTTGGAGCTTGCTTTTCAGCAGAATCTTATAATTCCATTCCAGGAGACAGAGAATATACAAAAGGAGATCAGCTTACAGTAGTTTTTATTTTTATAAATTAACAATTAAGGAATAAATAGCATACAGTAAGTTGTACTTATTTAAAGCATTAATTGTACTTATTTAAAACATAAAATTTCATAATTTCATAAATTTTAACATGTATATACCTGTAAGATTATTAACCCAATCAAAAGGATGAATATATTCATTGGGCCCCAAATCTTAGCACCACTTTATAAATCTTCCTACCTACCACATATTATTGGACACCCCTAGTCCGTGGAAAATTACTGCTTTCTGTCACTAGAGATTAGTTTGTATTTTCTAGAATCTCTTGTAATGGAATTATAATCTGTGGTGTTTTTTTGATCTGGCTTATTTCACTCAGTATAGCTGCTATGAGATTCATCCACATTATGGTATATACCAAGTTCATTCCTCATTATTGATGAATAGTGTTTTATTGTATGAATATATCATAGCTTGCTTATACATTCATCTGTTAATGGATATTTGGATTGTTTCCACTTTAGGGCTTAAAAATAAAGTTGCTATAAACATTTATGTCCAAGGGGTGCCTGGGTGGCTCAGTTGGTTAAGCAGCTGACTCCTGATTTCAGCTCAGGTCATGATCTCATAGTTTGTGAGATGGAGCCCCACATCAGGCCCTGCACTGACACCATGGAGCCTGCTTGGGATTCTCTCTCTGCCTCTCTCTCTGCCTCTCTCCCGTTCATGCTCTTTCTCTCTCCCTCTCTCTTTTCAAAATAAATAAACATTTAAAAATTAAAATAAAAAAACAAAAATAAACATTTGTGCCCAAGTCTTCACATAGTTATATTCTTCAATTTCTCTTGGCAAGTGTATGTTTAATATTTTAAGACACTGCCAAACTGTTTTTTAAATAAAATTAAATTCAGGAATTTAAAAAAAATGGATAAAAGTAATCTAAGATCCCAAGAGCAAGAGTACATTCCTTGTTCATTTTGTGAGTTAGTATTTAAAAGTCCCAGTTCTTCTGTATCTTCATCAACACTTAGCAGTCAGTCTTTCAAGTTTTAGATGCTTTATTGGTGTGCAGTGGTATCTCACTCTGATTTTAATTTGCATTTCCCTAATGACTAATGAGGGTAAGCATCTTTTTATCGTCTTATTTGCCATCCACATATTTTAACAGCTTTGTTATGAAATAATTCACATACCATACAATTATATTTAAAGTAGAATTCGATGTTTTTTAGTGCACTCACAGATATGTGCAACTATAACCACAGTCAACTTTAGAACATTTTTATCACCTCAGAAAGAAACACCATATCTTTTACCTATCATTTCTCAAACATTTCCACCACAGAACCCCACCCTTAGCCCTAAGCAACCACTAATTTATTTCTGTCTCTATGGATTTCTCTACTGGTAAGAATGGAATCATATAATACATGGTCTTTTGTGACTGTTTCTTTCACTGAGCATAATGTTTTCAAGGTCCATACTTGTACCATGTATCATTCTTTCTATGCCTGAATAATACTCCGTTGTATGAATATGCCATTTTTATTTTTTCATTCATCAGTTAATAGACATTTGTATTGTTTCCACATTGGGGCTTTTAAGCATAATGAGGCTATAAACATTCATGTGCCAGTTTCTATGTGAACATTTTTTCATTTCTCTTGGTTATGTAGGATTGGAATTGCTAAGTAATATGATACTCTTCCAAACTGTTTTTCAAAGTGGCTATACCATTTTACATTCTTACACTCAGGATAAAATATTTCAAATTTTTCCACATCTTAGCCAACATTTGTTATCTGACTTTTTAATTCTAGCCATCTCAGTGGGTGTGGAGTGGCATAGCATTGTAATATCTCTTTGCACTTCCATGATCACTAATCCTATTAAACATCTTTTTATATGTGTATTGGCCATTTATATATCTTTATTGGAGAAATGTTTATTCAGATATTTTGCTTACTTTTAATGGGGTTATTTTTCTTTATATTGCTGAGTCAAGAATTCCTTATGTGTTCTAAATATAAGTACCTCATCAGGTGCGTGGTTTGCAATACTATCTCCCTCTCTGTGGGTTGTCTCTTTACTTTCTTGATCATGTCCTTTGATGCATAAAATTTCTACTTCGATGAAGTTCTGTTTTCATTTTTTTTTCTTTTGTTCTTTGTGCTTTTAATGTACATTTAAGAATTAATTGCCAGGCATAAAGTCGTAAAGATTTACCCTTCTTTTATTTTAAAAGGTTTTTAGTTTATCCCTTATATTTTGGTCATTAACTCATGTTGAATCAATTTTAAATATGGTGTGAGGTAAAGGTCCAACCTCATTCTTTGCTTGTTATTAGCCAGTTTTGCCAGCAACATTTGTTGAAAGACTGGTCTTTCCCCTTTGGCACCATTTTTGAAAATCAGTTAACCATATATAGATAGACAGTTGAGAGTGTTTTAAATAAATAATAATAAAAAAATCCAAGTATTGGGGAAGATAAAAGGTAGACTTTACAATTTATTTCAAGTTTAGATTAAAAGTTCAGCTGAATTCGTAAGTCCTCAGCAGTAAATTAGAATGTTCTTTATCTGTTACCATATTTTATGCTATTCCTATGGCAGGTACTTGAATAATTCTGATAAACTCCTTTATTTGCATGGAATGCCTGACTGTGGGAGTTTGCTGAAATTAGTATTTACTGGTTGGTACTGAATCTGGCTGCAATTTTTCTCTAGGGAAGATATTGAACCATAACTAGAGTGGAAGTTGAGGATTGATTGATAGGTCCAAACTTGCATTCCAAAAAACCAATGGAACCAATTCTGCAGTTGGAGATAGTTATATTTGGTATCTGATTAGACTGGATTCAGCTAAAAAGAAGAAGTACTCCTAATTGATTTTGGATTAAACAAGACAAAGGTCTATTTCTCCTTCAGATGAGTGTAATTAGGGTCAGAAATCCTGGGCTGATATAGCTATTAACGTCACAGATTCCTTCTAGCTTACTACTTCACTACCCTCTCAGCAAAGCTATCATCTTCAGTTCTCCAAAATGGCAAATTGTGCTCAAGCCATCACATGTGTACTCCACACAGCAGATCGTGAGAGGAGATATAAAGAAGGAAGTGAGCAAAGGGTGTTCACCAGATGCCGTTAAGGAGCTTTCTTGGAAACCGCCATACAACCTTTCCCCAATCAACTCAATCATAGAGCTACCTATTGGCTATGCCACACAGCAATGAGGACCAGAACATGTAGTTTTTATCTGATGCCTTTACAGAGATGACTTTTATTACTAAGGATATTGGGATAGGCAACTATAGATGATATGCTAGATGCAGACCACAAGGAGAGATCATCCCTGCTTCAGGCAGTAACTTAAAAACAATAATAAAATTGACTAAAAGTGTGTTGTTATTGCCATGTGACAGTAAATCTAAACAATGTTAATAGTAACATACTCCTGTCTGAAAACATCTTTTGGTGACATATTGTCTAAACCAGGGTTTCTCAACATTGTAAGATTCTCAACATTGGTATTTTGAACTGGATGATTCTTTTTTTGTGGGGGGAGGTTCAGCTGTCCCATGCATTGTAGGATGTCTAGTATCTGTCCACTCAGTCACAGAACGCCCATTGTATTGTGGCAATAAATATATGTCCAGATGTTGCAAAAACGTCCTTGAGGAGGAAAATTGCACCCTGCCAAGAACTAGTGGTCTAAACATTTGCTACAGTTACCACTGAATTATAGTAATGTCTATAAAATATTCAATTTATCATATTTGAATAATTTACCCTTTAATAAGCATTATATTTTATGTGGAAGTAAATTTGCAAAATTCCTAATGATGCTGTGATCCCACACATGTGGCCTTAGCGACATGTATCCGTTTTGAAATTAAGTTTGGGAATAATTTGAGCTTGCTTTGCCTCCAACCATAATAGACTACACACTCCTGCTTTAAAGCAATATATTCAAATGTAGATTACAAAAACAATGAATATAGGATGAAAAAATAAAATTTGAATTACTTCAAATATATCATTCTTCATGACACTATAAGTTTTTGTGTTTGAAACAAATTTCATTTAAGTGCAAATTTTAGATCATGTATGAAATATCTTATTGATTTTGTATAAGAAATTTAAAATTGACGTTTATTATATAGAAAACCCAGGGGCATCTGGGTGGCTCAGTCGTTTAAGTGTCTGACTCTTGATTTTGGCTCAGGACATCATCTTGTGGGTCTGTGGGTTCGAGCCCCACATTGGGCACTGCACTGACAGCATAGAGACTGCTTGGGATTCTCTCTTTCCCTCTCCCTCTTCCTTTCCCCATCCCTTTCTCTATCTCAAAATAAATAAAATAAACTTTAAAAAAAAAGAAAACCCAAAAGACTCCACCAAAAAACTGATAGACCTGATAAATGAACGCAGTAAATTTGCAGTATAAAAAACCAATGTACAGAAATCTGTTACATTTATATGCACCAATAATGAAGCAACAGAAAGAAAAATTAATGAAACAATCCCATTCATGATTGCACCCAAAATAATATTAAACACCTAAGAATAAACCTAACCAAAAAGTTGAAATCCCTATACTCTGAAAACTATAAAACACTGATAAAAGAAATTAAAGGTGACACAAAGAAATGGGAAGACATTCCATGCTCATGGATTGGAAGTACAAATGTTGTTAAAATGTCTATATTACCCAAAGCAATCCACACGTTTAGTGCAATCCCTGTCAAAATAGCAACAGCGTTTTTCACAAAGCTAGACAAAACAATCATAAAATTTGTATGGAATCACAAAAGACCGTGAATAGCTAAAGGAACACTGAAAAAGAAAAGAAAAGCTGGAAGCATCATAAGTCTGGACTTCAGGTGATATTACAAAACTATAGTAATCAAAATAGTATAATGCCATTACAGAAATAGACACAGAGATCAATAGAACAAAATAGAAACAGAAATGCAGCCACAATTCATCTTCAAAAAAGCAGGAAAGAATATCCAATATCCAGTGGGAAAAAGACTGTCTCTTCAAAAAATGGTGTTAGGAAAACTGAGCAGCAACATGCAAAAGAATGAAACTGGACAATTCTCTTTCACCACACACAAAAAGAAACTCAAAATAAATTAGAGGCCTAAATGTGAGACCTAAAACCATAAAAGTCCTTGAAGAAAGCACAGGCAGTAATTTCTCTGATATGGGCCATAACAACTTTTTTTCAAGATAGGTCCCCTGAGGCAATGGAAACAAAATCAACATTAACTATTGGAGCTACATCAAAATAAAAATCTTCTGCACAGTGAAGGTAACAAATTAACAAAACTAAAAGGCGATCTAGGGAATGGGAGAAGATATTTGCAAATGACATATCTAATAAAGGGTTAGTATCCAAAATTTATAAAGAACTTATAAAAATCATCACCCAGAAAATGAATAATCAAATTAAAGATAGGAATAAGGCATGTATAGGCATTTTTCCAAAGAAGACATACAGATGGCCAACAGATACATGGAAAGATGCTGAACATCACTTACTATCAGGGAAATGCAAATCAAAACTAAGAGATATCACCTCACCCTTATCAGAATGACTAATTTCAACAACATAAGAAACAACAGGTGTTGGCAAGGATGTGGAGAAAGAGGAACCCTCTTACACCATTGGTGGGAATGCAAACTGGTGCAGCCACTCTGGAAAAAAGTATGGAGGGCCCTCAGAAAGTTAAAAATCGAACTACCCTATGATCCAGCAACTGCAAGGTATTTGCCCAAATGATACAAAAATACTAATTCAAAGGGATACATGCACCTGGATGTTTATAGCAGCATTATCAACAATAGCCAAATAAACTATGGAAACAGCCCAAATGTCCATCAATGAATGAATGGTTAAGAAGATGTGGTGTGCGTGTGTGTGTGTGTGTGTGTGTGTGTGTATGATGCAATATTACTCAGCCATAAAAAAGAATGTAATCTTGCCATTTAAAACAGCATGGATGGAACTAGAGTGTATTATGCTAAGTGAAATAACTCAGTAAGAGAAAGACAAATACCATATGATATCACTCATATGTGGAGTTGAAGAAACAAAACAAACAAGTAAAATGGAAAGAGAGAGAGAGAGAAGAAAATCAAGAAACATACTTCTAACTATAGAGAACAAACTGATGTTCACCAGAAGGGAGAAGGGTGGGAGGATTTAAACAGGTGGTGGGGATTAATGAGGGAACTTGTGATGAGCACTGGGTACTGTGTCGAAGTGTTGAACCACTATACCGTACACCTGAAACTAACATTACATGTATGTTAACTAATTGAAACTTAAACAAAACTTAAAGTAAAAATTATTATTGGCGGAGCCAAGATGGCGGAACAGCATGGAAGCTTTTTGTGTGTCTTACATCCATGAAATACAGCCAGACCAACAATAAACCATCCTACACACCTAGAAAAATGATTGGAAGATTAACACAACAATCTGCACAACCTGAACCACAGAATTCAGCAGGTACGTGACACGAAGAGCTGAACATGGGGAGCAAGAAGCCCCAAAAGGTAGGGAACCCCTTTTGCAGGTGAAGAGAGGGCGGAGACTGTGGACGCGGGGAGCATACGGGAAAAGCACCCCTCCCCAAAAGCAGCTAGAGAGAAAATGGGAAATTGGAAACAGCCACAGGGACTAAACTAAAAAGGGAGAAAGGAGAGGGTTTAAATTCCATGAAGTCTGTAAACAAGGGGAGTGCAAAGGCTGCAACTCCACAGCTCGATACCTGGTGGTGCTCTGATGGGAAAGATGAATCCCCAGGAACAAAGTGGGGTCCGGAAGGTTCTCAGGCCACACGGGGAAAAGCGGTTCCACTGCCAGAAGGACATTTAGTAGAGACTGTTGAGGCCACCTGGTCCCAGCAGACCCCAGAAGGCAGCCACATTTGTTGGTGCTGGGGCAAGGTTGTTGAGGGTGAAGCCTGGTGTCAGATGTGTGTTGCAATTTTCCATGGTCTCGGAAATGCTGAGGCTACACTGTCTTGCAATTTTTTTCAGGGATGGGCTGGCACCTGGCCGCAGTCTCAGGGCACCGGGAACAGCAGGGTCCAGCAGGCATTTCTGAGAGCAGCTGAAATTCGTCCATTGCTCATTCAGCCATTGCTTAGTGAGACCCTCCCGCAGAGGGGCAGAGCGGGTCAAAGCCACAGTCCTTCAGAAGTAAGGGGCCAGAGAAAACAGCCACATGTGAGAAAAAACTTGGGAGAGAGGTATTGCTTGGGGCCTGGTCACGGAGACTGGAAAAGCGGGGTAGAGCTGAAGACGGAGGACCAGTGCTTGACTGCTAATCCAGGAGAACAGACTAGGTGGCTGAGTGGCACCATTTTTCACTGCTTATGCGCATGCGCATGCGCACCAATGAGCACTGCAACAATCCACCCCAGTAGGCTAGCAGCGCCATCTAGGGGAGAGTGGAGCTGTTACACTGAGCCCCGCCCAAATGGGCCAACTTTGCTCTTCAAGAACACAAGTCTCACCGCCGACTTAATTTATGGACTATAAAGGTCTACATGGACTGACCTCTAGGGGAAAATAAAGCCATTTCAGTCCTACTTCAATCTGTTAGCAGGTTCATCTATTCAGTTTTTTTCTCTCTTTTTCTTTTTTCTTTTTTACAATTTTTTTCTTTTTCTTGAATACAGAAAGAGAAAAAAACTCAATTTTATTTTCAATTTCTATTAAAAATATCTGTCTTTAATTTTTATTACTATATTTTTTACTTTTGTGCACATTTTTTTTCAAGTTCTACTTTACTTCCATCACTTTCTTCTAGTCTACTTCAGTGTACTCACCTTTTCAAATTTTCAAACAATTTCTTTTTTTTCTTTCTTTTTCTTTTTTCTCTTTTTCATTTCTTTTCTTTTTCTTGAATGCAGAAAGAGAAAAACTTCATTTTTACTTTCAATTTCTTTTAAAAATATTTTTATGTAATTTTTATTACTATATTTTTTGCTTTTATGTATTTTTTCCAATTCTATCTTACTCCCATCATTTCATTTCAGTCTACTACAGTGTATTCACTTTTTAAAATTTTCAAATGATTTCTTTTTTGTGTGTGTTTTCCTTTTTTCTTTTTTATCTTTTTTCTTTTCTTTTTTCTTAAATATAGAAAATTTAAAAAATTCATATTTCTAATTTTTATTAAAATATTTTTCTATAATTTTTTTCCTACTATATTCTCTAATTTTGTGTATTTTAGTCTAATTTAGTGTATTCATTTTTTTAATTCTCAAACGATTTCCTCCTCCCCCCTTTTTTTGTTTTGTTTTGTTTGTTTGTTTCTCTAATCTGTCAAACCACTTTCTACACCCAGACAAAAGCATACCTAGGATCTAGCATCATCTATGCGATTTTTGTGTGTATAATTTAACTTTTAATTTTAATATTTTTTAATTTTAATTTTTTTAATTTCAATTTTTCTACCTCATTAACTTATTTTCTCCCTTCAAAATGACAAAACGAAGGAATTCACCACAAAAGAAACAGCACGAAGAAATGACTGCCAGGGATTGAACCAACCCAGACACAAGCAAGATGTCTGAACCAGAATTTAGAATCACGATAATAAGAATATTAGCTGGAGTTGAAAATAGATTAGAATCCCTTTCCGCAAATATAAAAGAAGTAAAAAATATCCAGAGTGACATTAAAAATGCTATAACTGAGCTGCAATCATGGATGGATACAGCGGCGGCAAGGATGGATGAGGCAGAACAGAAAACCAGTGATATAGAGGACAAACTTATAGAGAATAACTAAGCAGAAAAAAAGAGGGAGATTAAGGCAAAAGAGCACAATTTAAGAATCAGAGAAATCAGTGACTCATTAAAAAGGAACAACATCAGAATCATAAGGGTCCCAGAGGAGGAAGAGAGAGAAATAGGGGTAGAAGGGTTATGTAAGCAAATCATAGTAGAAAACTTTCCTAACCTGAGGAAAGACACAGACTTCAAAATCCAGGAAGCACAGAGGACCCCCATTAGATACAACAAAACCCGACCATCAACAAGGCATATCATAGTCAAATTCACAAAATACTGAGGCAAGGAGAGAATCGTGAAAGGAGCAAGGGAAAAAAGTCCCTAACCTACAAGGGAAGACATATCAGGTTTGCTGCAGACCTATCCACAGAAATTTGGCAGGCCAGAAAGGAGTGGCGGGATATATACAATGTGCTGAATCAGAAAAATATGCAGCCAAGAATTCTTTATCCAGCAAGGCTGTCATTCAAAATAGAAGGAGAGATAAAAAGTTTCCCAGAAAAACAAATATTAAAGGAGTTTGTAACCACTAAACCAGCCCTGCAAGAAATTTTATGGGGGACTCTCTGAGGGGAGAAAAGATGAATATATATACCAAAAGCAACAAAGATTAGAAAGGACCAGAGAACACCACCAGAAACTCCAACTCTACAAGCAACATAATGGCAATAAATTCATATCTTTCAGTACTCACTCTAAATGTCAAACGACTCAATGCTCCAATCAAAAGACATAGGGTAAGAGAATGGATGAGAAAACAAGACCCATCTATATACTGTTTACAAGAGACTCACGTTAGACCGAAAGACACCTACAGATTGAAAATAAGGGGTGGAGAACCATCTATCATGCTAATGGTCAACAACAACAACAAAGAAGCAGGAGTAGCCATACTATATCAGACAATCCAGACTTTAAAATAAATACTGTATCAAGAGATGAAGAAGGACATTATATCATAATCAAGGAGTGTATCCACCAAGAAGACCTAACAATTGTAAACTTCTATGTGCCAAATGTGGAACACCCAAATATATAAATCAATTAATCACAAACATCAAGAAACTCATCGATAGTAATACCATAATAGTAGGAGAATTCAACACCCCACTCACAGCAATGGGCAGATCACCTAATCAAAAAATCAACAAAGAAACAATGGCTTTGAATGACACACTGGACCAGATGGACTTAACAGATATATTCAGAACATTTCATCCTAAAGCAACAGAATATACATTCTTCTCCAGTGCACATGGAACGTTCTCCAGAATAGGCCACATACTGGGACACAAATCAGTCCTAATAATCACAAAAAGATCAAGATCATACCGTGCATATTTTCATACCACAATGCTATGAAACTCAAAATCAACCACAAGAAAACATTTGGAAAGGTAACAAATATTTGGAAACTGAAGAACATCCTACTAAAGAATGAATGGGCTAACCAAGCAGTTAAAGAAGAAATTAAAAAGTATATGGAAGTCAATGAAAATGATAACACCACAACCCAAAACCTCTGGGACACAGCAAAGGTAGTCATAAGAGGAAAGTATATAGCAATCCAGGCCTTCCTAAAGAAGGAAGAAAGATCTCAGATACACAACCTAACCTTACACCTTAAGGAACTGGAAAAAGAACAGCAAATAAAACCCCAAAACAGCAGAAGACAGGAAATAATAAAGATTAGAGCAGAAATTAATGCTATTGAAACAAACAAACAGACAAAAACCAGAAGAACAGATCAATGAAACCAGAAGCTCCTTCTTGAAAGATTTAACAAAATTGATAAATCACTAGCCAGTTTGATCAAGAAGAAAAAGGAAAGGACCCAAATAAGTAAAATCAAGAATGAAAGAGGAGAAATCACAACCAACCCAACAAAAATAAAAACAATAATAAGAGAATATTATAAGCAATTATATGCAAATAAAATGGGCAATCTGGAAGAAATGGACAAATTCCTAGAAACATATACACTACCAAAACTGAAACAGGAAGAAATAGAAAATTTGAACAGACCCATAACCAGTAAGGAAATCGAATTAGTAATAAAAAATCTGCCAAAAAACAAGAGTCTAGGGCCAGATGGCTTTCCAGGGGAATTCTACCAATGTTTAAGGAAGAGTTAACACCTATTCTCTTGAAACTGTTCCAAAAAATAGAAATGGAAGGATAACTTCCAAACTCTTTCTACGAATCCAGCATTACCCTGATTCCAAAACCAGACAAAGACCCCACTAAAAAGGGGAACTATAGACCAATTTCCCTGATGAACATGGATGTAAAAATCCTCAACAAGATATTAGCCAACTGGATCCAACAATACATTTAAAAAAAATTATTCATGACGACCAAGTGGGATTTATACCTGGGATCAATATCCACAAAACAATTAATGTGACTCATCACATCAATAAAAGAAAGGACAAGAACCATATGATCCTCTCAATAGATTAACAGAAAGCATTTGACAAAATACAGCATTCTTTCTTGATAAAAACCCTCAAGAAAGTAGGGATAGAAGAATCATACTTCAAGATGATAAAAGCCATATACGAGCGACACAATGCTAATATCATCCTCAATGGGGAAAAAACTGAGAGCTTTCCCCCTAAGGTCAGGAACAAGACAGGGATGTCCACTCTTGCCACTGTTATTCAACATAGTATTGGAAGTCTTAGCCTCCGCAATCAGACAACCCAAAGAAATAAAAGGCATCCAAATCAGCCAGGAGGAGGTCAAACTTTCACCCTTCACAGATGACATGATACTGTATATGGGAAACTCAAAAGTTTCCACCAAAAAATTGCTAGAACTGATTCATGAATTCAGCAAAGTTGCAGGATATAATCAATGCACAGAAATCGGTTGCATTCCTACACACCAGCAATGAAGCAACAGAAAGAGAAATCAAGTAATCGATCCTATTTACAGTAGCACCAAAAACCATAAAATACCTAGGAATAAATCTAACCAAAGAGGTTAAAAATCTATACACTGAAAATTATAGAAAAATTATGAAAGAAATGGAAGAAGACACACACAAAAAAAGGAAAAATATTCCATGCTCCTGGATAGGAAGAACAAATATTGTTAAAATGTCAATACTACCCAAAGCAATCTACATATTCAACGCAATCCCTATCAAAGTAACACAAGCATTCTTCACAGAGCTAGAACAGATAATCCTAAAATTTGTATGGAACCAGAAAAGACCCGAATAGCCAAAGCAATCTTGAAAAAGAAAACCAAAGCAGGAGGCATTACAATCCCAGACTTCAAGCGATACTACAAAGCTGTAATCATCAAGACAGTATGGTACTGGCACAAGAACAGACACTCAGATCAATGGAATAGAATAGAGAACCCAGAAATGAACCCACAAACGTGTGGGCAGCTAATCTTTGACAATGTAAGAAACAATATCCAATGGAATAAAGACAGTCTCTTCAGCAAGTGGTGCTGGGAAAACTGGACAGCGACATGCAGAAGAATGAACCTGGACCACTTTCTTACACCATACACAAAAATAAACTCAAAATGGATGAAAGACCTAAATGTAAGACAGGAATCCATCAAAATCCTCAAGGAGAAAGCAGGCAAAAACCTCTTTGATCTTGGCCGCAGCAATTTCTTACTCAACTCATCTACGGAGGCAAGGGAAACAAAAGCAAAAATGAACTATTGGGACCGCATCAAAATAAAATGCTTCTGCACAGTGAAGGAAACAATCAGCAAATCCAAAAGGCAACTGACAGAATGGGAGAAGATATTTGCAAATGACATATTAGATAAAGGATTAGTATCCAAAATCTATAAAGAACTTGTCACACTCAACACCCAAAAAACAAATAATCCAGTGAAGAAATGGGAAAAAGACATGAATAGACACTTCTCCAAGGAAGACATCCAGATGGCCAACTGACACATGAAAAAATGCTCCACATCACTCATCATCAGGGAAATACAAATTAAAACCACAATGAGATATCACCTTACACCTGTCAAAATGGCTAACATCAACAGCTCAGGCAACAGATGTTGGCAAGAATGGGGAGAAAGAGGATCTCTTTTGCACTGCTGGTGAGAATGCAAGCTGTTGCAGCCAGTCCAGAAAACAGTATTGAGGTTCCTCAAAAAACTAAAAATAGAACTACCTATGACCCAGCAATTGCACTACTAGGCATTTATCCATGGGATACAGGTATGCTGTTCTGAAGGGACACATGCACCCCCATGTTTACAGCAGCAATATCAACAATAGCCAAAGTATGGAAAGAGCCCAAATGTCCGTCGATGGATGGATGGATAAAGAAGATGTGGTATATATATATATATATATGTATACATACACACACACACACACACACAATGGAGTATTATTCAGCAATCAGAAAGAATGAAATCTTGCCATTTGCAACTATGTGGATGGAACTGGAAGGTATTATGCTAAGTGAAATTAGTCAGAGAAAGAGAAAAATCATATGACTTCACTCATATGAGGACTTTAAGAGACAAAACAGATGAACATAAGGGAAGGGAAATAAAAATAATATAAAAACAGGACGGGGACAAAACAGAAGAGACTCGTAAATATGGAGAACAAACTGAGGGTTGCTGGAGGGGTTGTGGGAGGGGGGAGGGGCTAAATAGGAAAGGGGCATTAAGGAATCTACTGAAATCATTGCTTCACTATATACTAACTAATTTGGCTGTAAATTTTAAAAAAATAAATAAAAAATAAAAAAGTAAATATAAAAAATAAAATAAAAATTATTGTTTATTTTACTATTATCTATTATTAAAGTCTAATATTATTTATTACTGTTACACACTGATTATGTTTTCCATTTGTTCATAAATATATTAATGTAATTAAGATGCATTTGTAAGTGTTTTGCTTGTTTGTTTCCTTTTTAAAAAAATTTTTTTCAACGTTTTTTATTTATTTTTGGGACAGAGAGAGACAGAGCATGAACGGGGGAGGGGCAGAGAGAGAGGGAGACACAGACTCGGAAACAGGCTCCAGGCTCCAGGCTCCGAGCCATCAGCCCAAAGCCTGACGCGGGGCTCGAACTCACGGACCGCGAGTTCGTGACCTGGCTGAAGTCGGAAGCTTAACCGACTGCGCCACCCAGGCGCCCCTGTTTCCTTTTTAAATAAGCTCTTCTCCCAACCTGGGGCTTGAACTCAAGACCCTACACACACTTTTACCAACCGATGCAGTCAGGCACTTGCACTTATAAAATTTTTGATTGTTTACAGATAAGATTATATATATATGATTCAATATTAGAACATTTTCACTGTCTGCATTTCCTTTCTGGCCACTATTCACTAAATTATAAGTTATAAAAAGTTGGGGGTTGTTAAAAAATGACCTGCTCTAGATTTATTCTGCCAGCTTTGTCACTGGGCAGCCAGCATGTCTGCCATCACTAGATTCAAATAAACTAATTCTGAACATGACAGAAAAGATGTAATCTTAAAAATGGGAGGCCTAGGAGAAATTTCCTGCCAAAACTAACTCATTTGAAAAGAACAAATGACATTTCAAAAACTGTACGATCCAGAAACTGGGCAGGAGGCACCCAAGTACACAATCATTTTAGTCAGTTTTTGCCCAGTGGCTGAAGGCTGGGAGAGGATAAGTGACAGACTGATGAGAGACACTTTATTTTGCATTGGAAAAGCTCAACAGTGGCATTTTCCCTAAAGAATACTGGGACTAGGAACTGTGATCCTACTTGAAGAGAGGAAATCTGTGCTCTGTGCTCACCCATTAAACCTTGTTTGGCATTGTTGAAAGTTTAGGGAGTTTCCTCTCAATGAGATTATTAACTGAATGTAAGAATTTCCAGAATCCTGACCTCTCTGAGCTTCTTCATTTCTACAGAATGAGTTAATTAGAAGCTCACAAACAGTTTATGGGATTCTCTATATGACAAGGGTGAAACAGTTCTAGTGGTCTTTGTGCTGAAGTAGACCTGAACATGCAAGGAGCCTGAATTAGAAAATGAAATATATTTATGCCAAAACAAAGCAGAACTACCTTGACCTATACTTACTTTAAAAATTCTGCATTAAAATCTTAGGAAGATTTGGGTTTTCAGAAGCCAGTTTCAGAGTTAGGAATAGCAATCTAGATATATTTTGCATTGAATACCCGATAACTTGTAACAGCCAGGCTTTTCCCCTACTGATTTAATCCTGGAGTCGGGACCAGCTGGTGCAGTTTTAGATGATTGTCAAAAGCGGTCAATAGAATTTAGACTTCTATGCTAGATCTTTCTTATACAGGCATGCCCCTCTCCTCATGCAAGTTTATTTGATATTCTATTCTATTGATAATTATTAGTGTGATCAGGACAAGGTCATCTTCTCCAAATAATATGATGAATCCATTACTATATGGTATTAATAGTGCATTCACAGGACATTCAGATAGAGAAGTCTAGGACATAAATACTACCATAGAACTCTATGATAACAGAAGCAGAACGAATGCCAGTCAAAGATGAGACAATCTGAGCATCAAGATTCTCTTGTGAATGAAAATTAGTACCTCTTCTGGAGCAGATTTTCCCAATATCCAGAAAAATTGCATGGACATTTTCAGGTAATTTAGTAATCCCACATCTAGGAATCTATCCCAAAGATATGCTGGCAAAAATATATGAAAAGACTTTTGCAACATTATTTATGAAGTTGAGGACTAGAAATAACAAAGTGTTTACCAAAAGGGAATTGGTTGAATTAACTATGATACACCCATATAGTGGAGTAAATTTTATGGAAGTTTATGGAAGGTAAAAACCATCACCCCTTCAAAAAAGAAAAAAAAAAGAAAGAAAGAAAGAAAGATATCCACATCCACATCTTAATTCCTGGAACCTGTGAATGTTATTTTATACAGTTAAAAAAAAAATATTTGCTGATGTGATTAAGGATCTTGATAGAAGGACATTATCCTTATGTAACCTTATAAGAAGGTGGTCTTGGAAGATTTAACATGCACAGAGGAGAAGGCAATGTGAAGGTAGAACAGAAAGACTTGAAGATGCTGACCTCGAAGTGTGCAGTGATGTGGCCACAAGCTAAGGACGCTGACAGCCACCAGCAGCTGGAAGAGGAAAGAGGCATACTCTTCGACCAGGGTCTCTGGAGGGAGTGCAGCCCAGGTGATATTTTGATTTTGGTTCAGTGATACAGATTTCTGAATTTTGGCCTTTATAATTGCAAGAGAATAATTTTCTATTGTGATAAGCCATCTAGTGGGTACTAATTTGATACAACAGCCACAGGAAACTAATCAACTGATGTAACCTGGAATGAAGAACACATTGCTCTGAATTGGTTATCCAGCATACAGATATTGACAATTTTTTTTCTATGAATGGACAGATAGTTAATATATTTGTCTTTGTGTGCCATATACTCTCTGTTGCATTGACTCAACTCTGCTACTGTAGTCATCAACAATATGTAAATGAATGGGTGTGGTTGTGTTCCAATAAAACTTTATTTATAAAGATAGGCAATGAGCCATACTTGGCCTACAGATGGAGGAAAAGAAAAAGGGATAATGGCATAATGTGCTACCATTTGTCTAAGAAAGAGAAACAAGAATACATATAGAAAACAATGGAAAGAAAACCCAAAAATATTTTAAGTGGTTACATGTTGGAGAAGGAAGAGTATAGAGTGAAGGGAGTGGGGATAGAAACCATATCTTTTATACTATATTTTATTTTACAGATTGGGCTTTATAATCATAAAAAATATTTCATATAAACATAAATCAAAGTTAAATTTACAAAGCAGTGCCTATACACTGAAAGCAAAAGAAAATAAATGAACCTGTATCTCATTGGTGACATAACTATACAAAGACTTCAAAATACAGTTATTTGACTATATATTCATGTGAGGAATATTCTCAAGGACAAAGAAAAAAAAAGAAACTGAAAAGCAACTTAAAATGTTTTCAGTAATAATGTTGCTGCTGATTGTATTTGTATTCTAAGAGTAGTGGCTGCATGTTGTGAGATGAAGCAAATGGGTAATTTATTTGGAGTATTTGAAAACATGGATTTTTAGCATGAAAGAAAGAAAATAACGGTGCGTAAAATAAATTACATATAGCCTGAATTTGAATTGAAGGAAAATGTATATGTATTTCCTAACTCTGGTCACTGAAAAGTCTAAAAATAAAGACTAATTCAGCAGTAACAATTCTCTCCAGCATCCTAATTGTGACCTTTGAGTAGCATTCTCCAGTAAAGGATACCAGTGTTACTGGGAGAAATTGCAGATTCCAGCCTGGGACAGGAATTGCTGAGATGAGTCTGGAACATTAGACTATTAGCAGCAACTTATATCCTCTCTTAATGGCCAAAATTAGAACAATTTGAACATCAATAAGATTATACTGGAAAGGGACTAAAATGAATTCACTCTGTATAAACCCATTAGTTCATACTGATGCATTAATAGTACTGAACACCAACATAACAAACACACCTAATTTGGAAGAGACTATGCAGCCACCTAATTATTTTTGAAGCTGCTAGTACACCACTATTCATGAAGTTGTCTTGACAAAAAACAAAAGAAAGTCAAATGTGAATTTCATAAAGTCTGTAGATCTAACAACCTATTTCCATGAAACATGGGGAAGAAACACTTTTAAAGAGCTAACAAATTCAGAGTGTAGGAAAGCCTATAAGATAAATGAATTCATTTTCAATAAAAATTTGCAAAGAAGAACAGAGGAAAGGGATTCCATTGATTAAAAGAGACTTAAAACACACATCAAAAATGATAAGATATTTTCAGTCATTAAGAGAAAGCATTAAAAAAATCAGGAGACAATCAGGTACATGGACACTGATTTGATATTTGAAGATAATAAAGAATTACCCTTCATCGTTTTTAGGCATGAATATTTACACATAAAATTTTGTGATGTTTGGGATTTGCACCAAAATGATATGCAATGGGGAAGAGAGGAGCATAGGTGAAACAACATTATCCATGAGGTGATACTTGTTAAAGCCAGACAATAAATAAATGCAGTTCTTTACAGAACACTCTCTAATTTTGTTGGAATTTTTCATAATAGATTTTTCTAAGTAAAGCAAATCAAAACAAAGCAAAAAAAAAAAGATATCTCCCCAAAATAATAAAAATATCAATGACTATCATAAGTCAAATACATAACATCAAATATATATCCAATACATAAACCCATGAGTTAACAAATACATTTAAGATAAGTAAATTACTTGCTCACTATTGAGATTGCTAGGGCACAAGGTCACTCATTATTTCTGAAAATTTATAAATACTGGGAGACAAAGTCTTTCTTGAGTAGACTACATTTGATGAGACAAAGTTATTCTTTTTTTAATTTTTAAATGTTTATTTTTGAGACAGAGAGAGAGAGAGAGAGAGAGAGGCAAAGAGAGAGGAGACACAGAATCTGAAGCAGGCTTCAGGTTCTGAGCTGTCAGCACAGAGCATGGTTCAGGGCTAGAACCCACAAACTGTGAGACTGTGACCTGAGCTGAAGTCGGACGCCCAGCCCACTGAGCCACCCAGGAGCCTCAACAAAATTATTCTTTATAACTGAATGACAGATAATAAAAGTAGAAGAAAGATAACATTTTTTTTAAATTGCATTTTGTGATTTCTAGTGAAATAATGGAATCGGGCAACTTTAACAGCTGATAAAACCGTTAAGTGAAAGGTTGAGAGAACTTTATAATGGATGAAATAAGCTAACACCAATTGACCTTGTTGCTTATTCTTAGTATTAGAAAACAAGGGACAACCTGGCACAATCTGCCTCTGATATAGTGCAATAAGGAAGCACTATCATTCATAAAGTATTTTTTACCAAAAAGCTGAACTTTAGTCTAAGTATCTCCCTCTGTATATCTATCCATCAGTTTCAGAATACACTGGAGGCTGAGGAGCTTGTTTAACAAAACCAGGAGGAAGCAATAAGTCAAATCCAAAGTGTCAAAAAAAAAAAATCTCAGGACAACTAATGCAATTTCTTTAGCAAACACATGGTACAGAAAGTGATGAGGGGATGTTCTAGAGGAAAAGAGACCCAGAAGGTGTGTAGAAAATATATCTGCACTCTGACTCAAACAATTCAATTGTTAAAAGTCATTTTTATGAGACCATCAGGGATTGGACATCAGATGATGTGGAGGAATTAATGTTAATATTGTTAGTTGTGATAATGGTGTTGTGCTTACATTAAACAAAGAAAAAACATTGTCCCATAAAGACACCTATTAAAATATTTACAAGTGGAATGAAATGGTATTTCTTCCTAAAATACACCAGCCTAGGGTGCATCCAACTCTTGATTTCAGCTCAAGTCATCCAACTCTTGATTTCAGATCTCACAGTTTGTGGGACTGAGCCTTGCATTGGGCTCTGCACTGACAGCATGTATCCTGCTTGGGGTTCTCTCTCTCCCTCTCTCTCTGCCTGTCTCCCACTTGCTCTCTCAAAATAAACAAATAAACTTTAATGTAAAAAAAATACACCAGTCCTTGCCCAAAAAATGTAGTAGGGGAAAGATGAAACAGCAAAACTAAATGAAGAGGTGACATAAGAAGAGCATAATGGAAATGGTTGTTAGAGCTGTGTCATGGGTTCCCAATGGGGTGGTTCACTGTTCTCTGCAATCTGGTTTCATACATGTTTGAAATTTTTCACTCAATCTAAAAAAATAAAAAAGCTCCTGCTGGTTCCTTCCTCATTGTTCAACATATCAGTTACCAACTGGTTACAGGAACAGAATTAATGTTCAGTGTTTTGCTTTTGGAAAACAGATATAAGTCAAATTCTGAAATTAATTTTTCTTTTTTTTCAGTCATATGCAGCTGAGAGTCGCATTTTAATTTCAGTACACAAAAGTTTTCATCATTCCAGGAAGCAAATAGTATAGGTTACATCTAGCAAATGGCAGCATGCTTCACTTAGAAGGACATGTTTAAAAGCCATTTAGGTTCAAACTGATAGACTGGAAGTTAGTAAGTATGAGTGTTTGAGCAGTTAATGAAAACAGCCTTCATAGCCTTTTATATCTAAAAGAAAGAGAAAAAGAAATCCGTCGTTTCATGCTTCCAACTTACTAATCATGCTTGTGATGATTGATTCCATATTCAGATTACTTATTCACAGAAAAGTCCTGAAATAGAGTCTCACCAAGTGCCTGCTTATATATTAATCACCAAGTGCTTTTAGCTTTCTTGGCTGCAGGCTTTGAGTCCTTACCCTGGGCAAGACTGGAAAAGACAGCCTACATTAAACAAAGACTGATAAAACCCAAAGACCTTGTGCTGCCCAGGACAACTGCATTGAGAGATAATAAGCTGACATCCTCTGGGGCTTCTAGGTGACTCAGTCGGTTAAACATCCAACTCTTAATTACCCCTCAGGTCATGATCTCATGGTTAGTGAGATTGAGCCCATGTTGGCCTCTGTGCAGATAGCACCAGAGCATACTTGGGATTCTCTCTCTCCCTCTCCCCTGTCTCTCTGCTCTTCCCCTGCTCTCTCTGTCTCAAAATAAATAAATAAAAGGACAAAGAAGCTGAGGTGCTGAAGGGCTAAATCAGTCAGCTGTGGCCCCACCACTGTGTGGAAGCAAAAAGCCTGATACAGTCTGGGTTTCCCGAGCCAGGCCTGCGATCTGCTATCCTGGTCAAAGATGCAAAATATGGGGTGCCTGACACCACAGACTAGCAATAGTGTAGGTGAACCCTTCAACTTTTAATATTTGATGGTTTTTAAAAATTATGATTATGTTTAAATTTACATAAGGTGTATGTTTTTGTGGATGTACAGTTCTGAGTTTTAGCCCATGTGCAGATTCATGTAACCAGCACTGTAATCAGGGTACAGAACTGGTCCATCACTTCCAGAAAACTCCCTCATGCCACCCCATTTTTTCATTTTATTTATTTTTGAGAGAGAGAGCATGTACGAGAGCATGTGTGTGTGTGTGTGGATAGGGGAGGGGCAGAGAGAGGGGGGAGAGAGAATCCCAAGCAAGCTCCACACTGACAGCAGAGAGAGCCTGACATGGGGCTCGAATTCACAAACCGCGAGAACATGACCTAACTAAGCCAAAATCAAGAGCCAGTCGCTCAACTGACTGAGCCACCCAGACACCCCCATTCTATCCTTTTTTTGTCAAACACTCCCCAAAACCTGATCCCTGGCAACCATGAATCTCCTTGAGTCTTTGTAAATTTTTTATTGACATTATTTGACTTAAGATTACATCAATGCTGCCTGCCTACTTCCAGTCAGCTTTGCCAAATACCCCTTATCTTTCCTGAACAACTCTTATGTTTCAGTTGCCAAGCATGGAAAATGACTTATGCATATGTGCAGGGATAATTTTCATCATTGTTAAATTATCCTTTGCCTTTAAAACAAATAAACTTCTATTGTCAGATATCTCACATTGTTTCACCCAAAACAGGATCCTGCTTTGTTTTTTCTAAATTGGAGGCCATAGAGAAAGAAGGGCTGAGATGAGTACTTTAAAGCCATGCAGAGTTGGAGCTGCTCTGAGCTGGCTGGGTATCCAAGACCCGAAGCACAGGAGCAGATGGATTTGAGAAATTATGGAGAAACAAACAAGTCCCCAACCCAGACCCTGGTCACTTATGCAAGGATGATGAAATATCAAAAGTAATGTTATGGAAGGCCACTTTTATAGTTAGTAACAATTTTAAGTAAGATTTTGGTCTGTCAGACACTGGGTCTAATGGCAAAGTCATGGAATTAGAAAGTGTTGGAAATTATAAAAAAGAAAGGAGATAATCTGCATAGAATGTGTACCTACATGCCAGGAATCTCTCCCTTCCTGAATTCCTTTTATTTCTCAAGGCAAATCTTCAAGAGGAGCAGGGTTAACTTCTGCTTTTTAGAGAGGATAGATCCGAGGTAATGTTAAGTTTAACTAGCATATCCATGAGCCATATTGAGACTGGGACCCAGGTTTCTGCAGTTCAAGCTTGTGAAGATACTAGAGAACCAAAGACTTGTCAATGAAAATTCTCTTAACTTTTTTATTTTTATTTTTATTTGTGTTTTGATATGATCTAAGTCTTTAATCCCTTATCCATATCAGGATACTGAGACAATGTAGCACTAGGTAATAATGGCTATAATTATACAAATAGTATCTTTGCAATATATAGATTTATCAATTCTTAATATTCAGATTATCTCAAAATTCCAGGCATCTAATATAGAAGTGTTTCCCTCTTTGTATTTTCCCATCAGTTAACTAATTTATCTAGGGAAATTGCTTTTAAAATTATTGTTTTCCTCCCTTTTAATGTTTCCATATTACAGAACATAGGAAAATAAATTCCACAAACAAGCTTCTCCCGATTTGCTCTTCCCACATTTGTATCTTGCTGGATAATCAATATTGAGCCTTCCAAATTGGCTCTTTGTCCAATGTGATGGAGATAACAGAAGCGATTGGCATGTGAGCCTAGAAGATAGAACACAAAACCAATTGCAAGCACATTACTCCTTGGCACCTGAAATAGGCCTAATCTGCTCTGGGGAAACCCAGGCTTCTGCATTCATTTATCTACTGTACTCCCTTCCCTTTTTAAAATCAGTTCTGCAGCAGTGCTACAAAATAGCAGGTGGTGCACTCACCTGTGCATAAACTGCATGGCTGCTGCTGCTGCTGGAAAAGGCTATTTTTCCTTTCCAAAGTAACAAACTAAAACAACTGATCCAGTTTCTCAGAATTGAACTCCTAATTAAAGGGGGAGGAGAGGAAAATGGATCTAGTAACAAATACATCCAAAGTCTTCATAGAGTTCATTCTCCTTCCCCCACATCAGCTGGTTACAAACTGCTACCAACGAAAAGTAGGGTTGTCAGCACCTTTGAGCCAGTGTTGATCAGCAATTTTTCTCTTGAAGTCTTGGTTGCTGTGTTATTTGTCATTTACAAAGATGCTGACAATGGAGCCTCCATTTCTTATATTTTAGATACAAAATCAACAAACATGTATTTCACTTAACCTGCATAAGTAAGTACTGGTAATGTAACGTACAACATGATGACTTAGTTAACACTGCTCTGGGATATACAGGAAAGTTGCTAAGAGAGTAAATCCTGGAAGTTTTCATCCAAGGAAAAATACATTTTCTCTGTTTTTTTTTTTTTTTCTTGTATGAGATAATGGATGTTAACTAAATTTACTGTGGTAATCATGTCACAATATATATAAGTCACATCATTATGCTAGGTACCTTAAACTTATACAGTGATATATGACAATTATATCTCAATAAAATGGGAAAAAAGACATAGTAAAGGAGGAACAAGTGTATGACTTGAGAAAATTTTTTTCCCATTCTGACAGTCGGTTGTCTTTTCACTTCATGATAGCTCCCTTTAAAGCACAAAAGCACTAAATTTTGATGAAGGCCAATTATCAATCTTCTCTTTATTGCTTGTGCTTCTGATGTCATATGTACGAAATCATGTGCTACCCCAACATTGTGAAGATGTACTTCTGTGTTTTCTTCTAAGAGCTTTAGGACTTTGGGTATTACTTTTAAGTGTATGAGACACTTTGAGTTAACTTTTGTGCCTGGTGAGGTGTAGGGGTCCAGCTTCAATCTTTTGCATGTAGATATCCATTTGCCTCAGTTATATTTGTTGACAAGATGATTCTTTTCAACACCAAACACCAAAATATTTCAAAAAATGTTAGATTCATAAAAAGAAACAAAATATTACCTTAAGTCACCTGGGAACCCATATTTTTGTCTATTTGGACCAACAAAACAAAGGTAGCTTGAAGTCTAGAGTTGAGACATATGCTGGTACAATCAACATGAAGAACCAGTGCACTGAAATGGACAGCAAGAAAGCTCAAGGGCCCAAGGGCCAAAGCAACTTGGTGTAAAAGGAGGTAGTGATGCTACCCTAGCTGTCAGGGTAATGAATGAAATGCAAATGAAGGATTCAGAGCAGAGTCTGGATTTCAAATAATGCTATTTTTAAATAGGTATTTTTCCAAATTTACAGATGAGAAACTTAACATTTAGAAAGCTTAGGAAAATTTTTCAGCTAGAAAGGGACAGAGCTGAGATTTGAATCAGTCAAGTATGATTTCTCAGTTTCAAGTACATTTCTTGTTATTTCCCACCAGCGTCCAGATTATTACTCTGCCTCTCAGAAACTACCACCTCTCAGGAAATATTAAACTTCTTGCCCAAGTTTTTCCAATTGGGTTTGTTCTCACTGGGAACATAAGCACTGGGAAATTTTTTTTCCATCCATCTCTTACTTCCTTCCCTTCCTTCTTTCTCTCCCATTCTCTCTCCCTTCCTTCCTTACTATAATTATTAATAATTTATCTTTATTTATTTATTTTTTTTAGATTTAGAGTAAGTTTTCTTGGCTTGATAGCCCAAAGCTGTTGAGCAAATATTTTAGAGACTGAAAAATTTAGTTAAAGGAGTGGGTCTCAGTCATCTCCACCTCTGATGCAATTTGTTCAGGAATGGCAAATACCTATTAGAAAATACAGATGAAAATCCTGTGTTAACTTTCTGAAGTTAAACTTTACAATGTAGAGGTAAGCCAGAAGTAAGAAGCTGACTTTATTTACTTAAAAAAAAAATCACTCTTCAGAAAGCTGCCAAACAATAGTGCTCTGGGGGAAGTATCAGTAATGTGATTGCTGACCAGAGTCCCTAACCCCCATCTTTTATGAGCTGCAGTGCTGACAAAATTTGATGATATTGGTTCTGTCTGCCAAACTCAGCATTGACAGGTGCAAGTGAGTCCAAATAATTGATTTGGAGAAGGCAAATAATCAAACACCAGAGACTTCTTATTTGAAAGCAGGTTTTTTAGGTGTGTTCTGAAGTCTACAGTCTCTCTATTCTCCCACAGTTGAGGACAAATCAAGCTCAGGAGGATCATTGTTTTTTCACTCCAGGAGGCAATTCAACACTTTGCAGGGAAATATCTTTGGCTTTACAACCCAGTTCATCACTTAAGTTCTGCTTTCCACGCTATTGAAATTTTGCTAATATTTCTGCATTACATAACAAGGATTTCCCTTCCTCCAGTTTTCAATAATACATTGCTCACTACCTTCTGAACCCTCAGCGTATCCAGATTTCTACTATTAATCTCTCCAAGGTGATTCAGTGAGGGAGTGGGAGAAGAACCTAAAAAGTGTGGGGTTCCAGAGGGAGCTGTCACAGGAAGGGACAGGTTCTTGGGGAGAGGAAAATACTTTAGAAACAGAGGAGTTTGTTTCTTAGACACTTATTAACAAACTATGGAAGCAATGGAAGTATGGGAGGTATTGTTAAAAGTGGATAGAGGGATATGGAAAATAATAACTACACATTTTTGTATAACATTATACACCAAAATAAAATCCAAATGGATTAGAAATCCAACTATAAAAGTATTCAAGTACTGGAGGAAGACATGGATGCATGTGTCTATAATTTAGAAATGAAAAGCCTTTTAAATATAACTCAAATTGGGGTGCCTGGGTGGCTCAGTCGGTTGAGCGTCCGACTTCAGCTCAGGTCACGATCTCACAGCCCTGAGTTCGAGCCCCACGTCGGGCTCTGGGCTGATGGCTCAGAGCCTGGAGCCTGCTTCTGATTCTGTGTCTCCCTTTCTCTCTGCCCCTCCCCCATTCATGCTCTGTCTCTCTCTGTCCCAAAAATAAATAAACGTTAAAAAAAAATTTAAATATAACTCAAATTGAAGAAGACTGGTAATTTAACTACATTAAGAAAAGCATGACAAAAAATCATGAGGAAAGCTAAAAGACAAATAATTTGAAGAAAACATTTGCAGTTTATATCATACACAGAGAGACTCATTTTCTTAATATATTATAAACTTAAAAACAGAAGAGACCAAAAAATAGCACAAGCCATGGACAAAACACATGGATACTCACTCATAGTAAAAGTAATGCACGTTGAAAGTGTATGAGTTACCAATTCCTCACCCACCAGGTTGGCACAAATCTGAAATTTAACAACTGACTCTGTTATTGGCAGGGTTATGGAGAATCACACACTAAATGGAAGCGAATTTGGCAAAACCTTACAAAATTGAAGATGCATTTACCTTTCTATCCACCTACCGCACTTTGGGACTGTCACTTCAAGATTCACATCAACAAATACAAAACAACATATTTCCATGGTTATTCATTATAGCATTAATATAAAAAAATAGCCCAAATATCCAATAATAGAATTGACTAAACTACTGTAACAAACTGCCTAAATAAACTATGAAGTAAAAAAAAAAGAAAATTGATGCAGCTTTGGAGTGACCTTCAGAATATATTAAACGCAAAAAGCAAGGAACAGATAGTGTATATAAACTGCTTTTTTTCTGTTCAGAAAAGGACCTTTTGCATACAATTTTTGCAAAACTTATCCATTGTGTAATATTTTTGTTTACATTAGATTGAGGATCCTTGAAGCAGAGGTTTTCCTATTTGTTTTTATTTTGTTTTCATTTGATTTTGCCCCCAGTGCCTGGGATACATTAGATGCTTTCAATAGATGTAGACAGGCTATTTCCTCTCTATCTCTTCCTCCTCTTTCAAGGATTTCACATAGACTCTTTGGGGGCTGATGTCTGATTAACTTTAATAATAGAATTTTGCTCCACACCTCATGTTTCATACTCCAAGCATCCTCACTGAGTTACATCTGGGTCTATAGCTCCCAGAAACTCCATGAAGGACCTCCCATCTTTCTTTGTTGCTTGGTAACGCTATTCAGTGATTACTTTTATTGTTCCCATGTGAATTACCTATCACTGTTCTAATTAATGTTTCAAACAAACATTCCTGGAACTCTAGAGAAATATTCCATCCTTTCCACTTACCCCTTTGGAGGTAAGTGAAGATGTGTAACAATGGCAAATATTTTTATTGCATAGTCCACGTGCACAGTCACAGTATTCAGGAAGAAATGTTTCTTCAAAATCTCTCCAGCCTTCAAGGTTTAATTTTCTTTGTTTTTACAAAAGATTAGGTATAATTCAAAATTAATGTAGTAGAAACCTTATATCCCAACTCTTCCAAGACATTGTTCTATTTTTGGGTTTGCACCTTTATGTAAATTGTTGTGATGTAGAAATGTATTCAAACCACTGATATGTTTCTATCAAATCAGTTTTCCTTCTTTTTTCACAACTAAGTCTACTGAAGGCATGTGTGCTGTATGTGTTTTTTTTACTTTTTTTTCTTTTAAAAAAAGTTTACTTATTTTTCAGAGAGAAAGGGGAAGATAGGTAGAAATACAGGGAGACAGAGAATCCCAAGCAGGCTCCATGCTACCAATGCAGAGCCCAACACAAGGCTCAAACCCACAAACCCATGAGGACATGACCTGAACTGAAATCAAGACTTGGAAGCTCAACCGATTGAGCCACTCAAGCACCCCTATATTTTTCTTCTTAAATATATATTTGTATCATCTATGATAACCTATTTCTTTTCAAAATTACCCAGATAATAAATAGAATATTTTAAGAATGTTCAGGGATTCAGTGATACTGATAATGAGGAACATTGCTGGCAGGTGATGCAGAATGTGGGCTGTGAAAGGGATGATGTGTTTGGGGCTAAAATCAGACATGGAGTGCTATAAGTCATGATGGGTTAAGATTACACATTTTCTTTTAATGACAAAAAAATTGATGAGTATTAAGTGGAAAGGACATGATCAAATTTATCTTCTGGAGAGAGCTTATTGGCTACAAACTGAAGCTGACTTGGAAGATGAGATAGGAGGCCATCTGTGTGGTGCTCCTTGTGTGGCAATAACATGAAATGCTCTGGAGGCTCCTGACTCAGTGATAGCCTGTCCTGAAAGTTCACACCCTGCGGGCAGGAGAAGACCAGTCCTGCCCACACCAAATCTCAAAGTCTGAAACTCCTCCCAGCACTGATTTCTGAAGTTTCTGGATTAAGTCACTAGAAATATAGGAGTTCTCTTTTCTAAAATGGGAATATGGGAAAGGTGCTCTGAGGATAGAAAATACAATATCAAGATTTGTTTGGGGGTTGAAGAAACAGAGTCAAGGCCCAAAGAAAGGGTTTGTGATCCTTGGGAGAGTAACAGCAGGTGGGAACCTGCTGTTTTTGGCAGTGGTGGGGTGTCTGTGCCTGCATTGTGCTTGTGTGTGTGTGTGTGTGTGTGTGTGTGTGTGTTTAGTAGTTTAAATGCAGGTGAAGTAAAGCAAATGCCTATGTTGGTAACATATCTAAACATAGATAGTTCATGCCCCTCAGTTCTTTCCACTTTATGAATTTGATTTTGCACTGAACCTAATTGCTGTGCTTCAGAAGGAAAAGGAGAATTGTTAGACCAGTGCTTCCCAACTCTGACTGCTCACGTGATCCAGCTGGGGCACTTCACATACAATAGTGGTGCCCAGCACCCACCACCAAACTAATGATAGCAGAATGTCTGTGGTGGGCCTTAGAAATCTAGTTTTCCAACTTATTACAGCATATGACCAAAAGTGAGAGCCACTGTACAATGGTAAAAATGGGATATTTATAAATAAAAAGGTATCTTTATTTAAATTTTATTAATATAGTAATTTTATTAATTCTTCTAGTAGAACTTAAAGACTTAATTTGGAGGCATTCTGAGTAACTTTGAATTCATTTTTATTTATAAACTTATGATGACTTGAAAATTAATGAAATCCATTGTTTGACTTTGACCCTTAAGAGTCATGTTGGGTAATGATTGAATTGGAGTTGAAGACATGAATCTTGGTTAGTTCATGGTTGAACCAAAGGGAGCTCCATTGTTTCTGGTAGCCAATTAGGTATAATATGTCTAGGTGCTAATACAACTTGTATATTCTCCAAGGACTCTTTACTGGATTTCAGATTCATTACCTGAAAAAATAAGGTATCTAGTAAGATGTTTGGATGCCTTTTTAAGTCCAAAGTATGTGATTTCCTTATGAACTCAATTTGAAAGAAAATTTAAGTCATATATTTTTATTCATTCCATTCATATTTGAATTTCTGATAGTAAAGTTGCTATATAAATTCATAATAAAAAATAGTAATGTTCAAATGTTCATTTTAAAAACTATCCATAATTTGGAGGTTCCGGAAGATGGCGGCGTAGGAGGACACGGGGCTCATAACGCGTCCTGCCGATCACTTAGATTCCACCTACACCTGCCTAAAGAACCCAGAAAACCGCCAGAGGATTAGCAGAAGGGAGTCTCCGGAGTCAAGCGCAGACTAGAGGCCCACGGAAGAGGGTAGGAAGGGCGGCGAGGCGGTGCGCGCTCCACGGACTGGCGGGAGGGAGCCGGGGCGGAGGGGCGGCTCACCAGCCAAGCGGAGCCCCCGAGTCTGGCTGGCAAAAGCGGAGGGGCCGGACAGACTGTGTTCTGACAGCAAGCGCGACTTAGCCTCTGGGAGGTCATAAGTTAACAGCTCTGCTCGGAAAGCGGGAAGGCTGGAGGACAAAGGGAGGGAGAGCTGCTGAGCCCCCGGACGGCAGAGCTCAGCTTGGCGGGGAACAAAGGCGCCAGCGCCATCTCCCCCGCCCATCCCCCAGCCAAAATCCCAAAGGGAACCAGTTCCTGCCAGGGAACTTGCTCGCTCCACGCAAACACCCAACTCTGTGCTTCTGCGGAGCCAAACCTCCGGCAGCGGATCTGACTCCCTCCCACTGCCACAGGGCTCCTCCTGGAGTGGATCACCTAAGGAGAAGCGAGCTAGGCCTGCCCCTCCACCCCCGTGCACCTTGCCTACCCACCCCAGCTAATACGCCAGATCCCCAGCAACACAAGCCTGGCAGTGTGCAAGTAGCCCAGACGGGACACGCCACCCCACAGTGAATCCCGCCCCTAGGAGAGGGGAAGAGAAGGCACACACCAGTCTGACTGTGGCCCCAGCAGTGGGCTGGGGGCAGACATCGGGTCGGACTGCGACCCCGCCCACTAACTCCAGTTATACACCACAGCACAGGGGAAGTGCACTGCAGGTCCTCACCACGCAAGGGACTCTCCAAAATGACCAAACGGAAGAATTCCCCTCAGAAGAATCTCCAGGAAATAACAACAGCTAATGAACTGATCAAAAAGGATTTAAATAATATAACAGAAAGTGAATTTAGAATAATAGTCATAAAATTAATCGCTGGGCTTGAAAACAGTATACAGGACAGCAGAGAATCTCTTGCCACAAAGATCGAGGGACTAAGGAACAGTCACGAGGAGTTGAAAAACGCTTTAAACGAAATGCAAAACAAAATGGAATCCACGATGGCTCGGCTTGAAGAGGCAGAGGAGAGAATAGGTGAACTAGAAGATAAAGTTATGGAGAAAGAGGAAGCTGAAAGAAAGAGAGATAAAAAAATCCAGGAGTATGAGGGGAAAATTAGAGAACTAAGTGATACACTAAAAAACAAATAATATACGCATAATTGGTATCCCAGAGGAGGAAGAGAGAGGGAAAGGTGCTGAAGGGGTACTTGAACAAATTATAGCTGAGAACTTCCCTGAACTGGGGAAGGAAAAAGGCATTGAAATCCAAGAGGCACAGAGAACTCCCTTCAGACGTAACTTGAATCGATCTTCTGCACGACATATCATAGTGAAACTGGCAAAATACAAGGATAAAGAGAAAATTCTGAAAGCAGCAAGGGATAAACGTGCCCTCACTTATAAAGGGAGACCTATAAGACTCGTGACTGATCTCTCCTTTGAAACTTGGCAGGCCAGAAAGGCTTGGCACGATATCTACAGTGTGCTAAACAGAAAAAATATGCAGCCGAGAATCCTTTATCCAGCAAGTCTGTCATTTAGAATAGAAGGAGAGATAAAGGTCTTCCCAAACAAACAAAAACTGAAGGAATTTGTCACCACAAAACCAGCCCTACAAGAGATCCTAAGGGGGATCCTGTGAGACAAAGTACCAGAGACATCACTACAAGCATAAAACATACAGACATCACAATGACTCTAAACCCATATCTTTCTATAATAACACTGAATGTAAATGGATTAAATGCGCCAACTAAAAGACATAGGGTATCAGAATGGATAAAAAAACAAGACCCATCTATTTGCTGTCTACAAGAGACTCATTTTAGATCTGAGGACACCTTTAGATTGAGAGTGAGGGGATGGAGAACTATTTATCATGCTCCTGGAAGCCAAAAGAAAGCTGGAGTAGCCATACTTATATCAGACAAACTAGACTTTAAATTAAAGGCTGTAACAAGAGATGAAGAAGGGCATTATATAATAATCACAGGGTCTATCCACCAGGAAGAGCTAACTATTATAAATGTCTATGCGCCAAATACCTGAGCCCCCAGATATATAAAACAATTACTCATAAACATAAGCAACCTTATTGATAAGAATGTGGTCATTGCAGGGGACTTTAACACCCCACTTACAGAAATGGATAGATCATCTAGACACACAGTCAATAAAGAAACAAGGGCCCTGAATGATACATTGGATCAGATGGACTTGACAGATATATTTAGAACTCTGCATCCCAAAGCAACAGAATATACTTTCTTCTCGAGTGCACATGGAACATTCTCCAAGATAGATCATATACTGGGTCACAAAACAGCCCTTCATAAGTTTACAAGAATTGAAATTATACCATGCATACTTTCAGACCACAATGCTATGAAGCTTGAAATCAACCACAGGAAAAAGTCTGGAAAACCTCCAAAAGCATGGAGGTTAAAGAACACCCTACTAACGAATGAGTGGGTCAACCAGGCAATTAGAGAAGAAATTAAAATATACATGGAAACAAACGAAAATGAAAATACAACAATCCAAACGCTTTGGGATGCAGCGAAGGCAGTCCTGAGAGGAAAATACATTGCAATCCAGGCCTATCTCAAGAAACAAGAAAAATCCCAAATACAAAATCTGACAGCACACCTAAAGGAAATAGAAGCAGAACAGCAAAGGCAGCCTAAACCCAGCAGAAGAAGAGAAATAATAAAGATCAGAGCAGAAATAAACAATATAGAATCTAAAAAAACTGTAGAGCAGATCAACGAAACCAAGAGTTGGTTTTTTGAAAAAATAAACAAAATTGACAAACCTCTAGCCAGGCTTCTCAAAAAGAAAAGGGAGATGACCCAAATAGATAAAATCATGAATGAAAATGGAATTATTACAACCAATCCCTCAGAGATACAAACAATTATCAGGGAATACTATGAAAAATTATATGCCAGCAAATTGGACAACCTGGAAGAAATGGACAAATTCCTAAACACTCACACTCTTCCAAAACTCAATCAGGAGGAAATAGAAAGCTTGAACAGACCCATAACCAGCGAAGAAATTGAATCCTTTATCAAAAATCTCCCAACAAATAAGAGTCCAGGACCAGATGGCTTCCCAGGGGAGATTTACCAGATGTTTAAAGCAGAGATAATACCTATCCTTCTCAAGCTATTCCAAGAAATAGAAAGGGAAGGAAAACTTCCAGACTCATTCTAGGAAGCCAGTATTACTTTGATTCCTAAACCAGACAGAGACCCAGTAAAAAAAGAGAACTACAGGCCAATATCCCTGATGAATATGGATGCAAAAATTCTTAATAAGATACTAGCAAATTGAATTCAACAGCATATAAAAAGAATTATTCACCATGATCAAGTGGGATTCATTCCTGGGATGCAGGGCTGGTTCAACATTCGCAAATCGATCAACGTGATACATCACATTAACAAAAAAAAAGAGAAGAACCATATGATCCTGTCAATCGATGCAGAAAAGGCCTTTGACAAAATCCAGCACCCTTTCTTAATAAAAACCCTTGAGAAAGTCGGGATAGAAGGAACATACTTAAAGATCATAAAGGCCATTTATGAAAAGCCCACAGCTAACATCATCCTCAACGGGGAAAAACTGAGAGCTTTTTCCCTGAGATCAGGAACACGACAGGGATGCCCACTGTCACCGCTGTTGTTTAATATAGTGCTGGAAGTTCTAGCATCAGCAATCAGACAACAAAAGGAAATCAAAGGCATCAAAATTTGCAAAGACGAAGTCAAGCTTTCACTTTTTGCAGATGACATGATAGTATACATGGAAAATCCGATAGACTCCACCAAAAGTCTGCTAGAACTGATACATGAATTCAGCAAAGTTGCAGGATACAAAATCAATGTGCAGAAATCAGTTGCATTCTTATACGCTAACAATGAAGCAACAGAAAGACAAATGAAGAAACTGATCCCATTCACAATTGCACCAAGAAGCATAAAATACCTAGGAATAAATCTAACCAAAGATGTAAAAGATCTGTATGCTGAAAACTATAGAAAGCTTATGCAGGTAATTGAAGAAGATATAAAGAAATGGAAAGACATTCCCTGCTCATGGATTGGAAGAATAAATATTGTCAAAATGTCAATACTACCCAAAGCTATCTACACATTCAATGCAATCCCAATCAAAATTGCACCAGCATTCTTCTCGAAACTAGAACAAGCAATCCTAAAATTCATATGGAACCACAAAAGGCCCCGAATAGCCAAAGTAATTTTGAAGAAGAAGACCAAAGCAGGAGGCATCACAATCCCAGACTTTAGCCTCTACTACAAAGCTGTCATCATCAAGTCAGCATGGTATTGGCATAAAAACAGACACATAGACCAATGGAATAGAATAGAAACCCCAGAACTAGACCCACAAACGTATGGCCAACTCATCTTTGACAAAGCAGGAAAGAACATCCAATGGAAAAAAGACAGTCTCTTTAACAAATGGTGCTGGGAGAACTGGACAGCAACATGCAGAAGGTTGAAACTAGACCACTTTCTCACACCATTCACAAAAATAAACTCAAAATGGATAAAGGACCTGAATGTGAGACAGGAAACCATCCAAACCTTAGAGGAGAAAGCAGGAAAAGACCTCTCTGACCTCAGCCGTAGCAATCTCTTACTCGGCACATCCCCAAAGGCAAGGGAATTAAAAGCAAAAGTGAATTACTGGGACCTTATGAAGATAAAAAGCTTCTGCACAGCAAAGGAAACAACCAACAAAACTAAAAGGCAACCAACGGAATGGGAAAAGATATTTGCAAATGACACATCGGACAAAGGGCTAGTATCCAAAATCTATAAAGAGCTCATCAAACTCCACACCCGAAAAACAAATAACCCAGTGAAGAAATGGGCAGAAAACATGAATAGACACTTCTCTAAAGAAGACATCCGGATGGCCAACAGGCACATGAAAAGATGTTCAACGTCGCTCCTTATCAGGGAAATACAAATCAAAACCACACTCAGATACCACCTCACGCCAGTCAGAGTGGCCAAAATGAAGAAATCAGGAGACTATAGATGCTGGAGAGGATGTGGAGAAACAGGAACCCTCTTGCACTGTTGGTGGGAATGCAAAATGGTGCAGCCGCTCTGGAAAGCAGTGTGGAGGTTCCTCAGAAAATTAAAAATAGACCTACCCTATGACCCAGCAATAGCACTGCTAGGAATTTATCCAAGGGATACAGGAGTACTGATGCATAGGGGCACCTGTACCCCAATGTTTATAGCGGCACTCTCAACAATCGCCAAATTATGGAAAGAGCCTAAATGTCCATCAACTGATGAATGGATAAAGAAATTGTGGTTTATATACACAATGGAATACTACGTGGCAATGAGAAAAAATGAAATATGGCCTTTTGTAGCAACATGGATGGAACTGGAGAGTGTGATGCTAAGTGAAATAAGCCATACAGAGAAAGACAGATACCATATGGTTTCACTCTTATGTGGATCCTGAGAAACATAACAGAAACCCATGGGGGAGGGGAAGGAAAAAAAAAAAAAAAGAGGTTAGAGTGGGAGAGAGCCAAAGCATAAGAGACTGTTAAAAACTGAGAACAAATTGAGGGTTGAAGGGGGGTGGGAGGGAGGGAGGGCAGGGTGGGAGGGAGGGCAGGGTGGGTGATGGGTATTGAGGAGGGCACCTTTTGGGATGAGCACTGGGTGTTGTATGGAAACCAATTTGACAGTAAATTTCATATAAAAAAAATGACTTTAAATAATGTTGAGAAGTAAAAAAAAAAATAAAAAAAAAATAAAGTTGGCAAAGGAACTCCAAAAAAAATAAATAAATAAATAAATAAAATAAATAAAAACTATCCATAATTTAAGAAGGCCTGGTGCCATTTTGATACTATGTTTTATACATTATTCTCAGAAAATATATTTCTGTCTTAAAGCTTTGGAGGTGTTTCTCTTTGACAAAGCTGATGATTCATATTACAATTCTCATATACTACAATTTAGTTTACATGTCAAGCTTGGGGAATTATGAGATACCAGGGTTTATTCTTGGGACTCAATTTATATAGAATTGAGGTCTGTATATTTAACTTCCTAAAATATTTTTATTATCTAGCCCTCACTCCACATCTCCACATCTGGTTTACCTTAGTTCAGACATCCTTTCTAACGTTTTAACTTCTCATTAGTCTCTATCTGTCTCTGTTTTAGCGACCTGAGGAAAGTTACCAGTGAATATTAGCTGTGGGTCTATATCACCATCACCAATGTAAAAAGGTGATTTAAATTTTAAAAGTATGATTGAGACTAACACAGGATCCAGAAGCTGAGTTATAACTATACCAAAGTTAGACAGGTTGGCTTAAGTGTACTTCTTCTCCCAAAAGTAAACCACAGCCCAGAAGGAATGAGGGCCAGTGTGAATGTCTATCTGCTCCATCTGCCAGACACAGCCCCCCCATCCAGGTGTGCTCATGGTGACTTCTCAGCAGACTCCCACAACAGGACACTGCTTTACAGTTCCATGAGATCAGCCTCAGGGAGAACATTTTCCATCCCTATCAGTGAATCCCTCATGGAATCTATGAGTGGTTCCACCACAGGCCATGACTGCAAATACAGAGATGCACAGTCTGAAAGAGGAAAGTGGAAGAGCTGAGCATGGTACTACAAAATTGGCACATAGGATCTGGAAGCTTATGTACTACCATATAACAATTTTCAATAATTCTACACCCACTGTTTTTAATGAGACACCTAATAAAAGATGAATTCCCATTTTAACCCAACAAAGTGCATTTTTTCACATGAATTTTACCCTTGTATTTATCCTTTTATCTTGAATTCATGCACATTTTATCCTCGCAAGATCCCTGATCCTTTTACAATGATGTCATTAGGCTGAAAGACTACAAATGACATAATGCCTATAATGTACTTAAAATTAGTAGTATAAGAATGACCAGAAAATGAACAATGTAAAATATGAATGCATAAGTATTTACATCCCAATTAAATAATTATTTTGAATTTTCCTCTCATATACTGGTGTTTCCCCTATTAACAAGCCTTTAACTTTCCCAGCATTTGATGCTGAACTTTAATTTCACTGTCGTGGATTAAAGAGTGCCCCCCATCCCCAAATTCACATCATCCTGGAACCTCAGAATGTAACCTTATTTGGAGTAGGGTCTTTGCAGATGTAATTAGTTAAGGATCTTGAAATGAAATTACCCTGAATTTAGAGTGGACCCCAAATTAAATGACTGGTATCTTTAGAAGTTAAAGGAGGGAAGCATATAAGAGTCCACAGAGAAGAAAGCTGTGTGAAGATGAAGAAGAAGACAGAGTTTGGAGTGATGCATCTATAAGTCAGGGAATGCCAAGGATTGCTAGCAACCGCAGGAAGATAGGAGACAGGCATGGGATGGGTTTTCCTCAGAGCCTCCAGAAGGAACCAACCTTGCTTACATCTCAATGTCAGACTTTTGGCCTCCTGAACTGTGAGAGAATTGATTTCTGTTGTTCTAAGTAACCTAGCATGTGGTTACTAATACAATAGCCCCAGGAAACAAATGTACCCGCTCTTTTTATTTTATTTATTTATTTTAATTTTTTAATGTTTCTCTATTTCTAAGACAGAGAGCATAAGTGGGGGAGGAGCAGAGAGAGGGAGACACAGAATCAAAAGCAGGCTCCAGGCTCTGAGCTGTCAGCACAGAGCTCGATGCAGGGCTCAACTTGAGAACTGCAAATTCATGACCTGAGCCAAAGTCGGATGCTTAACCAACTGAACCACCCAAGCACCCAGCACCCAATTTTTAAAAAAATATTTATTTATTCATTTATTTATTTTGAGAGAATCAATTCTCTCAAGGGAGGGAGGAGGGGGAGAGAGAGAGAGAGAGAGAGAGAGAGAGAGAGAGAGAGAATCCCAAGCAGTCCCCATGTTCAGCAGAAGCCCAATGCAGGGCTCAATCCCACAAATACAAGATCATGGTCTGAGCTGATATCAAGAGTCCAATGCTTAACTGCCTGACCCACCCAGGTGCTCCCAAATGCACTTACTCTTGAGGCTAAGTTTCATGGTACTTGTATGTGGAGTTCTATCTGCTATGCTATGTCCCCTCCCCACCCTGACCTTTAAGTGCAAGTGTTTGATATTCTCTATTTCAGTACTTAAGATACTTAAAAGATACAGACATTCTCACAGGTGAATGTACATTGTTTATTCCTGTGTAAAATCTCCACTGTCTTTTTTAAAAATGTTTAATTAAATTCCAGTTGGTTAACATACCAGTTAATGTAGTCCCGACTAATCTTTTACAAAGCAGGAAAAAATATCCAATGGAAAAAAAGTCTCTTCAGCAAATGGTGCTAGTAAAACTGGACAGTGACATGCATAAGAATGGACCTACAGCAGCGTGGTCTTGAAGATGATGACATAGGAGGACACTGGGTTCACCAGGTCCTGCTGATCACTTAGATTCCCCCCACATCTGCCTAAATAACTCAGAAAACTGCAGAAGACTAGCAGAATGGACTCACTGGAGCCAAGCATAAACAAGAGGCCCACAGAAGAGGATAAGAAGGGCAGAGAGGCTGTGTGTGCTACATGGACTGGGGGGAGGGAGCTGGGGCTGTGAAGGGGCAGCCCGCCTGGCAAGGCAGAGCCCCCAAGTCTGGCTTGGAAAAATGGAGGGGCCAGACTCCATGAGTTCTGACAGCCAGCTGGACTTAACATCTGGAATGTTAAAAGTCAACATCTCTTCTCTTGGAGAGTGGGGAGGGTGAAAGGACACTAAGAGGAAGAGTTGTTGAGCCCTGGGAGACAGAGCTCAGCTCAACAGAGGAACAAAGGCACTGGCAAGCACCATCTCCCTTTCCCATCCCCCAGCCAAAATTCCAAAGGTAACCAGTTCCCATCACCAAACTTTCTTGCACTGCACAAACACCCAACACTGTGCTTTTGTGGATCCATCCCTCAGACGGGTCTGCCTCCCTCCTGGCGCTGCAGGGCCCCTCCTGCAGGGGACCACCCACAGGAAAGTGAGCTAAGCCTGCCCCTCCCGCCCCTGTGCACCTTGCAGATCCATCCCGGCTAATATGCCCTTGGCCAGATCCCTTCGAAGCAGCACCATGATCCTGGCAGTGTGCCAGGGCACACATCCTAGACAGGGACTTCACCACTCCACAGTGAGTCCTTCCCCTGGGAAAGGGGAAAAGAAGGTACACACCAGTCTGACTGTGGCCCCACCCACAAACACAAGTTACTCTGGACAGTACAGGGGAGGTGTCCTGCAGTTTGGAGCCACCCCAGGGACTGTCCAAAATGATGAAACAGAAGACTTCACCTCAAAAGAAACTCCAGGAAGTAGTGACATCTAATAAATTGATCAAAACTGATATAAGTAATATAAAGGAACAATAATTTAGAATAATAGTCATAAAATTAATCGCTGGACTTGAAAAAAATATTGAGGACAGCAGAGAATCTATTGCTACAGAGATCAAGGGACTAAGAAATAGTCATGAGGAGTTAAAAAATCCTATAAATGAGGTGCAAAATAAAATGGAGGCAACCACAGCTTGGATTGAAGAAGCAGAGGAGAGACTAGGTGAAATAGAAGATCAAATTATGGAAAAAGAGGAAGCTGAGAAAAAGAGAGATAAAAAAAAATTCAGGAGTATGAGGGGAGAATTAGAGAATTAAGTGATGCAATCAAATGGAACAATATCTGTATCATAGGAATTCCAGAAGAAGAAGAGAGAGAGAAAGGGGCTGAAGGTGTACTTGAACAAATCATAGCTGAGAACTTCCCTGATCTGGGGAAGGAAACAGGCTTTGAAATACTAGAGGCACAGAGACCTCCCTTCAGACGTAACTTGAATCAATCTTCTGCACGACATATTGTAGTGAAACTGGCAAAATACAAGGATTAGCGAGAATTCTAAAAGCACCTAAGGATAAACAGACCCTAACATACAAAGAGAGACCAATAAGACTAGTGGCAGACCTATCTACTGAAACTTGGCAGGCCAGAAAGGAATTGCAGAAAATCTTCAATGTGATGAACAGAAAAAATATGTAGCCAAGAATCCTTTACCCAGAAAGTCTGTCATTCAGAATAGAAGGAGAGCTAAGGGTCTTTCGAAACAAACAAAAACTGAAGGAATTCATCACCACTAAACCAGCCCTACAAGAGATCCTAAGAGGGACTCTGTGAGTGAAATGTTGCAAGGACCACAAAGTACCAGAGATATCACTACACACATGAAGCCTACAGACATCACAATGACTCTAAACCCATACCTTTCTATAATAACACTGAATGTAAATGGACTAAATGCTCCAACCAAAGACATGGGGTATCAGAATGGATTAAAAACAAGACCCATCTATTTGCTGTCTACAAGAGACTCATTTTAGACCTGAAAAAACCTTCAGATTGAAAATGAGGGGATAGAGAACTATCTATCATGCTACTGGAAGTCAAAAGAAAGCTGCAGTAGCCATACTTATATCAGACAAAATAGACTTTAAATTTAAAGCTGTAAAGAGAAATGAAGAAGTGCATTACACAATAATTACAGGGTCTATCCATCAGGAAGAGCTAACAATTATAAATATCTATGTGCCAAATACGGGAGCCCCCAAATACATAAAACGATTAATCACAAACATAAGGAACCTTATTGGTAAGAATATGGTAATTGCAGGGGACTTTAATACTCCACTTACAACAATGGATAGATCATCTAGACACAGGATCGATAAGGAAACAAGGGCCCTGAATGATACATTGGATCAGATGGACTTGACAGATATATTTAGAACTCTGCATCCCAAAGCAACAGAATATACTTTCTTCTCGAGTGCACATGGAACATTCTCCAAGATAGATCATATAATGGGTCACAAAACAGCTCTTCATAAATATAAAATAATTGAGATCATACCATGCACACTTTCAGTCCACAATGCTATGAAATTTGAAATCAACCATAGGGAAAAGTCTGGAAAACTTCCAAAAGCATGGAGGTTAAAGAACACCCTACTAAAGAATGAATGGGTCAACCAGGCAATTAGAGAAGAAATTTAAAAATATATGGAAACAAAGGGAATTGAAAACACAACAATCCAAACATTTTGGGATGCAGTGAAGGCAGTCATGAGAGGAAAATACATTGCAATCCAGGCCTATCTCCAGAAACAAGAAAAATCCCAAATACAAAATCTAATAGCACACCTAAAGGAAATAGAAGCAGAACAGCAAAGACACCCCAAACCCAGCAGAAGAAGAGAAATATTAAAGATCAGGGCAGAAATAAACAATATAGAATCTAAACAAAACAAAACAAAACAACAACAAAAAAGAACCGATCAATGAACCAATCAAAGAAGAGCCAATCGATGAAACCAAGATTTGTTTTTTTTTTGAAAAAATAAATAAAATTGATACACCTCTAGCCAGGCTTCTCAAAATAAAAAAAAAAAAAAGTGAGATGACCCAAATAGATAAATTCCTGAATGAAAATGGAATTATTACAACCAATCCCTCATAAATACAAGCAATTATCAGGGAATACTGTCAAAAATTATATGCCAACAATCTGGACAACCTGGAAGAAATGGAAAAATTGCTAAGCACCCACACACTTCCAAAACTCAAACAGGAAGAAATAAAAAATGTGAACAGACCCATAACCAGCGAAGAAATTGAATCATTATCAAACATCTCCCAATAAATAAAAGTTCAGGACCAGATGGCTTCCCTGGGGAATTCTACCAGACATTTAAAGCAGAGATAATATCTATCCTTCTCAAGCTGTTCCAAAAAATAGAAAGGGAAGGAATACTTCCAGACTCATTCTATGAAGCCAGCATTACTTTGATTTCTAAATCAGACAGAGACCCAGCAAAAAAAGAGAACTACAAGCCAATATCCCTGATGAATATGGATGCAAAAATTCTCAATAAGATACTAGCAAATCAAATTCAACAGAATGTAAAAAGAATTATTCACCATGATCAAATGGGATTCATTCCTGGGTGGCAGGGCTGGTTCAACATTCACGAATAAATTAATGTGACACATCACATTAGTAAAAGAAAAGAAAAGAACCATATGATCCTGTCAATCAGTGCAGAAAAAACATTTGATAAAATTCAGCATTCTTGCTTAATAAAAACCTTCGAGAAAGTCGGGATAGAAGAAACATACTTCAACATCATAAAAGCCATTTATGAAAAGCCCACAGCTAATATCGTCCTCAATGGGGAAAAACTGAGATTTTTTCCCCCTGAGATCAGGAACACGACAGGATTGTCCACTCTCACTGCTATCATTTAACATAGTGTTGGAAATTCTAGCATCAGCAATCAGACAACAAAAGGAAATCAAAGGCATCAAAATTGGCAAAGATGAAGTTAAGCTTTCACTTTTTGCAGATGACATGATACTATACATGGAAAACCTGACAGACTCCACCAAGTCTGCTAGAACTGATACATGAATTCAACAAAGTTGCAGGATACAAAATCAATGTACAGAAATCAGTTACATTCTTATACACTAATAATGAAGCAACAGAAAGACAAATAAAGCACCTGATCCCATTCACAATTGCACCAAAGAGCATAAAATACCTAGGAATAAACCTAACCAAAGATGTAAAAGATCTGTATGCTGAAAACTATAGAAAGCTTATGAAGGAAATTGAAGAAGATACAAAGAAATGGAAAAACATTCCGTGCTCATGGATTGGAAGAATAAATATTGTTAAAATGTCAATACTACCCAAAGCTATCTACATATTCAATGCAATCCCAATCAAAATTGCACCAGCATTCTTCTCAATGCTAGAACAAGCAATCCTATAATTTGTATTGAACCACAAAAGTCCCCGAATAGCCAAAGTAATATTGAAGAAGAAGACCAAAGCGGGAGGCATCACAATTCCAGACTTTAGCCTCTACTACAAAGCTGTAATCATCAAGACAGCATGGTATTGGCACAAAAACAGACACATAGACCAATGGAATAGGATAGGGACTCCAGAGTTGGACCCACAAAAGTATGGCCAACTAATCTTTGACAAAGCAGGAAAGAATATCAATGGAAGAAAGACAGTCTCTTTAACAAATGGTGTTGGGAGAACTGGACAGCAACATGCAGAAGGATGAAAGTAGACCAGTTTCTTGCACCATTCAATAAAATAAACTCAAAATTGATGAAGGACCTGAATGTGAGACAGGAAACCATCCAAACCCTAGAGGAGAAAGCAGGGAAAAACCTCTCTGACCTCAGCCACAACAATTTCTTACTTGACACATCTCCTCAGGCAAGGGAATTAAAAGCAAAAATGAACTATTGGGCCCTCTTGAAGATAAAAAGCTTCTGCACTGCAAAGGAAACAATCAACAAAACTAAAAGGCAACCGACGGAATGGGAAAACATATTTGCAAATAACATATCGGACAAAGGGCTAGTATGCAAAATCTATAAAGAACTCACCAAACTCCACACCCGAAAAACAAATAATCCAGTGAAGAAATGGGAAGAAGACATCAACAGACACTTTTCCAAAGAAGACATCCAGATGGCCAACAGGCACATGAAAACATGCCCAACATCAGTCATCATCAGGGAAACACAAATCAAAACCACAATGAGATAGTACCTCACACCTGTCAGAATGACTAAAATTAACAACTCAAGAAACAACAGATGTTGGTGAGGGTGTGGAGAAAGGGGAACATTTTTTAACTGCTGGTGGGAATGCAAACTGGTGCAGCTACTATGGAAAATAGTATGTAGTTTCCTCCAAAAGCTAAAAATAGAACTACCCTCTGACCTAGGAATTGCACTACTAGGTATCTATCCAAAGGATATAAAAATGCTGGTTCGAAGGGGCACTTTTTGAGGAGCCTCCATACTGTTCTCCAGAGTGGCTGCACCAGTTTGCTTTCCCACCAACAGTATGAGTCTTCTCTGCATCCTTGCCAACACATATAGTAACATGTCCACTTCCAGTAGACATCCTTCTGTGTGCTGCCCACTCCTTCCCCTCTCCCTCTGTCTGAATGTGTGTTATGCTGAACTAGCACCACCTCAAGTTTTCTCAGATTTCCCCAAAGCTCTCTGTATGTTGCCACCACCACCAAGGACAATTGTATCTGTACTTCTCTCTCTCTTCATGCAACTTCTTACACAAACCTTCCTGTACAGAGGAATTCTTCTCATATGTCATGCACTATGGTTCATAGTGAAGCTCATCTCAGATCTCCAATTTTGTCTCTCAATCTATGAAAGCCAGGATTTCAACATAATGTACTCTGAGGAGTCTGGTTGAAACCAAACATTGAACAATGGCATTTCTGTTGATGTTGTAGGTGTCATCTACTCTTTCTAGGAAGCAGTATGTTGATTTGATGGATAGGAAGACATGGGGCAACCTGCTTTACTGCAAATTAAAATACATAAGTCATTTTTTAAAGATATTAACTACCTACACAGTCTACCATCCATTCACTGATTCAGTTTTGGAGTGTCTACTGCATTCTGGACCCAAGAGATGACAAGATCATCCATGACCTGAGGAACTGCTCAGTATACAAATGTAATCACACAACATGGGGTACAAGTCCCCAGTAGGTATAAGTGCTACTTTATGTGGAGAACCTGTAGGGGAGCTGAGGATCAAATGTCATGGCTTACTACCTTTCATTGCAGTACTGCTGCATGTATGACCCAGTCACCTTTATAAGGTTGTCTCTCCTAACCAGTGGTGATATTACAGCTATTTAAGTGGATGTATGGCACAAATACTGACTATGCAATGGCTAGTTAGCATGAATGAAACTGAAGCCAGACACGCCCTTCAGTTGCTAATTTCCATGATCCTTGGTTTTTGAAGGCTTTTAAAACTGCTTTGTGGGGTAAGGGATTATTCTAGGAACATCTCTTTCTCGGAGGTGAAACAATGAGTGCAAGGACTGTTCTCCTTTTGGCCTCCAGGGGGAGCCCAAAGTTCTTTGCCGTCAAAGAACAATTGGAATCAAAGGAATGCTGTTCAGGTGTTCCAGGATATCCGCCTCCTTATCTGAAGTTACACCTTTCAGGGAAGATAAAGAACATAGACATTCTCTGCTCCCTTCATTTCCTGCAGCCCAAGGAGGTACTTCTCTTTGGACAAGTTTTGCCTCTTGTAGCAGCCTCTGAAGGCCCTTGTCCCAGGATGATAGAACAGTTCTCCTGCCACTTTTCTTCCTTGAGCTTACTTCTGCTGCTAGCTGGAGGGGGTGTCTCACAGGGGGTGCCAGACAGAATACAGGACACAAAGTGAAATTTGAATTTAAGATAAAAGTGTGTCCCAAATGTTGCATAGATCATGCTACCTCTGGGTGCCAAAGGGAGGGGCTGGGCCCCACTGCTCCTCTCATTCAGCACTTTAGAATCCTGCTTTGGGTTGGGAGTCAGAGCTTATCTACATGTCCTGACTGTTGGGGGCAAGCAGGTACTAGTGTGGTTCTGAACCCCAACTTGACACGTGGTGAAATTCTCCGATTAAACATGACTTGCTAGCATGCTGAGTTCACTTTGCAAGGAGGCCTATCCAATCCCAGTGGGCCCAAAATTAACACATAACACAGACCCAAGACTCATCATCCATCTTGTTAGAACCTGCTCTACAGGAACTGGGAATTAAGGTGTTTTTAATGCCTGAAATATATCAGGCTTAATTTAACAATTAAAATATGGTTATATTTTGCATTCCTAAATTCTGAATAAAGATGTGACCTACCAAATTGCTTTCAGCTATGACTGCAAACGGTGACATTCTGCTGGTGGCATTCAGAGTTCTATCTTTGAATGCCATGGTAATCACTTGCTTCCCTTTGAGGCTGTCGTGTCTGGCATGAAATTTAAGAATTTAAAATATCACCTCAGCAGGCTCATGCCCAACAGAGATGGCACGTTTGAATGTTCAGTTAATGATTGCACATTGATATATTTTAATGTAAAAGTGAGGCAAGTGGTGACTGACAGTAAAACAAATAAACAAAAAAAACCCCACTAAATAAATTAAAAATAAATACTTTACGCACAATAGTGGTGGTATTCAAGGTTACAAATAAGAAATTTCAGATTCACTCCCTTATGAGGTAGCTAGGCTGGATAAATTCAGCTCCTTTTGGCTTGCTTAAAGCAGATACCCAAACCAAATGAAGATTTTTGAGTTGTCCCTCAGCTCTGAGAATGCACAGGGACAAACATCAGGGACTGGAATCAAGGAAAGTACCTCTGCTCCCTTGGCTCAGTATTCTGCCTCAACTCCAGTATGCATGTGGTACAGAGTGGGTGCTCAATTAGTATTTGTTGAATTATTCTGTTGACTTAAAATTACAAGGGAAGGAAGATATACACCTGGGAGAATCTTCCCCAGTGTTGTTGATTATAAACTTAAAAAAAAAAAAAGATGTAGTTGGTGTCCCTTCCATCTGTAAATTTATCTTATCCATTGACTTCATGCATGCTGAATAAAATATAATAATATGCCTCCAATATAGATACAGCCAGAAATCCATTCTGAGAAACTGCTGATACTTTCAGTATTTTTCACAATCATTATGAGCTTGAGAATCAGGGTCTGCCTATAGTCTTATGGCATTTCAATCCTCTGCCATGGCTAAATGTACAAATATAAAGTGATTCTCTAATTTAGAAAGAGCAAAGTCTCATATTTAGCAGGGTCTATTTCTGATACTGCACACATAGCATCACTTCAGGTATAGCCAGTGATTAAATACAATCTTGGAAGTAATTCAGTCTAGCAAGGCTGTAGAAAAGTGGCAGATGAAAAATAATGTGAGCAAGAGCAAAATAACACATCTAGAAAAAGAAAAAAAGGAGCTTAAGCTATTTTCATAAGATTTTAAGCTCTGAACTTTCAGCTAGGATCCAGGAAATGGACCTCAGATTCACTATAGACAATTTACTGAAGACATTACTAAAATGTGCTACTGCTGCTACCAGAAAGGTCAGCCAAATGTTCTGATTCACCAGGAAGGGCTAGAAATGATTCGGAAAGCATTACCTTACCTACCTGTAAAATCATGGTGCATCTTTTACCCTGGGTGTGCAATTGCCTGAAGTTCTAGTTGCTGGTCAACAAGAAAGTTCTAGCAAGACAGAATCAACTCAAGTAAAGAAAACCAAAATGAAATGTTAGAAGGGACATACGGCATCTCTTTTAGATTGGGTAATGGATAAGAGGAAGAAGTAAGACTGAACGTTGTAAAAGCAAATCTCAGATTTCAAGTATGCCTTTAGAATCTTGTGTATGTGCTTAAGAGAAGTGAATAGTAGTATTAGTTTAGAAAAGAAGAGGAAAAATATCTTATTAAAGAAGTAGTGATGTTGGAAAACCTAAATAAGTTCTAAAAGATTTGAGATACATCTTTTATATTTTGAGTTTATTGATAATACTATTTGGGAGAGTATTCTTAATATTTTGAATGGGAAAACATTCCTAACAAAATTCTGCACTCCAGGAGGAGCAAGCAGACCCAGCACTCAGATATTGGTTTCTTTTATTCTCCAGTTAAAAGAATGAGGGCTCTTTGGAGTGGCTGTTTCTAGAGTTGGGGCAGGGAATATATAGGATAAACCAGGAATATCTTGTAGTGTTCAAAAAACCAAATGATGAGCTTGTTGAAGGAATACATGAGCCAACTGAAAGAGCTGTCAGTGGTGAAAGCTGGCACAATTTGGGGCAACAAAATAAGTGACATCATACTGAATTATAATCCAGAGCATAAAATAAATATCCATGAGTTCATACTGATATAAATAAATCATTGAATACATAAATAAGTATGAAAGAATAGACTAATCTCCATGTAAAAGAATTCCGTATAACTTGTTTACCTATTCTGCCCTCAGAAAGGTGGAGCTGGACCTGAGTCTCTTAAGTGTGGGCTTCCTTGCAAACTGATTTCCTTCAAAGAGTACAGTATAAAGGAGAAAAAAAAAAGTAACTTTACGGTGGGAAAAAACTGACCAGTTTTTCCTCAGCCAGGTGATTATGGTCAACAACAATAATGATGAGTCGTATAGATATCATGTGCCCTTCACATTATGTGATGAGAATGGCACCTCACCTATGTGGTTTTCCTCCTGAGAACCCATAAACTCAGCATAACCATGAGAAAAATAACAGACAAATCCAAATTTAGGGACCTTCTACAAAATACCTGACCAGCATTCTTCAAAATGGTCAAGGCCATCAAAAACAAGGAAGGTCTGGACCACCTGGGAAGTTCAGTTGGGTAAGCATCCCACTCTTGATTTACGTTCAGGTCATGATCCCAGGGTGGAGCCCCTGTTGAACTCCATGCTGAATATGGAACCTGCTTAAGATTCTCTCTCTCTCTCTCCTTCTGCCCTCTTTAAAATGAAAAATTTTTAAAATAAAAAGTAAATTAAAAACATCAAGGAAGTTCTGAGAATCTGTCACATCTAAGAGAAGCCTAGGGGACATGATAACTAAATGTAATGTGATATCCTGGATAGGCTCCTGGAACAGAAAAGAACAAAAGGTTAAAAACTAAGGAAATCTAAATGACATATGAACTACATTTAATTTTTAAAAAAATGCCTTATAGAACCAGGATAAGACCTTGGTTCTAGGATGCACATTCTTTGTTATTTTTAAAATAAAATAAAGTATGGAAATAGATGTATGAGAGGAGATAGGCTGAATGAGGGAGCCCATAATCAACTTACACACTTGAAAATGTGTGCTTCTGTGTTCTGAGATTCCTTCTGGAGATAAATTAAGATAGATTAATTGTTTGCTTTTGACACAGCAAGTAAATCAGGACCTTGTTCTCAAAGCAAGCAAACAGGAGGATTTCTTTTTCCTAGTAATATATATAAGAAAGGGAAGTATAGACACAAGCTGAGCGGAAACACTGTGCTTATACACATGGCCTTATTTTAAAACATACCTTTAAGGGAGAGAGGAGGAGATGGTGGCAGAGTAGGGGTATCTTAGGCCCACCTCCTCCCATGACTGCAACTAGATAACTATTATATCATCCTAAATACCCCAGAAATTGATTGAAGACTGGAGAACAAACTCCACAACTAAAGGTACAGAAGAGGCCACATTAAAGAAGGTAGGAAGTGCAGAAACATGACTTGGGAAAGAAATGGATTGTGTCAGCTGTGCTGGTGAGGAAGCTGCAGTCACAAAGAAGGGTAAGAGACAGACTAGCACACAGGAGAGTGCATGCAGAAAACAAATCCCCATAGCAATTGGCTTGGAAAGCAAAAGGGCCTGAATTTCTTGAGTTCTTGCAACCAGAGGGGCTTAAAGCCTAGAGGTTTTGTTTTGTTTTGTTTTAAGTTTATTTATTTATTTTGAGAGAGAGAGAGCAAACAGGGTAGGGGCAGAGAGAGAATCCTAAACAAGCTTCACACTGTCAGCACAGAGCATGATGTGGGGCTTGACCCATGACCAAAGGTCACCCATGACCTAAGCCAAAACCAAGAATCAGATGCTTAACTGAATGAGCCACCCACGTGCCCAAAGCCTAGAGTTTTATGTATTTTTTTCAATATATAAAGTTTATTGTCAAATTGATTTCCATACAACACCCAGTGCTCATCCCAAAAGGTGTCCTCCTCAATACCCATCACTCACCCTCCCCTCCCTCCCAACCCCCATCAACCCTCAGTTTGTTCTCAGTTTTTAACAGTCTCTTGTGCTTTGGCTCTTTTCCACTCTAACCTCTTTTGTTTTTCCTTCCCCTCCCCCATGGGTTTCTGTTAAGTTTCTCAGGATCCACATAAGAGTGAAAACATATGGTATCTGTCTTTCTCTGTATGGCTTATTTCACTTAGCATGACACTCTCCAGTTCCATCCATGTTGCTACAAAGGGCCATATTTCATTCTTTCTCATTGCCATGTAGTATTCCATTGTGTATATAAACCACAATTTCTTTATCCATCCATCAGTTGATGGACATTTAGGCTCTTTCCATAATTTGGCTATTGTTGAGAGTGTTGCTATAAACATTGGAGTACAAGAGCCCCTATGCATCAGTACTCCTGTATCCCTTGGGTAAATTCCTAGCAGTGCTATTGCTGGGTCATAGGGTAGGTCTATTTTTAATTTTTTGAGGAACCTCCACATGGTTTTCCAGAGTGGCTGCACCAATTTGCATTCACACCAACAGTGCAAGAGGGTTCCTGTTTCTCCACATCCTCTCCAGCATCTATAGTGCCGAAAAGGCCTTTGACAAAATTCAGCAACCTTTCTTAATAAAAGCCTAGAGTTTTAAAGGTAAGTGTTCTTGGCTCTGAACAGCTAAAAGGACATTGAGGCTGCTTTTGGAGAAAACATAGGACAAAAATCCCACAGACTTAAAGCATGAAAATAGTGCTCTGAAGAGTGCCTGGGGCACACCATGTGGACGTTAGTTGTTCATCTTAGAGCATCTCCCAGAGAGGCAGTGTTCAATGGAAAAACTTCTCTTGAAACAAAGTAAATGGCCTGTGACATTTCCCTCCCCTGCCCCTTAGTCTAAGCACAGAGACACCTGCAGGAACCAGCACAACTTGCCACTCACTACCTAACTTGCTGACATCAAGCCCCACACCACCATGCTATGGTAGAACTGCCATTCCCAGTCATGTTTGCCTCGGCCCCAGCACAGTGAGCCCCTTCCCTGAAAAAAACAGCCCAAACCCAGTCCAAGCCACTGCATCTCCTGACCTGGGGGTTTTGTAAGGCCTCAGTTCTGGTAACAGTGGTTACAGGTCTAATTTCACAAGCAGATCAGAACACACCTAGTTAAAACATGTCCATTCAGGCCAGGCACCGAACACTGCCCATAATAAGCAAAGAAAGCCTCTGCAGATGACTGGCCAGAAGGATAAGGTGGCCAGGACACAATAGCATGGTACACACAGTACTCATTGGAGACACTCCTGGAAATTCCAGACCCTGAGGCACAGGGGACACCACTGCACTGCAGGACACTACAGGACCTCTTCTTCATAAAACCATTACCCTCCAGAACAGGAGATGTAGCTGACTTTCCTAACAGAGAATCAGGCACAGAGACTTAGACAAAATGCAAAAATATAGGAATTTGTCCCAAATGAAAGAACAGGACAAGATTATGGCTGAAGATCCAAGAAAAACAATTGTAAGTAATATGCCTTATGGATATTTAAAACAATGATCATAAGGATACTCACAGGACTTGAGAAAAGAGTGGAAGACATGAGACCCTTCACACAAAGAAAAGGAATAGCATAGCAGAGATAAGGAGTGACTCAATAAAATGTAACAACATTAGTATTATAGCAATCCAAGAAGAAGAGAGAGAAAAAGGAGCAGATAATTTACTTGAATAAATAATAGCTGAAAACTTCCCTAATCTGGGGAAGGAAATGCATATCCAGATCCAGGAGGCACAGATAACCACTAACAAATGCAACAAAAGCATATACATACCAAGAAATATTGTAATTAAAATGGCAAGATATAGTGATAAAGGAAAAATATTTTTTAAAAATCAAGACCAAAGAAGACAGTTACATACGAAGGAAACTCCATAAGACTATCAGTGGCTTTTTCAGTAGAAACTTCTCAAGCCAGAAAGGAGTGGCATGGTATATTCAAAGTGCTGATTGGGAAAAACCTGCAACCAAGAATACTTTATCCAGCAAAGTTCTCATTCAGAATTGAAGGAGACATAGTCCCCCAGACAAACAAAAACTGAAGGAGTTCCCCACCACTAAACAAATCCTGTAAGAAATATTAAAGGGGACTTTTTGAGTGGAAAGAAAAGAACGGAAATGACAATATGAAGATAGGAAACACAAAATCAGTAAAATATTTCTGTAAAATACCAGTCAAGGAACTCACAAAATAAAAGGGTGTAAAATATGACACCACATAACCAAAATGTGGGAAGGAGAAGAGTAAAGAATAGGTTCGAACTTAAATGACCATCAACTTAAAACAGACTGCTATATGCAGAAAAGATGGCATATAAATCTAATGTCATCCCCAAATCAAAAACTACTAATAAATATGCAAAGAATAAAGAGAAATAAATCCAAATATAACACTAAAGAAAACCAGCAAAGCAAGAAAGAAAAAGACAACAAAGAATCAGAGAAAATATTCAGAAACAACCACAAAACAAGTAATTAAATGGCATTAAATACATATCTATCAAAAATTATTTTGAATGTAAGTGGACTAAATGCTCCAACAAAAGAGGGTGGCAGCATGGGTTAAAAACAACACCCATTTATGTGCTGCCTGCAAGAGATTCATTTCAGACCTAAAGACACCTATAGATTAAAAGTGGAGGAATAAAGAAACATCTATCATGCAAGTGGATATCAAAAGAAAGCCAGAGTAGCAACACTTATATTACACAAAATAGACTTTAAAATAAAGACTGTAATGAGACAAAGGGCTCAATATAATAATAAAGGGGACAATCAAACAATATGACAATTGTAAATATTTTTGCACCCAATATGAAAGCACCCAAATACATAAAACTGTTAATAATAAACATAAAGGAACCAATCGGTCATAATACAAAAATAGTAGGGGACTTTAACATCCCACTTACAACAATGGACAGATCATCTAAACAGAAAATCAACAAGGAAACATGGCTTTAATTGACACACCAGACTAGGCAGATTTAACAGATATATTCAGAACATTCCATCCTAAAACAGCAGAATGCACAGTCTTTTCAAGTGCACATGGAATGTCCTCCAGAATAGATCAACAAACCCTAGCAGATCAAAATAATGTCATGTATCTTTTTCTGACCACAATGCTATGAAACTAGAAGTCAACCACAAGAAAAATATCTGGAAAGACCACAAATACATGGATGTTAAATAACATGATACTAAATAAGGAATAACTCAACCAGAAAATAAAGAAGAAATAAAAAATTACATGAAAAAAATGAAAATGAAAACACAATGATTCAAGCCTTTGAGATGCAGCAAAACTGGTTCTAATAGGGAAGTTTATAGCAGTACAGACCTACCTCAAGAAGCAAGAAACATCTCAAATAAACAACCTAATCTTACACCTAAAGAAACTACATAAAGAACAACAAACAAAACTTAAAACCAGTTCGAGGAAGGAAATAATAAAATTAGAACAGAAATAAATGATATAGAAACAAACAAAAGAACAGACCAATGAAACCAGAAGCTGGTTCTTTGAAAAAATCAATAAGATTGAACAATAGGACAGACTTAACAAGAAAAAAAAAGAGAAAAGACTCAAATAAAATCATAAATGAGAGTAAAACTAACAACTAACACTTCAGAAACACAAACAGGGTTATAAGAGAATATTATGAAAAACTATGCCAACAAATTGGACAACCTAGAAGAATAGATAAATTCCTAGAAACATATAACCTTCACAATTGAACTAGGAAGAAAAAGAAAGTTTGAACAGACCATTTCCCAGCAAAGAAATTGAGTCAGTAATCAAAAAACTCCCAACGAAGAAATGTCCAGGACCAGACGGCTTCATAGGTAAATTCTACCACATATTTAAAGAAGAGTTAATGCCCATTCTTCTCAAACTACTCTAAAGAATATAAAAGGAAGGAAAACTTCCAATTTCATTCTCTAAGGCTATCATTACCCAGATACCAAAACCAGATAAAGACACACACACACACACACACACACACATATATATATATGTATGTATGTAACTACAAGCCAGTATCTCTGATGAACATAGATACAAATATCCTCAACAAAATACTAGCAGACTGAATCCAACAATACATTTAAAAAAATCATTCACCATGATCAGATGGATTTATTCCTGGTTTGCAAGGGTGGTTCAGTATTTGCAAATCAATCAGTGTGAGAGATCACATCAATAAGAGAAAAATAAGAACCATATGATCATTTCAATAGATGTAGAAAAAACATTGGACAAAGTACAATGATGATTCATGATAAGCACCCTCAACAAAGTAGGTGTAGAGGGAGCATATCTCAACATAATAAAGGCCTTACATTAAAAACTCACAGTAACATTATCCTGAGAAGGGCAAAACTGAGAGACTTTCCCTTAAGGTCAGGAACAAGACAAGGATGGTTGACTCACCACTTTTATTCAACATAGTACTAAAAGTCTTAGCCACAGCAATCAAGCAAAACCAAAGAAATAAAAGGCATCCAAATTGGTAAGAAAGAAGTAACACTTTCAGTATTTGCAGATGACATGATACTCTATGTAAAAAATCTGAAAGATTCCACACACAAAAAATGCTAGAACTGATAAACAAATTCAATAGTCCCAGGATACAAAATCAATGTGCAGAAATCTGTTTCATTTCTATACACCAATAATGAAGCAGCAGAAAGAGAAATTAAGAAAACAATCCCATTTACAATGTGCCAAAAATAGGAAGATACCTACAAATAAGCCTAACCAAAGAGGTGAAAGACCTGTACTCTGAAAACTATAAAACACTGGTGAAAGAAATTGAAGATGACACAAGGAAATGGAAAGACATTCCATGCTCATAAATTGGAAGAACAAATATTGTTAAAATGTCTACATTACCCAAAGCAATTTGCACATTGGGTCTACATTACCCAATGCAATCCCTATCAAAATAGCAACAGCATTTTTCAAAGAATGAGAACAAACATTCCTAAAATTTGTATAGAATTACAAAAGACCCCAAATAGCCAAAGAAATCTTGAAAAAGAAAATCAAAGTTGGAGGCATCACAATTCTGGACTTCAAGTTACATTACAAAGCTGTAATAATCCAAAGAGGATGGTACTGGTACAAAATTAGACATATGGATAAGTGGAACAGAATAGAAAATTCAGAAATAAACCCACAATTACATGCTCAGTTAATCTCTGAAACACAGGAAAGATTATCCAATGGGAAAAAGACAGTCTCTTCAACAAATGGTATTGGGAAAACAGCACCATGCAAAAGAATGAAATGTACCACTTTCTTACACCATACACAAAAATAAACTCAAAATGGGTTAAAGACTTAATGTGTACCTGAAACCAAAAAAATCCCAGAAAAGAACATAAGCAGTAATTTTTCTGACACTGGCTGTAGCAATTTTTTTTCTAGATAGGTCCACTGAGGCAAGGGAAACAAAAGCAAGAACAAAAGAAAACAAAACAAAAATAAAAACAAAGAACAAAAACAAACAAACAAAAACTTTAGGACCTAAACAAAATAAAAACATTATACACAGCAAAGGAAACAAGTTGACAAAACTAAAAGACAACCTAAGGAATAGGAGAAGATATTTGTAAATGACGTATCTGCTAAAAGGTTAGTAAGTAAAATATATAAAGAATTTATAAAAGTCAACACTCAAAATACAAATAATCCCATTAAAAATGGGCAGAAGACATGAACAGCCATTTCTCTAAAGAAGACATCCTGATGGCCAACAGACACATGAATTGGTGCTCAATATCAGTTATTATCCAGAAAATTCAAATTAAAACTACAACAAGATATCACCTCACACCTGTCAGAATGGCTAAAATCAAAAACACAAGACACAACAGGTGCTGGTGAGGATGTGGAGAAAAAGGAACTCTCATACATTGTTTGTGAGAATGCAAACTGGTGCAGCCACTGTGGAAAACAGTATGGAAGTTTCTCAAAAAGTTAAAAAGTAGAATTACCCTATGATCCAGCAGTCACACTACTGGATATTTACCCAAAGAATACAAAAACACTAATTCAAAGGGATACACGTACTCTTATGTTTATAGCAGCATTATTTATAATAGCCAAATTATGGAAGCAGTCCAGTGTCCATTGATAGATGAATGGATAAAAAAGAGGTGGTGTATATATATATAATGAAATATTATTCATCCTTAAAAAAGAAGGAAACCTTGCCATTTGCAACATCATGGATGGAGCTAGAGAGTATAAAGCTAAGTAAAATAATTTAGAGAAAAACAAATACCATATGATTTTACTCACATGTGGAATTTAAGAAACAAAGTAAGTGAACAAAGGGAAAGAGAGAGAGAGAGGCAAACCAAGAAACTGTCTTAAATTTAGAGAAAAAACTGAGAGTTTCTAGAGGGGAGGTGGTGGGGGGATGGGTGAAATAGCTGATAGGGATTAAGAAGTGCACTTTTCATGATGAACACCAGGAAATTAAAATAAAAAGTTAAAAAACAAAAATTTAAAGAAATATATGCCTTTTGGTGGGTGACTTTGAAATCAGGAGGGGTGTGCCCCTCTATGGCTATGAGGAAGTTTAGTTTTGTGAAAGTCACACCACAGAGTTGAAGCACAGGATACTCTTTGAAAGGATAAAATATGAGCTTCTTGCTTTGTTTTAAGGATCAGTGGCTTATTCCAAGCACACAATTTTCATCTTTTATGGAACCCAGTCAACAGCTTGCATTGAGCATCTATTCTATGCCTATCACTGTGCCTTCAGCTGAGGCATAAGGTGTATAAAGGGAGGTTCTTGCTTCAGGCCAGCAAATGGGCCCCAGAGGCATCTCTGACCAGACTTTGAGAACTGGTGACATCACCCTGGAGGAGATGATGCCTGAAGACATGAGAAAAGAATTGCCAAAGTGAGGGTAAAGGTGAGACATTGGATTGTGGAGTGTTTTCTTTTTAAGTTTTTAAATTTATTTTCAGAGTAAGAGAGAGTGAGAGTGGGAGAGGGGCAGTGAGAGTGAGAGAGTGAGAATCCCAAGCAGGCTCTGCACTATCAGTGCAGAGCTCTTTGTGGGGCTCAAATTCACAAACTGTGAGATCATGACCTGAGCTGAAATCAAGAGTGAGACATTTAACCAACTGAGCCATCCAGGCACCCCGGATTATGGGGTGTTGAGTGCTGTGGCTTGAACACCATGCAAAGGAAGATGCTAAGGGGACAACAGCCAGACCTGGTCAGCTGGCTATCTTCTGCTGTGTCCAGGAATTGTGTTTCTCATCATAGGAAATTTTAGCATAGGAATAACATAATCGGTTTTGCACTTGAACTGTGGAAACTGTGTGGGCAATGGTCTGGATGGCTGAATGATTGAGGGCATGCAGGCAGCTATCTACCTCATGCAAAATCCAGGAGGTCCTGACCCCAGAGAAGAGCTCCTGACAACAAAAGAAAGAATGGATTAGAAAAACCATGACTTCAATTACCAGGCAAGACATGGGGCCAGGTCCAAGGGCTGGCACTCTGTGTGTGTACAGGGCAGTCTCTACCTTCCAGATATCAGACACATCATAAGCAATGAGAGCTTATGTTATAACAGGGAAGATGTGGGCGCTGCTGGGGAGTGTATGCAGGATTTCCTGTGGCCTGGGGAGGAAGAGAAGATATCCCAAGTGAGTAGCGTGTAGGCTAAGAATGAAGAATGAGTACGTTTCCATCTGGTGAAAGGGTACAGAAGCAGATGTGGAGGATATGGCTCCAGCCAGTGGCATCAGCCTGCACAAGGTCAAGTTTGGTGGACTTTGCTGGGGAGAGAGGGAAGGAGCTGCTGCTGACCAGTTGGACAGAAAGCCATAAAAAGCTGCCAAGGACTTCTCATTTGAAGGACTATGGGTAGCCATGGGAAAGGTTTAAACAGGAGGAGAGTGATTTGGAGTGTCAAACAGGTAATCTTTCTACCACCTAGAAAAGCAACAAGAGGGGGTCAAGTGTGGATACAAAATGACCTGTTAGGAGGTTGGTGTCGAGAGGAGACGACGATGATTTGAACTTGGTTATTTTGGGTTTCAAGAGAGATTCAGGAGCTCTTCAGGAAGTAGGAATGGTAGGGGACTGGATGTTGGGAGATGAGGGGCAGGTTGAGGGAAAGGTCCTCCTGGCTTCCTGCAGATATGGAATCATCCCCCACAGCAGAGATCCAGGGGCCTGAGCAGGCTTGTATATATGCATATGTGGATATGTGAGTGGGATTTGGATGTTCAACCCTCAGAGAAGAATTGGACAATAGTCAATTGGTTATATAAGTCTGAACATAAAAGAAAAGAAGGGTAGGTGTGGGACTTATTCACAAACAGAAGTATGTAGAAAGGAAGTACAGAATAAACCAATCATGGGAGAGGGTATGAATAGAAGAGACCTGAAGCCAGAAACCTAATGAACCCCAGTATTTAAAAAGTGGACAGAGGAAGATGAGCCCTTAACAGAGTGATATACTGGAAGTAGTTTAACATTAGTTCTATGGGAACAGAAAATAAAAGGCCCTGAATTGTAGCACTTGCCAATTTCAAACACTGATATGACACCAACTGGCTAGCAAAATGTCTGAAAATGAACAATTGAATCTGAGCATGCCCTAACACATGCCTAGCCTCTTGGAGCAGCTGGTTGGGCTGGGAGGAGAGAAACCAAGAGAATGTTCTGCCTGGAGGCAAGAGAAGAGAAGATCTTGGAGTATTGAAAGACCAAATGCCACAGAGAAGTCACAGAAACAGTATAGTAAACTTTGGCTTTTGCAGCTCAAAATGCCATTGATTTGTTAGAGCAACTTCTGTGGAATACCAAAAAGTCTGAGGTTGACTGCAAGCAGTTAAGAACTAATAAACACAGAGAACAATCTGAGTGTTGCTGGAAGGGTATTGGGTAGGGAGACGGCTAAATGGGTGATGGGCATTAAGGAGGGCACTTGTTGGGATGAGCACTGGGTATTGTAAGTGATGAATAACTAAATTCTACTCCTAAACCAATATTACACTGTATTTTAACTAACATTGATTTAAAGAAAATGAAAATACACACATACATACATACATAAGCCTTAAAAAAAAAAAAAAGAACTGACTAAAGAGGAAAGAAATCACTGAATGTCATTCTCTTAAGAGGATTACACAGGAAGTCAGACATCCTGTCTTGCTTTTAAAATCCCTGATTTAAATAAAACTCAAGGAAGAAATAAGCTAACAATATGAAAAGCCACACTGAAAGAAAGCCTTCCTCTTCTGTTTTTAGAATGTTCACAGTTTTTAGAAGCTTGCCACTTCCCTTCATGTGATGTATGCCAAGGTAAGTAGAAAAATTGAAGTCCTCTAGCTCAGGAGCCACACAGTGTTTAAAGTCAGCAACAGCACTGACACATTGTGACCTAGGACAGCTCCCTCACTTCTGTATAAGCAAGGAGGGTACACCTAAAGACTTCTCTTGGAGCAGCCCTCTGCAGGGTAAAAGTTGCTTTCACAGGCAGTGTGGGGTCAACAAGTCCATTCTGTTTGATCTGGGGACAGAGAGAACCAGAACAGGAGAATGAGGGAGTTTCCTTGTCACACAAATAACAAAAGAAGGCGCTAAGGCTTCATTCTACTATTTTTACAAAGAGTCCTTGCACTTCATTGCTCTCAAAATAGTCCAAATAAAATGAGACAGATAAAGGGACACTAGGGAAAAAGTACTTAAAAAAATATTTTAAACAAAGTGCAGTGACATTATTTTTTTTGAAGTCACATTGTTTTTACGTGATATGTTTAATAGCTAAAATAGCTGATGTTTGCTCATATACCCATTATAAGATATGACGATCAATTTATTTGTATTGCTTTGTAAATCTCACACAAGTCTGTGAAGTGATGGCTAGTATGACCCCAATTTTAAGAGTGAATAACTTGTTTAAAAAGAGGGAAAATTCTGGGGTGCCTGGGTTGCTCAGCCTGTTAAGTGTCCGACCAGCTCAGGTCATAATCTTGCAGTAGGAGAGTTCAACCCCTGCATCAGACTCTGCGCTGACAGCTCAGAGCCTGGAACCTGCTTCAGATTCTGTGTCTCCCTCTCTCTCAGTCCCTCCCCTGCTGGTGTGCTGTCTCTCTCTCAAAAAATAAATAAATATCAAAAAAAAATTTTAAGACAGAAAATGCCAACATGTTCAATGTGGCATTGTGGGCTAGGGTAGGCTTATATTACACATTCTTTGGTGGGTCATGTGTCACCATCTGGTGGTTGTGATTTGCTTCCCCAAAAACCCCCATCTCATTTGCCATTTCCTCTCCCAGCCCACTGAGCAGAAATAAGCAAAGAAATAATGAGCCTAGTGAGTATCCCATATTCTCAAAAGCATGCCTGCAGGACAGGTAAGTCTAAAAAGTATAGGAAAAGCAGAGTAAGAAAAAGATACTAGGGGTGCCAGCATGGCTCAGCTGGTTGAAAACTCTTGATTTCAGCTCAGGTCATGATCTCACAGTTTGTGAGATTGAGCACCACATAGGGATCTGCACTGACAGTGTGGAGCCTGCTTGGGATTCTCTTTCCCTCTCTCTCAATCTGCCCCTCCTCAGCTCTCTCTCTCCCTCTCAAAATAAATAAATAAACTTTTTTTTTAAAGGTGCTAAAAGAAAAGGGGGTTGAAGGAGGACAAGGCAGGGAGACCACCACCTGCAGGCAGCAGGAGCAAAACAGGGTAGACACTACTCAGAAGATGAGCACTCCTCAAGTCTGGATGTAACAATGCATCCCAGGGGACCCCTTACCTATGGTCTACCAATCTGCAGCCCTGGACATGTGTGTCTCTCAACAGAGGGTGGGGAGCTTGGATACCTTGCCTATGAATCAGGGCAGGGAGGTAGACCTCAGCTCTTGATTGGGGTGGATGGAACTAGTTGATTTTTTCACCAGTGTCCATGTCAAAGCAATAAACATTCTTATTTTCTAGGAGGCAACATACATAAATGAGCTTTGATTTTAGCAGCAGCAAGGTGATTTTCTTCTGTTATTATTTTTCTTCCACTCAGATTATTTTCACATCTCAGAGTTGATGTTAATTATTAAAGTCATTTAATTTGACTACAGTTGAGCTAGTTTCAGCTTATAAATACTCACAGAGTGTCACTTATTTTCAACCGATAGGAGACCTTGTTCCAGAAAGCATTGTGGATATATTGTTGTGTGGTAGGTTTTCAATGGCAAACACAGAAAAACCATAGCAACCATCATCAGGCAGTAGAAAATGAGATTACTAAAAAGCTCCATCAGTCAGTGTAAAGGTCCAGCTTGGGGCTAGGTACTCTGCCTGCACTGTTGTATGGAAGGTGAGGGGAAACAGTCAGTGCCCTCTAAGGCTTTGTCAGGTTTGGGAGTGTATTAGTTATTGATTGCTGTTGAACAAATTAACATAAATGAAGCAACTTCAAACAACACCCACTCATTATCTCAGAGTTCTATAGGGCAGAAGTTCAAGTGGGATCATCTGGGTTCTCTGCTGTGGGTCTTACAAACCTAAATCAAAGTGTTGTCTGGATGAGACTCTTATCTGGAGACTGGGGAGAATCTAGTTTGAAGTTCATTCAAGTGGGTAGCAGAATTCAGTTCCTTGTGGCTGTAGTACTGAGGTCCCTGTTTCCTTGTGGGCTGGCAGTCAGAAGTTGCTCCCAACTTCTAGAGGCCACTTGTATTCTTTGGCAAGTGTAACACCACCTTTCTCCCCAAATTTTCAAGTCAGCGATAGCATGTCAAATCCTTCTTATGCTTACAGGCTGACTTCCTCTTCTGCTGCCAATTTCAGAAAACACTATACTTGTAGAAGGCTCGCCTGATTGGTCCAAGCTGACTATATAACATTAGTATCATATTTTAAGTCAACTGACTTGGAATACTGGTTAAAACTAGAAAATCTCCTCATAGCAGCCCCTAGATTAGCATCTGCTTTAATAGCCAGAGGAGAGGATCTTGGGGTCATTTTCAAAACTGTATCAATCACGAGATACAAGACAGCCCCCAGGAGACAATGATGAACACAAGGGGGTATAAACCAAGAATGTAAACACACACACACACACACACACACCCCACACACACACACATACACACACACACACAGTTAGCCAAAGAAGCCTGTGTGGGGGGGGGAAGGCTATGGTGGGAAGAACTGGAAGACTTTGGGGTGCAGGTAAGGAGGTGCAGGTGTATGCCATGAAAGAAGAGCAAGCAGGCACTGCAAGCCAGTGATCAGTGTGTGCTGTCACCCATGGATGACCCCAAGTAAAGGTAATTAAAAGAAAAGGTGACAAGGCAATTATTAAAGAATAGTTAGTGATGCTCCCAATACTACCTGTCATTTAAAAGATACACATGCACCTGCTCCTTCACACTAAGCCTCTAATTAACAAAGTGAGGCAGGGAGCTCCAAGGTCTCCCTTTCATGGGGGAGTTTTATAACGTTGTTTAATGTGAAAATGCATTATGCTTACGTGAATTTCTTAGGGATGTAATAACAAAGTACCAGAAACTTGGTGACTCAAACCACCCAGAAATTTATAGTCTGGAGGCCTGAAGTCTGAAATCAAGGGTTGCTTCCTTCTGGAGGCTGTGATTGGGAATCTCCGTGAGAGAAAGATAGGCATATTGACTTAGACACCAGAAAGGATAGGAGTGCCAAACAAAAAAAGGTAAAAATGTAAAACCCTTTGAGGAGGGAAAAACAATGAAGCAAGGATTTGGAGACAAAGAGAGGGCCTCATGAAGGGGCTGGTATTAAAGTGGTGTCCTTGTATCCCTGAGACTTGAAAGATAGACTGGGAGAAGATATCACTATCCCTTTGAGATTTATCCGGTGGAAGGAGCCTCTCTCTGAGTCAACATGAGAAGCTGGGCTGTTTTCTGGCTTCACTTCACAGTCCCAGGTACTGGTAGCCCTCCCTAGTTGACGCTCATCAGGACTTCAATCTGCAGCTGAAGCCTGCAGCTGGCAGAACCCCTTCCCTCTTCAGATGTGACTGGGCCATGCTGGGAGAAATGGAATTTGGAGGTAATATAAGAAGATGGAAGAATTATACCTCTTTCCCTTCTTTCCCTGCCCTTCCCTTCCCTTTTCTTCCCTTCCTTTCTCTTTTCTCTCTTCTCCTCTTCTCTTCTCTCTTCTCTGTTCCCTTCCTTTCCTTTCCCTTCCTTTTTCTTCCTTTTTCCATTATTTTTTCTTTCTTGTCCCTTCTTTTTCTTCTCTTCTTTTCTTTGCCCCTTTCATTTTTGATGATTAGTCTCTTCTGTTTGATTTCAGAATAATTATGGCTTTGAATAAATTTATTTTCTCATTCATAAGAAGACCATAAAGAGAATACCAGCCTGGGCCAGCTGCCACTGAGGCCAGAACCAGGAAGGGGATGGGCTCAGAGAGGATCTGCCCTCCGAGTGGGCCAGCTGGCCACAAAGGGCAGTTATATCTGCCCAAAGACCTACAAATGATGGAGGTTGGCTCTTCCAGAGGTTTTCTTGAGAGATTCCCACACCTGGGGACCTGCAATTCCTATGATAGGCACACTATTGTGTTCCCCAGGAGTCCATGTTTCTTGATCTCTCTCCCAGCCATCCTTGGAGTGGCTCCTGCTCTCTACTCTATTCCACGGGAAACACCAACTTCCTGACACTGACAGACTGAGAGAAGGGTTGGACGAAGCCACTCACTTTCCTGCTTCTGCCACCAGGGCCATCCTCTGCCATCCCAGCCTCTAACCCAGGGACCATCAGGCCCATATGGAGAGGTCTCCCAGCTCCAAACTTCCTGAGGTGTCTTAGAAGGCTTTTCCCCAGCTCTGTGAGTGAAAGCAGAGAGCTACACACACACCTCTGGGTTCATGGAAGTGATGGGGACCCACTGTGCCACAGCTGTATTCACCCCAGGAAGATCACCCCTCTAGGGCTCTCTGCTCCTGCTCTCTCTCTCTCTCTCTCTTCTCCATGTTTTATTCTCAACAGGATGAGAGTGTTAAACCTGTAAGATTTTTCTTTTGTAGATTCTGTATGGGATTGTCTGACACATCACTTTGCCATCACACTTCAACTGTATCTCAGTGCTTATAGGAAACTTGTATTTTAGCATACTGTTACAAGTATTTTCATGTAGTAGACTCAGTAAAAGGCCTAAGCAGAGAGAAGGTGGGAGTTGGGTCACATGGGGGGAGCTTGAGGCTGCAGTTTGGAATGCAGTGTAGATAGTGTCCAAGAGAGTATAACAAACTAGGGCCCAGCGTGAACAGAACATGCTGCACAGTGGTGGGCAGACATGGATGAATCCAGAATTGAGGGAAGCAGGATGCCAGGTCTCACCTGTGTGGTCAAAGTTAAAGGAAGGATGTAAGTCTTATCAGGGGAGGAGACAAAGCCCTAGTCATGGCGATAATGGAGGGACAGGGTTGTGTTTCAGGATATGGGTGAAAGACAACTACTCATGAACCTGATTCCAACCTTTCCTGAACTCCTGCCTGTGCCAGTGTTGGCTTCAGGCAGCAGTCCTCCATCCTAGCTGAGCACTGGAATCCCCTGGGTGGCTTATAGCATGCTACCAATATCCTTTCCCCACACCCCTAGATTCTTTATTGGTCTGGACACAGTTTTGGTTTTGTCTTTAAAGCTCCTGAGGTGATGATGTGAGCACACCAGAGGTGAAAGAACAGATTAGGAAAACCTGGGTGGGGAACCCAGTGGCTAGGTGAGAGGGCTATGTAAGGCAAGGGCTGGCAGGAGGCTGGAAAAGTGGGCTTGGGTTCCTTTATTTAAAGCATTGAGGGCCAGACTGTAATTTACATGCAGCACAGGGATCATGCTGACAAATTTGGGGTAGGAAAATTATATGATTGGAACTGTGTTTTAAGAAGACCAGTTTGGCTGTTTTGTGTAAGATGGGTTGGCTAGAATTCAGAGACCAGTGAGGAAGCTATTGCAGGAGATGTGTAATGAAGACATCAAAAGCAAGATAAGGGCCAGGGGGAAATTCCAGATCCTAAAAATATTTCAGCTCCGAAGGGCAGGTGTTGCAGCCTGAGCCACCCAGTGTGAAGAGGCAGCCAGCTTGTAATTAGCCTGCACACGTTTCATTGTTGCCTGAGATCAGGGTGGCTGCTGGCTAATTAGTCCTTCCTGGAGGACAAAAACAGCTGGTATTTTCCTTTCTGATTCCAGTAATGACGTACTATTTTAACATAATAAAAGGATTCACTGGCAAGGGTGGGGGGGCTGCTTAGATGAAAGGCCTAGGTGACTAGGGGCCCCTCTGTTTGTTCAGAGGCTGCTCAGAGATTCCAAGGAACATTGCAGGTCTCATCAAAGGAACAGCCAGCATTCTGCTGCAGCATCTGAATGTCAGACTTGTTCTAAATTTACATAGTTGGATGATTGAAGCTCACAGGAAGCTCAGAATTGTCTGTATTATCTTTGATCTTTAGAATCCTAAATCTTGATGTTTATGGTTAAGAAGCAGAGAAATGCACATGCCCAGCAACAACACTGACCCACCAGTCACCCTTAGCTCCCTCTACCCCCTTACATGAGATAGGAAGGGAGGAGGAGTCTTCCACCTCAGTTAAGACTTTAGTAAAATCTTTCCCCCTGGAGAGTAGGCTTTTGATATGAATACTCCACCCTGTGTATACATCCCAAAGATTACTTTTCCTTCCCCTATGCTAGAGCATTGAAGAGATCTTCTTTAATTCTTCAGATGATATTGACATTTAAATTGGCAAACTTCCAGTAACATAAATTCACTTCCATGATTTGGGTGGGCCCCATCTAATCAGTTGAAGGCCTTAAGAGAAAAAGACTGACCTACTTTGAGCAAGAAGGAATTCTGCCTCCAGGGGTTCCTGGGTGGTTCAGTTAGTTAAGCATCCAATTCTTGGTTTCGGCTCATGTCATGATCTCAGGATTCCTGAGTTTGAGCCCTGCATCAAACTTTGTGCTGACAGCATGGAACCTGCTTGCAATTCTCTCTCTTACCCTCTCTTTCTGCCCTTCCCCCACTCACTCACTCTCTCTCAAAATAAATAAGTAAACTAAAAAAAAAAAAAAAAAAAAAGGAATTCTGCCTCCAGACTGTCTTTGAACTTGGGCCGCAACATCAACTCTTCCCTTGACCTCCAGCCTATGGCCTGGCCCTACAGACTCTGGACTTAACAGCCTCCACAATTTTGTGAATTGTTTCTTTAAAATTTCTCCTTCTCTCTCCCTCTCCATGTATATGTATGCAGATGTATATGTACATGTATACATTCTATTGTTTCTATTTCTCTGGAGAACCCTGACCAAAACACTCAGTATCCAGTAATTCATCAAAATTACCCTTTGAGGACAGTTCTGAACATGGCAGAGAGTCAGGGGGATCCATACGGCCCGCGTCTCTTGAACAAAGAAGTGTAGAAGCCAGAGGACTTTGAACACCAGAGCCTGGGAGGAAAAGAGACTGAATCTACTAGGAAGAAAATGGGAAAGCTGGAAAAAAGATAGGTGGGCAACTGCAAACTGGGGGAAATAAAAAAGGCCACATGAGCATGGAGGGGAGAGACCCCCTTCTGCGGAGAAGCTTCCTTCTGCGGAGAGACAAAGGGAAGAGAAAGAGTGGCTAGGAAAGTGCAGGACTATAGCCAGACAGGAGAAACACCTCAGACTAAGACTGAGAGGGATCTGATCTCTAACGGGCTTTCTTTGGACTGGGGCCTGCTTCCTGTTCGCACACTGGGGAGGAGGGGAGCCATGCCTGAGTGCGGTTGTAGGCCAGATACTCAACCCACAGCTGGAGAAAGTAGTTCCCTCCCTGGAGGGCTGCATGATAGCACAGGACTTGCCTGCATCCACCACCCCCTGGGTGCAGTGGCTGGGCGGAGGGCACAGTCTGCAGGAGGATAAGGCCGCCTTTTCCCTGGAGTGCTGTGGGAAAACACAAAGCCTGCCTGCATCCACCACCCCAGGGGCTCCTGGCAAGGGCAGTGGCTCTCAGTCCACAAGGAGAAGGTGGTCCCCTCCCTGTAGTGCAGAGGCACAGACAAAGCCAGACTGGAACACATACACCCGAACCGAGAGGTACTTCCCCAGCAACAGAGTGCATGGAGCGACTTTGAATCCTAGCCAAGCGCAGGGTCAGGTGAATCGGTGGAGCGAAAAGGACTGCCCCCATCTGCACCCATGGCACAGTAAGAACAACTCAGTCCACCGGGTCCATCTCTGTGGAAAAGAGACTGGGAGATCACCATTCCCCCCTGCCCCACCACCACCACCACCAAGGTGGGGCCTCAGGGATCACTCCCAGGGCCCGTAGTGGAGGTGGGTTCAGAATACACCAAACCACACCCCCTTATACTAGGTAACTGCATATCCACCAGAACAGCACAGACTCTGTGGACAGCTACTACCTACAAGTGATGCAGCAATGCCTGGATTAACTCTAGGTCAGTTCTGGATATATAGATATATTCAGCCCCAACCCCATTTCTCCTCCTTATCTCTTCCCTCCCCTAGGCTGGTTACTCTGGCTATTGGTCTGTCTAAACAGGCATATTTAATCCATTATCTTGATACATGTTCTACACCTCTTTCTTTACACTCCTTTCTCTTTCCCTGGAATAATCAAGCCATATAACTTCTCTGTCTGGGTAATTTTATCTTCATTTCATTTTCCCTGCCTCCTTTTTTACTTTCCTTTCTCTCTCTCTGGATTAAGCTTTTAGTCTGTCTGCCTAATCAGTGTTTAACTCCCATACCCCCATCCCTACCTCCTGTCATTTCTCTCTTTGTATGTGCTCTTCATTCAGCACAGCCTCCACCCTCTTCTTTACTTGTAGTTGGTGTTTTGGGTTTTTTTTGTTTGTTTGTTTCGTTTTTAGTCTTTAGGTTTTTGTTTATTTGTTTGTTTGTGTTATTTGCTTGTCTGTTTGTGAGTTTTTGTCTTCTGTTTGTTTATCTGTTTTCCTTTACAGGGCTAATCCAAGGAACAAATCAAAGCACACCTGGTAGAGGGTACATAATATTACTACCAGTAGGGTAATAAAATAACCAAAGTCACAACAACACAGAGCAAGTAACAATCCCCCAAAAAAACACCTACTAAAGCGCAAGGCCCTGGATAGTGTATGACCCTCCTTTAATATAGCAGTGCTTGCAGGTACAGAGCATGAAAGCTTTTTTATTTTTTTAATTTTTTTTAAGTTTATTTATTTTTGAGACAGAGAGAGACAGAGCATGAATGGGGGAGGGTCAGAGAGAGAGGGAGACACAGAATCGGAAGCAGGCTCCAGGCTCTGAGCCATCAGCCCAGAGCCCGATACGGGGCTCAAACTCACGAACCGTGAGATCGTGACCTGAGCCGAAGTCGGACGCCCAACCGACTGAGCCACCCAGGCTCCCCAGAGCATGAAAGCTTTTAAAACACATAAAGGACAGAAAAAAAAGCAAAATGACAAAATGGAAGAATTCTCCTCAAAAGAAACTCCAGGAAGTAGCAACAGCTAACTGATTGATCAGAATCGAATTAAGCAATATAACGGAACAAGAATTTAGAATAATAGTCATAAAATTACTCACTGGGCTTGAAAAAAAAAACATAGAGAACAGCAGATAATCTATTGCTACAGACGAAGGGACTAAAAAATAGTCACGAGAAATTAAAAAAAAACGCTATAAATGAGGTACAAATTAAAATGGAGGTAGCCATAGCATGGATTGAAGAGGCAGAGGAGAGAATACATGAATTAGAAGATAAAATTATAGAAAAAGAGGAAGCTGAAAAAAGAGAGACAAAAAAAATCCAGGAGTATGCAGGGAGAAATAGAGAACTATATCCATATCATAGGGAACAATATTCATATCATAGGAATTCCAGAAGAAGAAGAGAGAGAAAGTGGTTGAAGTTGTACTTGAAAAATCATAGCTGAGAACTTCCTTGATTAGGGGAAGAAAACAGGCATTAAAATCCAAGACGCACAGAGAACTCACTTCAGACCTAACTTGAATTGATATTCTGCATGATATATCATAGTGAAACTGGCAAAATACAAGGATAAAGAGAGCATTCAAAGCACCTAGGGAAAAATGGGTCCAAGATACAAAGGTAGACGTATAAGGGTGGTAGCAGACCAATCTACCGAAACGTGGCAGGCCAGAAAGGAATGGCAGGAAATCTTCAATGTGATGAACAGGAAAAATATGCAGCCAAGAATCCTTTGCCCAGAAAGTCTGTCATTCAGAATATAAGAGATAAAAGTTTTCCCAAAGAAACAAAATCTGAAGGAATTCATCACCACTAAACCAGCCCTACAAGAGATCCTAAGGGGGACTCTGTGAGTGAAATGTTGCAAGGACCACAAAGTACCAGAGACACCACAACAAGCATGGAACCTACATATATCACAGTGACTCTAAACCCATATCTTTCAATAGTAACACTGAATGTAAATGGACTAAATGTTCCAACCAAAAGACATAGGGTATCTGAATAGAAACAAAACAAAACAAAACAAAACAAAACACAAGACCCATTTATTTGCTGTCTACAAGAGACTCATTTTAGACCTGAGGACACCTTTAGATTGAGAGTGAGGGGATGGAGAACTATCTATCATGCTACTGGAAGTCAAAAGAAAGCTGGAGTAGCCATACTTATATCAGACAAACTAGACTTTAAATTGAAGGTCTGTAGTAAGAGATGAAGAAGGGCATTATATAATAATTACAGGGTCTATCCATCAGGAAGAGCTAACAATTACAAATGTCTATGCGCCGAATACAGGAGCCCCCAAATATATAAAACAATCACAAACATAAGCAACCTTATTGATAAGAATATGGTAATTGCAGGGGACTTTAATACTCCACTTACAACAATGGATAGATTATCTAGACACAGGATCAATAAAGAAACAAGGGCTCTGAATGATACATTGGATCAGATGGACTTGACAGATATATTTAGAACTCTGCATCCCAAAGCAACAGAATATACTTTCTTCTCGAGTGCACGTGGAACATTCTCCAAGACAGATCACATACTGGGTCACAAAACAGTCCTTCATAAGTATACAAGAATTGAGATCATACCATGCATACTTTCAGACCACAGTGCTATGAAACTTGAAATCAACCACAGGAAAAGATCTGGAAACCTCCAAAAGCATGGAGGTTAAAGAACACCCTACTAACGAATGAGTGGGTCAACCAGGCAATTAGAGAAGAAATTTAAAAATATATGGAAACAAATGAAAATGAAAATACAACAATCCAAACACTTTGGGATGCAGCAAAGGCAGTCATGAGAGGAAAATACACTGCAATCCAGGCCTATCTCCAGAAACAAGAAAAATCCCAAATACAAAATCTAACAGCACACTTAAAGGAACTAGAAGCAGAACAGCAAAGACACCCCAAGCCCAGAAGAAGAAGGGAAATAATAAAGATCAGAGAAGAAATAAGCAGTATAGAATCTAAAAAACAAACAAAACAAAACAAACAAAACAGAAGAGCAGATCAATGAAACCAAGAGTTATTTTTTTGAAAAAATAAATAAATAAAATTGATACACCTTTAGCCAGGCTTCTCAAAAAGAAAAGGGAGAAGACCCAAACAAATAAATTCCTGAATGAAAATGGAATTATTACAACCAATTCTTTTGAAATACAAGCAATTATCAGGGAATACTATGAAAAATTATATGCCAGCAAACTGGATAACCTGGAAGAAATGGAAATATTGCTAAGCACTCACACATTTCCAAACCTCAAACAGGAAGAAATAGAAAACTTGAACAGACCCATAACTAGCAAAGAAATTGAATCATTATCAAAAATCTCCCAAAAAATAAGAGTCCAGGACCAGATGGCTTCCCTGGGGAATTCTACCAGATATTTAAAGCAGAGATAATAGCTGTCCTTCTCAAGCTGTTCCAAAATATAGAAAGGGAAGGAAACTTCCAGACTCATTCTATTAAGCCAACATTACTTTGATTCCCAAACCAGACAGAAACCCAGCAAAAAAAGAGAACTACAGGCCAATATCCCTGATGAATATGGATGTAAAAATTCTCAATAAGATACTAGCAAATCAAATTCAACAGAATATAAAAAGAATTATTCACCATGATCAAATAGGATTCATTCCTGGGTGGCAGGGCTGGTTCAACATTCACGAATAAATTAATGTGACACATCACATTAGTAAAAGAAAAGAAAAGAACCATATGATCCTGTCAATCAGTGCAGAAAAAGCATTTGACAAAATTCAGCATTCTTGCTTAATAAAAACCTTTGAGAAAGTCGGGATAGAAGGAACATACTTCAACATCATAAAAGCCATTTATGAAAAGCCCACAGCTAATATCGTCCTCAATGGGGAAAAAACTGAGATTTTTCCCCCTGAGATCAGGAACACGACAGGGTTGTCCACTCTCACTGCTATCGTTTAACATAGTGTTGGAAATTCTAGCATCAGCAATCAGACAACAAAAGGAAATAAAAGGCATCAAAATTGGCAAAGATGAAGTTAAGCTTTCACTTTTTGCAGATGACATGATACTATACATGGAAAACCTGACAGACTCCACCAAAAGTCTGCTAGAACTGATACATGAATTCAGCAAAGTTGCAGGATACAAAATCAATGTACAGAAATCAGTTGCATTCTTATACACTAACAAAGAAGCAACAGAAAGACAAATGAAGAAACTGATCCCATTCACAATTGCACCAAGGAGCATAAATACCTAGGAATAAACCTAACCAAAGATGTAAAAGATCTGTATGCTGAAAACTATAGAAAGCTTATGAAGGAAATTGAAGAAGACACAAAGAAATGGAAAAACATTCCGTGCTCATGGATTGGAAGAATAAATATTGTTAAAATGTCAATACTACCCAAAGCTATCTACACATTCAATGCAATCCCAATCAAAATTGCACCAGCATTCTTCTCGATGCTAGAACAAGCAATCTTATAATTTGTATTGAACCACAAAAGACCCCGAATAGCCAAAGTAATATTGAAGAAGAAGACCAAAGTAGGAGGCATCACAATTCCAGACTTTAGCCTCTACTACAAAGCTGTAATCATCAAGACAGCATGATATTGGCACAGAAACAGACACATAGACCAATGGAATAGGATAGGGACTCCAGAACTAGACCCACAAAAGTATGGCCAACTAATCTTTGACAAAGCAGGAAAGAATATCCAATGGAAGAAAGTCTGTTCTTTAACAAATGGTGCTGGGAGAACTGGACAGCAACATGCAGAAGAATGAAACTAGACCAGTTTCTTGCACCATTCAATAAAATAAATTCAAAATGGATGAAGGACCTAAATGTGAGACAGGAAACCATCAAAACCTTAGAGAAGAAAGCAGGAAAAAACCTCTGTGACCTCAGCCGCAGCAATTTCTTACTTGATGCATCCCCAAAGGCAAGGGAAGTAAAAGCAAAAATGAACTATTGGGACCTCTTGAAGATGAAAACCTTCTGCACTGCAAAGGGAACAATCAACAAAACTAAAAGGCAACCGATGGAATGGGAAAAGATATTTGCAAATAACATATCAGACAAAGGTCTAGTGTCCAAAATCTATAAAGAACTCAACAAACTCCACACCTGAAGAACAAATAATCCAGTGAAGAAATGGGGAGAAGACATGAATAGATGCTTCTCTAAAGAAGGCATCCAGATGGCCAACAGGCACATGAAAAGATGCTCAACGTCACTCCTCATTAGGGAAATTCAAGTCACAACCACACTGAGATATCACCTCACGCCAGTCAGAGTGGCTAAAATGAACAAATCAGGAGACTATAGATGCTGGTGAGGATGTGGAGGAACTGGAACCCTCTTGCACTGTTGGTGGGAGTGCAAACTGGTGCAGCCACTCTGGAAAACTGTGTAGGTTCCTCCAAAAATTAAAAATAAATCTACCCTATGACACAGAATTAGCACTGCTAGGAATTTACCCAAAGGATACAGGGGTACTCATGCATAGGGACACTATTACCCCAATGTTTATAGCAGCACTTTCAACAATAGCCAAATTATGGAAAGCGCCTAAATGTCCATCAACTGATGAATGGATAAAGAAATTGTGGTTTATATACACAATGGAATACTACGTGGCAATGAGAAAGAATGAAATATGGCCTTTTGTAGCAACGTGGATGGAACGGGAGAGTGTTATGCTAAGTGAAATAAGTCATACAGAGAAAGACAGATACTATATGTTTTCACTCTTATGCGGACCCTGAGAAACTTAACAGAATATCATGGGGGAGGGGAAGGGGAAAAGAAGGTTACAGACCGGGAAGGAGGCAAACCATAAAAGACTCTTAAAAACTTAGAATAAACTGAGGGTTGATGGGAGATGGGAGGGATGGTAGGGTGGGAGATGTGCATTGAAGAGGGCACCTGTTCGGATGAGCACTGGGTGTTGTATGGAAAACAATTTGACAATAAATTTCATATTAAAAAAATTATCCTTTGAATAGAGGAACTCTTGTGCATTGTTGGCAGGAATGCAAACTTGTGCATCTATTGTGGAAGCTTGTATGGCATGGTTCCTCAAGAAATTAAAAATAGAACTACTTTATGTTCCAGTAATCACAGTACTGGTATTTACCCAAAGAATATACTAAGTTGAAGAAATACATGCACCTCATGTTTATTGATCATTATTTACATTAGCCAAACTATGGAAGCAGCCCAAGAGTCCATTATACACACACACACACACACACACACACACACACACATACACACACACATATGTAATATTACTCAGCCATCAAAAAGAATAAAATTTTGTCATTTGCCACAACATGGATGGAGCTAGAGTGTACTATGCTAAGTGAAATAACTCAGTCAGAGAAAGACAAATACCATATGATTTCACTCATATGTGGAATTTAAGAAACAAAGAAGTGAACCAAGGTAAAATAAAAAAGAGAGACAGAGAGGCAAACCAAGAAATAGACTCTTAACTTCAGTGAACAAACTGATGATCATCAGAGGGGAGATGAGTGAGATGCTGGGTGAAATAGTTGAAGGGGTTTAAGAGTACAGTTATTGTGATGAGTTCTGAGCATGTTTAGAAATGTTGAATCACTATATTGTACGCCAGAAACTATGATACTATCTACACTTGAATTAATACAATGCAATACATTACAATACAATACAATACAATACAATACAATACAATACAAAAACCAACCAACCAAACAAGCAAACAAAACAAAATTACCCTTTGAATGTTCCTACCAGTTTATGGCTCCAGTAGCTTTTGTTCCAGGTAAGCAGATCTCACTGTGTCCTGTATTCTTCTGGTTTTCTACATTTCAGGGTGGTGGTTTGAACTGTGACTGCCATTCTCTGGTAGTTTCAAGAAAATTCAGTGATTTTTCAAGTTATTCAACTTTTTCTCTTGTAGTAAGGATAGGAGTGACATCTTCCAAGCTCATTACATGTTGGACCTCTGAAACTGAAATCTTCCAAAAACTTAAACTATTTTAAAAAGATAATTCTCACCAATTGTGTTTGTTTTACTGGAAAGCAGTTCTGCAGACCTCCTCACCCTGCCATTCCAGAAGTGGAATTCAGTAGATCTTTTCTTAATGACATTTATGGCTAATATTTGTTGAGTACTAAAGCCAGAAACTCCTCAGACTTTTTATATGCATTATCTCATTTAATTCCTCTGAAGATTTCCTATGCAAATACCATATGAAGAAGGTGTTATTATTATGTGCAGCTTTTGAGAAATCAGACTCAGAGACATTAAGGTCTGCCAAACTTGAATTCAGAATTCTGTAGGAAAATGGCAAAGACTAGATTAGAGAAAAAGGAAAGGCATTAGGCTCTAGAGCAGTAGATATATAACGAATATCCAATGAAAATGTAATGAAATAGAATGCAAGCCATGGTATACTTTAAAATGTTGTAATACCACATTTAAATATAAAAATAAACAAGTAAATAAAAAATAAATAATTAAATAAACAGATAAAATTGATTTTAATACTATTTTAATATAATATATTCAAAATCATCAATTCAATATACATTCAATATAAATTATGAGTGGGATACTTTACTTCCTTTCTTTGTACCAAGTCATTGAAATCTGGTGTGTAGTTTGCATTTATTGTGCATCTTTGTTTAGACTAGCCACCTCTTAAGTACTAAGTAGCAGTCCTAGACTAAATGGTTGACATTTTTATATTTAAGGTTACTGTGCAAAGAGGAAAGGCTTTTTACAGACTTTAGGAAGATCCTCAAGGAGACAGTATGGGAGGTGGATGGGGGAGGAGCAAGAGAAGAGGCTCAGAGATTAGAAGTCAGCATTGGAGTCTACCAAGAAAGAAATTACAAAATAAAAAGTAGACTAGAGAAGAGAAAACAGAAAATAAATATAAAAGAAAAATATTATACCAATATGGTTATGAGAAAATTCACCAAGACTTGGTGACAGGTTGCATGTTGATGATAAGGAAAAAGATGTCCAGGATGACTTATAGTTTCTTTCAGTTAAATGAGTATTTTCATCTGTCTGAGACAGGTATTGGACAACTAAGGAAAGATTTGGCAGAAAAGATTAATGAACTTTGATATATCCCAAAGAGGTGGGCTTCCCAAAAGAGATGTCTCCTGGCCAATTTGTATAGAGTGTGGCAAGACGTTTTCTTTTCTGTTTCTAATAGCATTTGTTGTTAATGTATCATGGAAACTCTAGGAGTTCTTTCTTCCTGTGTTTTATGCCTAGAAGTATATTCGCTTCAGGTGTAAGCAAGTAATTTCTCTGTGGTGCTATTAGCCAAAGAAAATTCTGCCTAGTAATCCATTCACTAATGCCAGACAGTATTTCTTTCACTTTGGGATATAACTACAAACCAAAGGGGCACAAACAATCAGTTGCCACCAGCACTAAGATGAACCAGATGTTGGAAATACCTCACAAGGATTTTAAGACATCTATCATCCATTCATCCATTAGCACATTTCTTATCTACAGATTCAAGAAGTAAAAAACAGAATAAACCCAAAGAAATCCATCCCAAGTCATAAACTAAAATAGTGAAAATGAAGACAAAGAAAAAAATCCTTAAAGTACCTAGAAAAATGTATGATGCATTACCTATAGAAGAGAGATGCATGATGCATTACCTATAGGAAACACCAATTCAAACAAGAGTGGATTTCTCATGTGAAAACATGGAAACCGGAAGGATGCACCTCAACACTTTTCAAGTGCTAGAAAAAAAGAACTTTTAAGAGTGAATTCTGTGTCTAGCAAAACCATCTTTAAGAATGACAAGGAGGGGCGCCTGGGTGGCTCAGTCGGTTAAGCGGCCAACTTCCGTTCGGGTCATGATCTCGTGGTCCGTGAGTTCAAGCCCCATGTCAGGCTCTGTGCTGACAGCTCAGAGCCTGGAGCCTGTTTCAGATTCTGTGTCTCCCTCTCTCTGACCCTCCCCCGTTCATGCTCTGTCTCTCTCTGTCCCAAAAATAAATAAACGTTAAAAAAAATTAAAAAAAAAGAATGACAAGGAAATAAAGATATTCTTAGAGGTAAACTAAAATAATTTGTGGTGAAAACACCTGCTCTTGAAGATAAGCTAGAGGAGCTCTTCAATAGAAAGGAAATAATAAAAGAAGGAATCTTGGAGCACTGGAAAGGAAGAAGGACCAGAAGAAAGAGCAGAAATATGGATACATACAGTAGGCTGTCCTTTTCTTCATGAAATTTACAAATCATATTTGATGATTGAAACAAAAGTTATAGCACAGTGTGATACTCCAAACAATATTTTAAAATGAGAAAAATAAAAGGTATTAAGTGGAAGTGAGTTTTCCACAATTCATTTGAAGTGGTAAAATGGTGATACTAGTAAACTGTGATAAGTCACATATGTATATGGTTATACACAAAGCAGCCATTATGGAAACTATGCAAAGAGGTACACTCAAAAACCTTTTAAGTAAATCAGGTAAAATTCTAAAGATTATATACATATACATGTGTGTATATATATATATATATATATATATATAATACACACACACACACACACACACACACACACACACTCATTCCACAGGAAAGCAAGAAAAAAACAGGAATGACAAACAGAAAAAACATACAGAAAGTAAATAGTACAGTGACAGACTTAAGTCCTAACATGTCAGTAATTATTTTAAATGTAGTTTAAATTTAACAAACCCAAGACAGAGATTGCCATAACGTATAACAAAACATGTTTAATAAAATATAACTCAACTAAATGCTATAAAAAGAAATTCTTTTCTAATCCAATCCATAGGTTGAAAATAAAAGGATGGAAAAAGATACACCATGCAAACAGTTTTAAAGCATCAAGAGTGACTATATTAATACCAGAAAAACCTCAAAGTAAAGACATTTATTAGATAAAGAGGGGTATTACTCATAATGATGAAATTATTACACCACCAGAAAGGCATAATAATCCTAAATGCGTATGCATCAAACAACAAAATATGCGTGACAACATAATATAACAAACAGAAAACACAAACTATGGGAAACAAAACACTGATAGAGCTGAAAAGAGCAACAAACAAATCTACAATTATAGTTGGGGACTTCAACACTCCCTCTCACCAACTGGTAGATCCATTAGACCACACATCAACAAGAATAGGGATGATCTGAACAACAAAATCAATCAGCAGGAACACTCCACCCAACTAAAGCAGAATACATGTTTTATTCAAGTGTCCATGCAACATTAAACAAGATAGACCACATCCTGAAACATAAAACCACCCTGAACAAAATTAAGATAATTAAAGTAATAAAGATTGTATTTCTGACTATACTGGCATCAAAGTAGAAATCAATAGCAGAATAACAGTAGGAAAATCTTTATCCATATGGAAATTAAGCAACACATTTTTAAACAATTCGTGGATCAAAGAGGAAGTCTCAGAGGAAATACAAATATGTACAATAGAATGAAAATGAAAATACAACATATGGAAATATGTGGAAGGCAGCTATAGCTGTGCAGAGAGGACACTGAAGCCTAGGTGCTGACACTAGATACAAGAAAAAGTCTCAAATCAACAATCCAAATAACTCCATCAAGAAATTTTTTTAGGGGTGCCTGGTGGCTCACTTGGTTAAGCAGCTGGCTCTTGATTATGGTTCAGGTCATGATCTCATGGTTCATGAGTTTGAACCCTTGTTCAGGCTCTGTGCTGACAGTGCAGAGCCTGCTTGGGATTCTCTCTTTCTCTGCCTCTCTCTCGCCCCTCCCCTGTTCATGCTCTGTCTCTCTCAAAATAAATAAAACATTTTTTTTAATTTTTAAAGAAGGAAATAAACTCAGAGAAGCAGAAAGAAGGAAAGAGTAAACATAAACATAGAAATCAATGATATGCAAAATAGGAGTACCAAAAAACAAAAAAGAATGAAACAAAAACAAAATGTGTTTCTTTCAAAAATCAATAAAATTGTAAACTTCTAGCGACTGACAAACATAACAAAAGAAAAGACATATCACCAATTTTAGGAAGTAATAGTGGATACAACCACTGATTTTACAGTCATTAAAAAGATAATAGACCAGCTCCTCAAAACCCACAAACTACCAAAACTCCATTAAGATGAAATAGAATCAGAATAGTCTTGCTATCTTTAAAGAAACTAAATTTGTAATTTAAAAGCTCCAGAAAAAGAATTCAAGAAAGACCCACATGATTTCATTTCAAAATTATATTAAACATTTTTTAAAGGATTAATAATTTCACAAAGTCTCTTCCAGATAATAGAAGAAGAGAATATTTCCAACTTATTATCTCAGGACATTATTACCCTAATATCAAATGCAGAAAAAAAAAAAGGCTTGAGAGAGACAGAGAGAGAGAGAGAAAGGAAATTATAGAAGGGAAACTATAGATCAATATTTATTACCTTTGATGCAAAAATTCTCAAAATATTAGCAGTAAAATCCAACTGTGTATAAAAAGTATTACACACCTCAGGGCACTTGGGTGGCTCAGTCGGTTAAGTGTCTGACTTCGAGTTAGGTCATGATCTCATGGTTTGTGAGTTCGAGCCCCATGTCTTCTATGTCCCTCTCTCTCTCTCTCTGCTCTTCCCCCACTCATGATCTCACTCTCTCCTCTCTCTGTCTCTCTCTCAAAAATAAACATTAAACAAAAAAGATTTTTAAAATATTTTTATTTATTGTTGAGACAGAGAGAGACAGACCATGAGCAGGGGACAGGCAGAGAGAGAGGGAGACACAGAATCTGAAACAAGCTCCAGGCTCTGAGCTGTCAGCACAGACCCTGATGTGGGGTTTGAACTCAAGGACGGTGAGATCATGACCTGAGCCAAAGTCGGATACTTAACTGACTGAGCCACCTAGGCGCCCCCCAAATTGTTTTTTAAAAAGAAAGGATTACACACCTCGACCCAGTGGGAATTATTCTAGATCTAAAAGACTAAATCAGCATCCAAAATCAATCAATGTCATCCATCACATAAACATATTAAAAAATAAAAATCATTGAGGAGTTAGGATGGTAGAGTAGTAGGGGCACCCTAGGCTTCCATTGTCCCTCAAACATAGCTGTTTTGAGGTCAGATCACTTGAGACATCCAGGAAAGCCATCTGTGAACTGGCAGAAGGGTCTTCATGGTTGCAGGGAGATAGTGTGGCAAGTACAAGGTGCGTGTAAGTGAATTGGGGGAAAGAAAAATGGTACTGCAGAGGGGAAGGAATCCTTTCCATGGAGAAAGGGAGAGACAGAGAAGGGTTAAGAAAGTGCAGCATTGAGTTCACACAAGAAGAAGGACCATGGACTGGGGAGCAATAAGTACTGAGTGTCACAGTTTGGGTGTTGTTGTTGTTGTTGTTGTTTGCAAACAATGCTTGGAGCTCAAACTCTGAGGTTTTAGAAGTGTGCAACTTTCTCTGGAGCAGAGCTGCAACACCCAGGGTGGAGGTATCTGCTCCTGGAGTGCATAGCATGGTGTAGGGATCTCTGGAGCACTTTGGGAGAGAACATTCCCCTTTCTGGAAGATTTTTGGAAGAGGGTATATTGCCTCCCCAAGGACAATATATCCTGCTGGTACCAGCAAAAAGCTTTTCATCAGCAGGGAACAGAGGCACACACAAAGGGAATATAACCTTTGCTGTTTTAGCAGCAACTCTCTAGCAACTGCTTATTTACTGGGACAAGACTGACTCTGAGCCAACACAACCAGCATCTCCTCCAGAAAACCAGCATAGGCAGCACCCCACATGTACCCAGTGTCCTAGTCAAGCTGAAATAAAAAATGCTAGAACTGACAGGCAAAACTGACTGGATACAGTCATAATGAGGAGTGAAGAAGCAAAGGAGACAATAGGTGATACAGAAGATAAAATCGTGGAAAATAATGAAGCTGAAAATAAAGAGGGAAGGGAAATTATTATACCATGAGGGGAGACTTAGAGAACTAAGTGATATTATGAAGAGAAAATTATAAGCATATCATGGGAGTCCCAGAAGAATAAGAGTGGGAAAAAGGGGCTGAACATTTATTTGAACAAATTATAGCTGAGAACTTCCCTAATCTGGGGAAAAAAAACAGGCATTCCTGTCCAAGAGACAGAGAGAGCTCCTCTCAAAGTTAACAAAAGCAGGTCAACACCATGATATATCATAGTGAATCTTGAAACATGCAAAGATAAAAAGAGAATTCTGAAAGTAGCTAGGGACTAAAGGTCCTTAACCTATAAGAATAGACACATAAGGTTAGCAGCAGATCTGTCCACTGAAACTTGGCAGGCCAGAAAGGGGTAGCAGAAGTATTCAAAGTGTTGAATAGGAAAAATATGCAGCCGAGAATCCTTTATTTATTCAGCAAGGCCGTCATTCAAAATAGAAGGAGAGATAAAGAGTTTCCCAGAAAAACAAAAACTAAAGGAGTTCATGCCTACCAAACCAGGAAATTTTAAGGAGGATTTTCTGACTGGAGAAAAGACAAAAAAAAAATAAATAAATAAAAGACCAAAAGCAATAAGGGCTAGAAAGTTTCAGAGAACATCAAAAACACCAACTCTACAGGCAACATATTGGCACTAAATTCATCTCTTTTCATAATCAATTTAAATGTAAATGAAATGAATGCTCCAATCAAAAGACATAGGGTAACAGAATAGATAAGAAAATAAGACCCATCTATATGAGTGCCTACAAGAGACTCATTTTAGAGCTGCAGAATGAAAGTAAGGGAATGAAGAACCATCTATCATGTAAATGGATGTCAAAAGAAAGCCAGAGTGACCATACTTATATGAGATAAACTAAGTTTTAAAACAGTGTAAATAAATAAATAAATAGATAAAACAAAGATGTAACAGGAGATGAAGAAAGGCATTATATAATAAAGGGTTTATCCACCAAGATCTAACAATTGTAAATATTTATGTCTCAGACTTGAAACCACCCAAATATATAAATCAATTAATAACAAATATAAAAAAAAAACTCATCGATAATAATACCATAATAGTATGGGACTTCAACACTCCACTTACACCAATGGACAGATCACCTAAGGAGAAAATCAACAAGGAAACAATGGCTTTCAGTGACACATTGGGCCAGATAGACTTAAGGGTATATTCAGAACATTTCATCCTAAAGCAGCAGAATACTCATTCTTCTAGAGTGCACATGGAACATTCTCCAGAAAAGATCACACACTGGGTCACAAATCAGCCCTCAATAGGTAAAAAAAAAAAAAAAAAAAAAAGTTGAGATCATGCCATGCATATTTTTTAGATCACAACAGTGAAACTTCAAATCAACCTTAAGAAAACATTTGGAGAGCCCTCAAGTACATAGAGGTTAAAGAACATCCTACTAAAGAACGAATGGGTTAACCAGGAAATTAAAGAAGAAATTAAAAAGGAAACACATGGAAGCAATTAAATGAAAACACAACTGTTCAAACCCTTTGGGATGCAGCAAAGGCAGACCTAAGAGGAAAGTACATTGCAATTTAGGTCTATCTCAAGAAGAAAGAACGGTTCTAAATACACAACCAAACATTTACACCTAAAGGATCTAGAAAAGGAACAGCAAATAAAGCCTAAAGCCAGCAAAAGAAGGGAAATAATAAATGTTTGGGGCAGAAATAAATGACAGAGAAACAAACAAGAAAAAAAAAACCAGTAAACCACATCAATGAGACCAAATGCTTTTTCTTTGAAAGAATTAACAAAATTGATAAACCCCTACCCAGACTTATCAAAAAGAAAACACAGAGGACCCAAATAGATAAAATGATGAGTGAAAGAAGAGAGACCACAATCAACACCACAGAAATACAAACAATAATAAGAGAATACTATGAAAAATTGTATGCCAACAAACTGGACAATCTGGAAGAAATGGTCAAATTCCTAGACATTCACACACTACCCAAACACAAACAGGGAGGAATAGAAAATTTGAACAGACCCAAAACCAGCAAAGAAATTGAATCAGTAATGAAAAATCTTCCAACAAACAAGAGTCCTGGACTAGATCGTTTCCCAGGGGAAACCTACGAGACATTTAAAGAAGAGTTAATACCTATTCTTCTCAAACTGTTCCAAAAATTAGAAATAGAAGGAAAGCTTCCAAACTTATTCTATGAATCCAGCATTACCTTGACTCCAAAACCAGACAAAGATCCCATTAAAAAGGAGAATTACAGGCCAATATCCCTAATGAGACTGGATGCAAAAATTTTCCACAAGAAAGCAAATTGAATTCAACAGTACATTAAAAGAATTATTCACCATAATCAAGCGGGATTTATTCTGGGATACAGGACTGGTTCAATATTTACAAATCAATCAATGTGATACACCCATTAATCAAAAAAAAAGGATAAGAAGTATATGATTCTCTCAATAGATGCAGAAGCATTTGATAAAATACACCATATTTTCTTGATAAACACTATCAAGAAAGTAGGGATAAAAGGAACATACCTCAACATCACAAAAGTCATATATGAAAGACCCAGAGCTAATATCATTCTCAATGGGGAAAAACTGAAAGCTTTCTTGAGGTCAGGAACACAACAGGGATGTCCACTCTCATCACTGTTGTTCAACATAGTACTGGATGGAAGTCCTAGCCTCAGCAATCAGACAACGAAAAGAAATAAAAGGCATCCAAGTCAGCGAGGAATAAGTCAAAATTTCACTTTCATCTTTGCAGATGACATGACACTCTACGTGAAAAACTCAAAAAACTACACCAAAAAACTCCTACAATTGATACATGAATTCATCAAAGTTGCAGGATATAAACTCAACATACAGAAATCAGTTGCATCTCTATAAACAAATAATGAAGCAACAGAAGTAGAAATCAAGGAATAGATCCCATTTACAATTGCGCCAAAAATCATAAGATACCTAAAAATCAACCTAACCAAAGAGGTAAAAGATCTATACAGTGAAAACTATAGAAACCTTATGAAAGAAATTGAAGAAGACACAAAGAAATGGAAAAACATTCCATGCTCATGGATTGGAAGAACAAATATTGTTATAACGTTCATACTACCCAAAAAAAAGTATACATATTCAATGCAATCTCTCTCAAACTAACACCAGCATTCTTCATAGAGCTAGAAGAAACAATTCTAAAATTTGTATGGAACCAGAAAAGACCGCAAATAGCCAAAGCAATCTTGAAAAAGAAACCAAAGCTGGAAGCATCACAATTCTGGACTTCAAGCTGTATTACAAAGCTGTAATCAGCAAGACAGTATTGTGTTGGCACAAAAACTGACACATAGATCAATGGAACAGAATACAGAAACCAGAAATGGACCCACAAACGTATGGCCAACTAATCTTTGACAAAGCAAGAAAGAATATCCAATGGAAAAAGAAAACAGTCTCTTCAGCAAATGGTGTTGGGAAAGCTGGGCAGCAACATGCAGAAGAATGAACCTGGACCACTTTCTGGACCATACACGGAAGCAAATTCAAAATGGATGAAAAGCCTAAATGTGAGGCAGGAAACCATCAAAATCCTAGAGGTGAGAACAGGTAACAACAGCTTTGACTTCAGCTGCAGCAACTTCTTACTCGACATGTCTCCAGAAGCAAGGGAAACAAAAGCAAAAACGAACTATTTGGACCTCATCAAAATAAAAAGCTTCTTCACAGTGAAGGAAACAATCAGCAAAACTAAAAGGCAACTGAAAGAATGGGAGAAGATATTTGCAAATGACCAATAGGTCATAAAGGGTTAATATCCAAAATTTCCAAAATAGGATTTTCAAAATATCCAAAATAGGATAAAGGGTTAATATCCAAAATCTATAAAGAACTTATCAAACTCAACACCCCCCCAAAACAAAAACAAAAACAAAAACAAAAACAAAAACCAAAACCCAAATAATCCAGTGAAGAAATGAGCAAAATACATGAATAGAAAATTTTTTTCAATATATGAAGTTTATTGTCAAATTGGTTTCCATACAACACCCAGTGCTCATCCCAAAAGGTGCCCTCTTTTTACAAAGAAGATATCCAGATGGCTAACAGATATGAAAAGATGCTCAACATCACTGATCATCAGAAAAATACATATCAAAACCTCACACCTGTCAGAATGGCTAAAATTAACCACTCTGGAAATAACAGATATTGGTGAGGATGAGGATAAAGGGGAATCCTTTTGCTCTTTTGGTGGGAATGCAAATTGGTGAAGCCCCTCTGGAAAACAGTATGGAGGTTCCTCAAAAAAATTAAAAATAGAATTACCCTACAACCCAGCAATAGCACTAGTAGGAATTTATCCAAAAGATACAGAGTGCTGATTCGAAAGGACACATCCACTTAAATGTTTATAGCAGCACTATTAATAATAGCTGAATTATGGAAAGAGACCAAATGTCCATCAACTGGTGAATAAATTAATTAGATGTGATATATATACATATCTAATTATGTGTATGATATATACATACATACAGTGGAATACTACTCTGTGATTAAAAAAAATGAAATCTTCCCATTTGCAACAATGTGGATGGAATTAGAGTATATTATGCTAAGCTAAATAAGTCAATCAAAGGAAGATAAACATATGGTTTCACTCATATGTGGAATTTAAGAAACAAAACAGATAAACATAGGGAAAAGAAACAGAGACAAAAGCAAATCATAAGAGACTCTTAACTCTTAACTCATAAAGAACAAACAGGGTTAATGAAGGGAGATGGGTGTGGAATAGGCTAAATGAGTGATAGGTATTAGGAGGACACTTGTGATGAGCACTGGGTGTTACATGTAAGTGATGAATCACTAAATTACACTCCTGAAATCATTATTACATTATGTGTTAATTAACTTGGATTCAAATTTTAAAAAATATAAAGAAAATACACCTGTTAAGTCACTGATCCCTGTCAATGCCAGTCTAGGAGTTATCCCACACAGCTCCCTCATTATCAACTCCTTTTTGTCTAAGCAACAAATCAATGGAGCCACCTATATTAGCAACTCTTAGTTATAGAGATGTATGTCAGTTGTGTGAAAAGCACAGTGGTCAGAGTCCATCATCTTTTTCGAGGGCTTATTTTCAGTGCTTGAGTTTCTGCAAAAGTCTATCTCCAAAAACCATGTTTTGGGGCTTTCAACATCTTTCTCAGAGTTATCATGTCTCAGATAAGTCTTCCCCTGCTGCCCTGTCATATTTAGGCACATATCAGCAAAGACTATTAAGTATGACTGCAACCCAATTACACTTTGTTTATTTCCTCACAAACATAGTATGAGCCTTCAAGCCACACTATAATTATAAGGGATGAAACCATATTGTTTGCTTCAAATATGTAGCTCTTAGTCCTGTTGTTCCTGGTGCTGTTTCTCCTTGCTTGTACATACTTTCTCACTTATTCTGAGGTGATTGCTGCTTACTCAACAGGAAAGAGGAGAAAATATTCATATTTAAACAATAATAGACTTCTAGGCTGAAAATTGTAATTGTAGGCTTTTCTTGGGGAGCCTTTAAATAGAGAGTGTACCTGTTACCTTTGTGAAAATGGATGAAGTATATTGAAATAAAGGGTTTCAATGGCTGTTGGCCATCATACATGACAGGAAAAAATACCTCACACTTACTTTTTCTTCTTAAACACACACATTCTACTGTATTTACTCTATTATAGAATTTGCCAATCGTTTAAGAATAATAATCTTTAAAAATGCACATTATATATCTAAGCATCAAGCTTTTTATGAAGAAAAATATATCAAGATTGTATGGCATAGCCAAGATTAACCTAACTTGACCTTCAGAGAATTGCCATCTCAGAATATTTCAGACAGAAATGTGCTAAATACTAAGTTTCGGTTCCTCTATGGATTCCCAGCATTGCTTAAAAGATTCCATTTATGAGAAACGTGTAAAGCAATTCCTGTAGGGAATACTGCATTTCCTGAAGGAATTTAAAAAATGTTTTAAATAGAGATGGAAACTGAGACTATGCTGCCAGAGAATTAGGAAGCCCAGGGCTAGAGATTTGCAAGGCTAGAATTCTGATGTATGTGCAGCTTGGGAGATTTCACAGTTTGACTTTCCTGAAAGAATTGCTGCCTGAAGTAAATGGCTTCCTTCTTCTCGCTGGTCTTATTGCTTGTGGTATTTATCTGGGGCCTTTCTGAACCACATCTGTGTCAGTGGCCTAAAAATTTCTCCTTCCAGCTATAGATAAGGTTTGGAAAACTCCATTTACGCAAAAACCTTCCAGTAATTCTTTAAAGAGAGAAACAGGGCTCCACCTGGGGGCCTGTGACATCCGCACTTCCTCTGAGCTATGCTTGGATCTGTATGTTAGCAGAGGAGCTTGGGTGCTCTGAATTTGGTGTTCCCTTTATTCCTCTTGTTATCAGCAGGGATCATCTGTTAATGAAAGGTAAAATGTCTTCCAGAGAGTGGTTTATACACCTGGAATAAATATGTATGTAACTACACTGGAATTAAAATAAAATTTAAAAAAAAAGAAAGAAAAACAATTTCTGAGGATGTTATGTACAATGTGACAATAGTTGCCAGCATTGTATTGCAAATTTTAAAGTTACTACAAGAGTAGATCTTTAAAGTTTTCATCTGAAGAAAACAAATTTTGTAACTATTTGTGATAATTGATATTAACTACACTTACTGTGGTATTCTTTTAGCAATATACACATATGCCAAATAATTATGCTGTGCACCTGAAACTAATAAAATGTTTTAGGTCAATTTTAAAAAGTAAAATGATTATTGCTATTTTTTAAAGTAATCTACATTTTTAAAAAAAATTTTTTGAGGAAAATTCACACTGTTTTCCAGAGCAGATGCACCGGTTTGCATTCCCACAAACAGTGCAAGAGAGTTCCCATTTCTCCACATTCTTGCCAGCATCTATAGTCTCCTGATTTGTTCATTTTAGCCACTCTGACCAGCATGAGGTGGTATCTCAGTGTGGTTTTGATTTGTATTTCCCTGATGAGGAGTGATGTTGAGCATTGTTTCATGTATCTGTTGGCCATCTAGATGTTCCTCAAAAAATTAAAAATAGAAGTACCCTTTGACCCAGCAATAGCACTGCTAGGAATTTGCCCTAGAGTTACAGGAGTGCTGATGCATAGGGGTACATGTACCCCAATGTTTATAGCAGCAATTTCAACAATAGCCAAATTATGGAAAGAGCCTAAATGCCCATCAACTGATGAATGGATAAAGAAGATGTGGCTTATATATACAATGGAATACTACTAGGCAATGAGAAAGAATGAAATCTGGCCATTTGCAGGAACGTGGATGGAACTGGAAGATATTATTCTAAGTGAAATAAGTCAGTCAGAGAAAGACAGATACCATATGTTTTCACTCATAGGTGGATCCTGAGAAATTTAACAGAAGACCATGGGGAAGGGGAAGGGGAAAAAAAAGTTACAGAGAGGGTGGGAGGAAAACCATAAGAGACTCTTGGATACTGAGAACAAACTGAGGGTTGGTGGGGGGTGGGGGAGAGGGGAAAGTGGATGATGGGCATTGAGGAGGGCACTTGTTGGGATGAGCTCTGGGTGTTGTATGGAAACCAATTTGTCAATAAATTATATTTAAAAAATAATAAATAAAAAAATAATCTCCATGCCCAACATGGGACTCACAACCCAGAGATCAAGAGTTGCACACTCTACCAACTGAGACAGCCAGACATCCCAATTATTGCTATTTTGGATTAATATTTAGCATAAAAAATAAGAGAGGTTGAGGGATTTTGAAAAGAAAGTGTGGAAGGATGCGTGAAATGTCGCAAAGAGACCCAGAATGCCGACTTGTTAATAGATAGCTTTGTGAAATCAGATGACAGAATGCACTATACTTATTTGACCAATTAGCAATCTTAGACTAGATCTCTATTTTGTCATCTGAAACCCAATAAATGAACACCATTTAAATCCTTTTCTATTTCCTCATGTGTATGAAGAAATTGCATATTCTTATTAAGTTTCCAGCACACAGGGTACAGAATGTGGGAAGAATAAATAATGAAGAGACCCACACATTGTTATGTTAAAGTAGCCACATGATGAGACACAAAGCTACCAGAGTGTTTATGAAACATTCAGATATCAAAGATTTTACTTCAAAGGAGGGAAAGATCTTTGTCACTCCCAGTTCTCTCCTGGGAATTGGCTCCACACATTTACAGCTGCAGATGTGGCAGTTATATTTGCCCCAGTTATGAGAGGCACAAATGGTCCAGCAAATGCTGGATATTTCCAGTAGCTACTGCAAAGTCTAGAGCTGCTTGTGTCCTCCTGGAACTGTGGTCACTATATGTTTATTACCTATTATTATTATAGTTCCCTGATGCTTAGGAAATTCTCCTGAAAATATGTTTTACTCACTAAAAAATTCCACACTTCTAGTTATGCAATGTAATACTGTGGAGAATGCAGTTGTCATGTAAACACCTTCTCTGAAACATTTTGTTTTGATATCATAAGAAATACCTCACACAATTCTGCCTCTTTGTACTTGTGCACTTCCGTGTGGGTGTTGTTCATTGGAGGAAAACAATCCTGGATCTTCCAAGGCATTGAATGTCTCTAAATGACATTCTCTGCTCTTCCCTCTACATGTGGCATATGGGAAGGGCATAACAAATGTTTATTGAAACAAATCTGAATATTGGGGGGGGATGTCCTTTTCTTTTGACAAGCTTTGTTTTTGAAGCTAAGAATTATCTTATGGTTTAAAAATATCCCTCTGTAATCAGAATTTGTTATAAATTGTCCTTCACCTTGTCTGACCACAGACAAGGCTTCAAGAAAGCTTTCAGGGCAATAGAAGGTCAACTCTAAAAATCAGTGTAGCCCACCCAGTCCATGGAGCAAGCAATGGAATCATTGAGAATGATGATGGATTCATGCTATGAAATGAGACCTGCGTATCATTTTCTAGATTTTTGAAACTGTTATCGTCCTTAAAAAAAACTGTTATAGTCCTTAATACTTTACACTGGGGTTTGGTATTGATTTCTGTTTTTTTTGTATTTTTAAAAATAGTAGAAACAACAAAATCTTTTAGTCAAGTGTAGCTAAAGAATGGTCTCGCTCCTGGGATCCGGTGTATTCTCCTCATTTTCTGTTTCTGTGGTTGTCTCTGCAAGTCCCACACTCCTTGATGTCTTCCAGAATGATTTTCAAATTGCATGCAACCAGTGCATTAGTACTTGAGCTGGCTTCTCCATCTATAGGATCTGGTGTTGTAGACATTTCCTGGCTCTTTCTGGGTGCTCTTTTCTGGAGATACTGAGTCCTGTGCTCACACGGCTTTGATACATCAAGGATTTCAGTGTGTCAACAGTTTGTGTGCAGTCGTAGTCCTAATCAGAAGGGCAGCACCCCTGAAAGGGACCAGTGCCCATGGAATACCACATCACTAAGACACCCATTTTTTATGAACACAAAGTTTCAGAAAAATGTGATGAAATGTCGTCTCGCCCTTGTCAGAGGTCCATAACCTCTCTTGCTACAAAATACCTCTCTCCAAAGCTCTCCTGTGTCACAAAGGATCCCTGAGCACAGTATAAAGAAATAGAAATTTTCTGGGAAAGCAATACTCCTCTCCATCACGGTCAAAGGAAGCTCCTGACCAAAGACCCAAACACCTTCAGGCACTCTAAGGTACTGGGTAGGTGACATAGAGGAGATTGATAGCCTGCATGTAGTGCACACTTACTGGTGTTTCTGCCTTTCCCTGACTCTTGTTTCACTCCTTCTTACAAATAGATTTTTAGTAAATTACAGCATCTTAATTTAAATTGTTGAGTCTTTGAACATATTTTGAGGGACTTTGGCAAGGAGTAAAGTCCTGAAATGGTAAATTTAAGGACAACACATAAAGTACTGGTTTTCACAATAAAGGGACACCATTTTAGAGCTGATTGTGACTCCAAACCCTCTACTTCATATGTGATGCTATTAGAGATCCTGGCCCTGAATTTTTCCAGTATATATAGACACTGAAGAACCAAACTCATGAGAATGTGGTGGCAGCTAGATATAAGTAAAGTAATCCAAACCAGACTGTGGGAGATAGCAAGTAATGCTATGGGCACTAACTCTAATCCTGAACCAACAGGGTGGATTCCACAAAGTTCCCACAGAGCCCTGTGGTAGAGAGACAGCTACAGATGCAGACACCTATTTGTTTTATGCCATGGTGAAAAGCTAAGCCAAGCAAACCATCTGTATCCTTTGTCAGCCTACCCATACCTTATCACCACAGCAGTCATTTTGATTAACACCTGGGGATCTTTCTTGCACTGATCTTTTCTGCCTGCCTTTCCATTTTGTATATGTGTACATTCCTTGAGGGAAGGAGTCAACAAGTAACTCTCCTTATAACTCCTATTATATTTAATAGAGTGCCTTTGAACATTCAATACTATTTCTTCAATCTATGAAGAGAGAATTGAAACGTGCACACAATCAAACAGTCCACATCTAGATGGAGGACTCACTGTGTAACTCAGTGTGAAGTCATTGAAATGCAGAAGACACAGTCCCTGACGTCATGCTGTGTCACTGAATATCCACCTGTAGTCTTACTTAAGAAAGGCATTTAAAATCATGCTTTAACTCCTGCAACTGCCTTTGAAAAAACAAAACAAAACAAAACAACAACAACAACAACAACAAAAAGCCTTTCCTTCTGACCTAATGGATTTGGCTAAAATAACTTCATGAACAAAGAAATGTATTTGATACTTATACAGTGTATGAAAATGTTCTCTACTTGATTTTTTTCTTTATTCAATTTTCCCCTCTTATCCATATTCAGAATCATTAACTCTGCTACAGAGGACAATGCTACAGGTCATTTGTCAAGACTGGGATGCTGGAAGTCTTGGAAACCTTTCCAAACTAATCAGCACTGGTGTTTGGTGATTTTTTGCAGTCCCAACTCAGCTACCAGGGTTAGAGCCATTGTCTAAACAAGCCTCATGTCTTAAGAAATATATCTGTATTCTTGGAGTAAATAGCGCCTTCTCAAACTCAAAATTATTTAGCTGTCTTGTTCTGTCCCCCCTTTCTGGGGGGACATTAGCATCAAACATTTTTTTTTTTACTCCTAACATTAAAAAGTCTTCTTCACACATGAGTAACAAGTGTCAATGAAACCCCTATCTCAATATATAAATTCCATGGTCATCCTTAATTTCTTTCACTGGTATGCCCTTGAAGAAATGCAAGTCTACTAGGGAATGAGTGGCTTTGACACTGCATAGATGTGAAAAGTAGGTCATATTTATATATATATTTTACAAGGTATCATAAAAATAAGCTTTCTACAGGGAATATTCATACATTCTCTCTTTGCCACTGCAATGATTTAGACCTTTAGCAAAGGAAAGAGAAGGGTCAGGAATGGAAACAGAAGAATAGATAGTGAGTAATGCTGTGATCAGGCTCAGAATTCCAGCTGGCCAAAGACTCTGACAGTTGCTGCCTGTGCCTCTCCAGGTCTATAAGCCAACAAACACTGAGGCACTATCCAGGGACAAAGCCTGTCCTCAGTTCAGGGGCTACAATAACACTGGAATAACTCCTGCCTTCAAGAAGATAGTTGGACGCAGTTGTCCTTCATAACTCTTTGGCTAGAGGTTTCAAATGAAAATGAGCATATAGTTTTACATTTTCTGTGAATCTTAATTTGTATAATTTTTTTCATGAAGAAATTGGCTAATACTTAAGTAGAAAGGTTTTTTTTGGCAAATGGACTAGAAATTGTGTGGATTGCATACAGTTGAAGAGGTTGAAGATACTCAAAGAAAAGAGGATATTAGGAGGGTACATCACAGCTGTCTTTATGTATTTTAAAGACCACCTGGAAAAAGAAAACATTAATAGATATATAAACAAAAGTTTTAACACTCAAAAGTTTACAAACCATATGCATATGTATTAACTCATTTACTCCTCTGAACAACCCTGTGAGGTTCAAATGGTTATCAGCTCATTTTACAGAAAACTGAAATGTAGTCACTTGTCCAGCTTCCCATGCAATAACTACTGAAAATAAACTATAATGTATAGCCTAACACACACACAAACACACACACACACACACACACACACACAAACACCACTTCTAATTAAAGATCAACAATTTCCCACTTCACTTGAGGAAAGAGATTGTATTAATTTTGTCTTATACCGAAGACATGACAACTTGGAGATGGGAAACAAAAGATTTCCAACAGAAAGAACAATTCAACAATAGGAAGTACTGCCTTTGAAGCAATGATCCCCCTCCACCAGAAGCTCCCTCCTGTCCCTGGAATAATCACAAAATTTAGGGGACAGATTGGAAGGTGTGTGTGTTAGTTTCTTATTGCTTTTGCATCAACCACCACCAACCTAGCTTAAAACAACACAAATTTATTACCTTAATTAAAGGTCTGGAGGTCAGAAGTCTGATACAGATTTTTGATGGGCTAAAATCAAGATGTTGGCAAGGCCGCATTTCTTCTGGAGACTTTGAGAATCTGTTCCCTTGCCTTTCCCGGCTTCTAAAGGCTGACCACATTTCTTGCTTCTTGATTCCCCCTCCTTCTTCAAAACCAAAAGTGTGCCATCTCTCTGACCCTGCTGTCACCACATACATGTCTTTGACCAGCCAAGAAAGTTCTTCTACTTTTTAGGACCCTTGTAATTACATTGGGCCTTCCTGGATAATCCAGGATAATCTCCTCATCTCAAGGGGCCCTTTTGCCATGTAAACTAACATTTATAGGTTTTAGGCATTAGGACATGGGCAACTTTGGATGGATATTATTATGCCCCCTACAGAAGGGATTGTTTTAAATAAATGAATTATCAGTTGCTGGTAAATTCTTTTTACTTTCTGAGATTCTTGAGGAATTCTCTGATTATACTTCCTGTCCATTCAAGTAATACTTTCTTTTAATGGGGTTGACCATACTTTTGTAGAATTTTTATTATACTAAGTATATTATTCAGCTCAGGCTCCCAAAACAAAGCACCACAGACTACGTGGCTTAACCAACAGAAATTTACTTTCTCATAGTCTTGGAGGCCAGAAGTCCAAGATCAAGGTGCAAACAGGTCTGGTTTCTCCTTGTCTTGCAAATGTCTTCTCACTGTGCCACAAAATCTTTCCTCTCTGTGTCCATCCCTGCTGTATTTTTGTCCAAATTCCTTCTTTTTATAAGGACACCAGCCATATTCATTTACAGTCCATCCTAATGGCCTCTTTGTAACTTAATCATCTCTTTAAAGGCCCTATCTCCAAATACAGTCACATTCTGAGGAATTAGGGGCTAGGAATACAAAGTATGAATTCTGGGGGACAAAATTCAGCTCATAACACTAAGATTTTAACATATAAATTACACAGGGCTTTTCAGTCAAAGGCATATGCTTCATGGCCTGACCTTAGTAAACGAAGTCAGATAAGCTACCCAATGCCAGAGTAAATCCTGTTTTATGCTCCTCCTCCTGGATCATCTCTATCTCTACAGAAACAAGGATGTCTGCTCCCTCCTAAAGGAGGAGGCTCCTACTTTAAAGGCCCTCACAGGCTCAGAGGTCTCTGTGGTCTGTCACACCAGTTCTTTCTCCTTCCATCCTATCTAGGCTCCTACCCTCACTTGGAGGCATGGCGATGTTGGAGGAGAAAGGAAGGGAAATGCCTCCCACTCCATCTGCTCCTTGGGTAGAAGATAGTTGTACCTCTTCCCCAATAAACTACATAAATTTCCCTATTTAATCTTTGTCCCATTTCCAGGTCCATGTTGAGTCCTACCATTTTCTTTGATCCTTTGTCCCAAGTATAGAGCCAAGGCTGAAATTAGTGAAATACAATGTAGTGCTAACCTTGTCTATAGATTACTCTTAGGGAAAGGAATTCCTTTTATATTTCCAGCATCAGGGAATTACATGACATCAGATTTAACTCCCTCTAAAAGTGCTAAATGTTTATGTAATTTGGGTTTCAGTGAGTGAATCTATTTCTCTCATGTGGCAAACTTTTTACACTGATTACAGATCTCAATAATTAATATGGTATCTATGATATGATCTACATTATCTTCAAATGTTATTTTATTTTTCAAAGATATTGGAAACCATTGTTTGAGGCAGTATTTTATTTCAGTTACTCTTAATAATGGCAAAATGGTCTACTTGTGGAAAGTCATTTATTCCCAAATGGCAATGAAATATGACATTTGGTATATAGTTCTGGCCAGATACCTGTCCAGCTCTGCCTCTATGCTATGGCATGAGCAAGTTCCATGTCAGAGACTGAGAGCAGCTCAGCTCTTGTTGCCTACTTGTTTCTACCACCTACCACCTCTGATCTCTTGAATCCTTTGGTCAGAATCTTCACTAATCACTCTCTCTGTAAGCTTTCTCAAGAAATAACACACAAAAAATTAAGTCTGAGAGAATCTGTTTATTATTAAGGCAATGACATATTTAAAATACATCCTAAGACGGTTTTGTCTAAGCACTGAAATATAATATATTTCAGCCTGAAAAGGAAGGGAGTAGAGTTTACTTTCTAACGGGTTATTGATTGATGATGATAGTCCACAATACTAGTACTTATCTGCAATTGCACAATCCTCAAAGCTCTGAAAACCCAAATCTGTCTTAAATTTGGCACAAAAACTTGCCAACAAGACGTGATCTGAACTAATGGAAAGCTATAGGTAGATATCATTTATTCAACTTTTGGATATTTCTATTTTCACTGCAGAATATTAATGTGTTTTATCACATGGCGCTGTCTCTGATACTGCTAAGGTGCAAGCAATATACATGGTGATATGTACCAAATGACTTTTTAGGTCCCAATTTTTTAAATTCTCAAACTTATCTGGCTATAGTAGTTTTGTGTAAGGTACTATGGATGCATAAATAATAATAATACTCTATATTCAAGATTTATTTGCAAGGTTACATTTAAATACTGTGTATATGCTACTCAGTATAGTGAATAAATCAATACAAAAGTAAAGGTAGTTGCAAGTTGTTTTCAGACATGAACACTGCCCAACTACACTTTTTTCATTTTCAGACAGTTGTATATAAACAGCTTTAATATACAGCAGGAAAACTTCTCTGTGTTCATTTGAAGGAAATGCATAATTTATTTAATATGTGTTAAGTGTATCATCCCCTACAAGGCTCTGTCCCAAGTACTACTGGAAAAACAAAACTACTGGTTACATAGATGCTAAAAAAAATATATTTAAAAAAAATTACTACCGCCACTGAAAATTTTTACATAAATCTTAGAATTGTAACTCTTCCACATGTTTCTGAATCAACTCAAGGTTTTTGTTTGTGAATTTTTGGCCTCAGTTTCTCTTTATTGTTAAACATATTAATGAAGCTTGTTAAGGTTTTAATAATTTTATTAATGTTATTGCTGTTACTGTTAAGCTTATCTTTTATTCTATTTCCTGAAGTTTTTGTTATAGTTATGTAAAGGCTTCAAAAACTTTTTTAGAAATTTAAATTAGGAATTTATCTTGAACTTGAAACTTATTTCTCCAATGTTTATCTGAATTTCTTTGATGTAACATCAGACTGAATTTGTAAAGAGAAGCAGTAGGCTTTGCTCCTGGTAGGATCAAAGTTCAGTGAAAATAGAGTTTTCTCAAGGGATTTAGAACGGATTTCTTCTAGGCTAGGTTGAAAAACCATGTGAAATCAAAAGGAGGAGAAAAACGTTATTTGAACCATTCAGAAACTCTGAGTAGAATGTTTTCAGCTTAAAACCTAAGCCAAAGTTGTAGAAAGCAAAATCCAACATTTAATTTTTTTTCCAAAATGTAGATAATGCATTTATCAGGAATATGTGTTTTAATTAAAAAAAAAATCTTTACATAATTTCAAAAGCTGTCTACTGCCTATATAAAGTTAGAAAATATAAATCAACAAAACTAAGACGTGATAATATACTCTGTCACTCAGAAGTGACACTATCTTCCCACAGTGGATGTCTCTAGATCGTTTTCTTTGTATATGACCATCTACCATTATAGTTTTACCAAAATAAGGCCATACCACATATTATATTTGAAAAATATGTACATCTTGTTATGTCAAAAATTTTATTCAGGGAACCTGGGTGGCTCAGTTGGTTAGTGTCCTGCTCTTGATTTTGGCTCAAGTCATGATCTCTCAGTTTGTGGGATTGAGCCCTGCATAGTGCTCCATGCTGACAGCATGGAGCCTACTTGGGACTCTCTCTCTCCCTCTTTCTCTGTTCCTCTCTCACTCACATTGTCTTTGTCTCTCTCAAAATAAATAAATAAACTTTAATTTTTTTTATTCTATGAAATATCATCTGTCCTCAGTTGTATGTAAAATCTCCTCTATGGTTGTCTTGTCCAAATCAGGATTCAAATCCACAACTATACCTTGAATTTTGTGGTGATGACTCTTAACATCTCTATTACTTTGGTACAGTACACCTTCTTTCCCTTGTCTTTATTCATGACACCAACTTATAGAAAAAATTTCCAAAGCTAAGTATCCCAAGAGAAATATTCAGCCTTATGAATTTGTCTGGTTATGTCCTTGCAGTATTTCTCAGTTTAATTCTCTATCTCCTATAGTTTCTACAAACTAGCAGCTATATCTGCAAGCTTGATAAGTTCATGCAAAACATTATTGGCCACCATTCATTTTCTGTGATATTGTGTACTTTGTAATGCAGGACAGCAGGAGGCAGGACATCTGGTTGATCAATGGTTAGTGATTGGAAATCAAAAACTGAATGGAGGTTACGACAATATTACCCTTCCTTGTGCAATTAGGCTGTTTCTCTTGCTCCTTGAAACTAATCTATGTGGTATTATGCTAACACTCTGTGAAAATCCAGTTGCCCATGAATAAAATGTGGTGCCATAATGATGATGTTTCTAATTCTATGACTTCTTTTATTCTTATCACTATTAGTTGTTTTCTCATATAACAAAGAGCTTTCGTTATCACCTAGGTTTATTTGTTCACCTCACCTGTAGTTCCTACTAAAAAAAGCAAAATAAAGACACTGATTTTCAAAGCAGTAACATGACTTTTAATTATTTTTTTTCTGGTGCTGTCTTTCCTGAGTTCCATGAACCCATGTATGTTATTGCTTAAATGTATTCCCCTCTACTATAATAAAACATTTGAGCCCATTTTATGTGACCTCATTGGTCTTTAAATGTTTTCTTGTTTTGTGGCACTAGATCCCTTCTTCACCTTATTCCTTCCTGTGTTCTTTGTACCACCATTTCTCCAAGGAGACAGTGATTTACTTATCAATGACTGAAGGAGGTTAAAGTTAGATTCCTTAGAGCTTCGAAGATGGCACTTTCAATGCTAAATCAATAGAAAGCTAAAAGCCATTTCTGTCAATTTCTATTGATTAAAGAGACCTCAAGTTTAAAAGGCTATACTACTATTAGAATGAAAAGTACATCATTCAAAGTAAACTTTTCATACTTACACATAGAAAATTCAGGACAAAAATTAATCAAATGAATTTTTAGGATTTTTTTTCCCAGAATTATAAAAATTTATCTAAAGAAATCTTAGACATCAGCCAAATCTGATTTAAACTCAGAGCAGACTTTCTTTCACTGGGAAACTGAAACTAGACTCCCACAACTAAGTGTTCAAGCCCATCTGTTACTAACAACATTCTTATAATATTGCAGTTGATTTAATGGGAGTCAACTGGGTGATGGTACAACCAGCTGGACATGGGACATACAAGAAGAGAAAGAGTATTCTCTGCAAGAAGGAATTGGTCATTAGGAGTAAATTAGATGAATAGCTCCTTCTGTCCCACAAGCCCCCCAATCCTGACAGAAGATCCCATGCAATATTTGGGATATACTTATACTAAAAATTGGGCTGTTTATCTGAAATTCAAATTTAATTAGGCATGCTATGGTTGATCTGACAGCCCTACGCTCAAAGCCAATTCGTTTATGGCTGGAGGTGTGGGGGGGGGGCGCACATCTTCTATAGTTGTCCCTTATCTTACTTGAGCATAAGTTTCCTCCTTGCTGGAATCTTTGCCTTACATCTCTATTACTCACCTATGTCCTCTCCCAGTTCTTATGTTAAGTCAGGGTCTTATGATATTTGTCTCTATGCCCTACTTTTCCTCGTCATCCTAAACTGATAATCCAGTTTCAGATTTTATGCCTTTAAATGCCTTACCCAAACACAACCAAACATTACTCTCATTTCTGTGTTCAGATAACCTGTTTTTTTTCATGACCTTCAGTTCTGCCCAGACTTCTGGTTATAGCCTTCCATAATTTTCTACTGTTCAAATGCACAATTTTGTAGCTCAGATGACTCTACATGAAAAGAATCCTAATCTGGCATAGTGAAGGCTTTATTTTATGCTGTGTTTGTTACAGGGCTGGAAACAAATTGTATTGAATGTGCTTGTTCTGCTTTGTGACAAGTGACTCATTGTTGATTATGTTTTAAGGGTTTTTAAAGAAGCTGTTGGTTAGATTGTCTCTGTTCAAAGCTAAATGGGTTACCGGGTGTTGGCACTTGTCCTATTAACATTTTGATTGAACTATCTTCATCCTGGAAACATGTTACAATGTGTTACACATGTTACAAGTTACATATCACTTAGTTATTTGGTGTTTTATTTTATCATATATCTATATCATCATATGTATCATATATCAATTTTATCAATATCATGCCTTGTCCCCACTTCCATAGAATCTGATTCATTGGATCTTAGTTTTAACACAGATGTTTGTGCATTTTAAAGTTTTCCTGGTCATCGTAATGTGCACCACAATTAAGAATAACCTAAAATGGAACAGAAATGGGATCAGAATATCAGTTAATACTATATTTTTACTATTGGCTCAACTGAGAGGATGAAACTCATTCTTAGGGGGTGGGGATTTCTTGGTAGATTTTAGGATAATAGCACTCTAAGAAAGACAAAGGAAATTCTAGATATATAGAAAAGCAATCAAGGCAATACTAATGAATACTAATGAAGAAATGTATAGCATGTTTTGGAAATTAAGGGTAGATTGGTAGAACCAGGGGTACCCCTAGAAAAGACATATGCATTTGAGTATGAGATTCTTATCTCCTTATCAGGCTTCTTCAAACAGTTTATGGAATCAATGCTGAAGTATCAAATACTATGGAATGTACCTAGAATATATAATGTTAATTAGGCTCAAAAAGCAAATAAAATGCCCAGGTTCTCTGTCAACTAAAATCAAGAATGATACTAGAGAAGACCTGGGTTAACATATTGACAAGCATTCAGGAGCAGGACCAATGGATAAGGATGAATCACTGAAGGATGAGAAAGAGAACCCTAGTTTGGATGTGACATTGTTTCCAACTGGATATTATGCTCAAATTAGATGGCACAGTCCAGCTTCCTGGTAATGAGGCTTGATAATGGAATTCCTTCCATGCAGTTGTGCTTGTGTGTGAATATAGACACAATACACCATCTCACCTCCTAAAATATTGTCTCCATTGTCCACTCCAGCCCTTTCTTACTTCTACCTGGAGAAGAATTCAGAGCATTTATCTCTGAATATTTTAGAGAAATCTAAGAACATAGTCATAGAAATTATTGTAATCATTTTTTCATGTTTAATAAAAAGAGGAAAACTAATCTTCCTGGGAATTTATTCCCAGATAGAAATGACTTAAAGTGAATGTAGATCTTTCCTCCTTATTTGTATCATCATGATCATCAACATCTTTAAAAGATTTTCAATAAACAAAGAAGAAGATGATTGCTGTTGTCTTCTGGAAGGCCTTAATAAAAAGAAGTGTGCCTTAATCCTATATACATGTGGATCACAAGCCCCATGAAGCCTCACCTCATTCTTTAAATCATGTGAGAATGATTCTGGGTAACAAATAATCACCACAGTGGTCTCTAGAGATGAGTCTGTGGAGGTATATGGGAACAGTGAGTGTGGTTCAATTGTTAACTTTACAGAGAACAAGGTGCCAGAGATGTAACCACTCAGCTTACCTCCTTCCCTACAGGCTCACTTTCAAAGACTTGGTGCTGCACATCTTGTGCCATCTGATGCCTTAGTCATGCTCATACAATGGAAACACTGTGTTCACTTAGACACCAAAACAAACATTTTGGTTTTAGTAATGCCTTGAGGAGGAAACGTTTTGCTTGTTTGTTTAAATGTTTATTTTTGAGAGAGAAAGAGAGAGAGGATGAGCGGGCGAGAGGCAGATAGAGGAGACAGAGGATCTGTACTGGGTTCTGTGCTGACAGCAAAGAGCCTGATGCGGGGCTTGAACTCACAAACTGTGAAATTGTCACCTGAGCCAAATCGGACGCTTAACCAACTGCACCACCCCAGTGCCCTGAGGAGGAAATTTAATTGCATTTCATCCTAGACAGGTAAGTAGGGACTTTCTTTGTGTATATTTTCTCCCTGTCATATTTTTAAGAATATCTCTTCCTGACTCATCCATAAGGGTAAGGGTAGGAATGGATCTGTCTCATTTATGACTATAGGAACCCCAACGCCAGTACCATCCTTACTCCAAACCAAGTGCTCAATAAAAGTTTGCCAATAAATACATGAATGAATGAAGGAAACTGAAAATAAAAATTAGGTAATTTGTTACCTAATGTAAAAGTTCATCAAGGCAATGGTTAAATGTGATTTCTGAATGGAAAATATGCTGGCTAATAAACCACTTATTTTTCCCAAAAGCTTAGGAAATACTCTTTGTCCCAAGGAACTTAGAATTTATCCATCTCATAGATGCAAAGACTGATAAAGCGTGTAGTATGAAAAAGAAAAAAAAATAAAGTCAACATCTTAAATCAATGTATTAGTTTCTCAGAAAAAAAAATATATATATATAATTCTAACAGTGAAAGGCAAGCACCCTTAACATAATCTGTGACTATAACAAATTGAGCAAATGATAATGGAAATTAATTTATTGCTGGATTTTTTTTCATTCCCATTTTGTTGAGTAAACCCATGACTCATTTTATGATAAAATCAAAATCATTCATGAAAAGTAGAGATGGAATCGGTATGAGTTGAAACTAGACTTTATTCTTTTGCATTATACATGAGCAATTTGCCAAATTGCCAAGTAACTGTCCAGAGGCACATTTTTTAATACATGAATGAGCTAATGTAGCCGTGCAGATGATGGTAAAAGGAGTTCACCTTGCATTAGCCTTGACTCATCACAATAAATTTAAAATGTTACCATAAATAGTTGTCCTCTTTTTGTAAGTGACCTACATGTCATGATTTAAACATTTTTGTGTCCAAATGCATTGATGGAGGGCATTCTGGTTGCCTAAAAAGATATGTCTCTTTAGGGAAGAATGTTCAATGAGAACCCAGAGGCAAAGTTGGTAGCTAGTGATGTCATGAGGAGGGACCCACAAGTGGTGGTCTTGTACTCTGCCTCCACAAAGAGACCTATTAATGATGAAGTAAAATTGTGAGGGAATTGGTATTAATGAAAATATTCTTTAAATTAATTTTCAACCAAAGGGGCTCCTTTTAAAAATCTTTACCATAGAGGAATTGCCTCTTGCTTTTTCCATACTCTTCTATAGATTGAAATATGTTTTATAGATATCTTATTCATTTATACAACAATGTTGAATCATAAATGAATAAGTGATATTAGTTTAAAGTAAAATATTTCTGGGGCACCTGGGTGGGTCAGTTGGTTAAGCGTCTGACTCTTGATCTCAGCTCAGGTCATGATTTCACGGTTCATGAGATAGAGTCTTGCATCGGGCTCTGCACTGACAGTGTGGAGTCTACTTGACATTCTCTCTCCGTCTCTCTCTGGCCATTCCCCACCCCCCACTCTCTCAAAATAAATAAATAAACTTTAAAAAATAAACAAACAAATAAATAAAGATATTCCTGAGTAAGAACCTTGGCTCCATCACATTATTATGAATAAGTGTCCCAGCTTCCTAGAACCCAGGTTTCTGTATTTATGGTGTGTGTATAACAATCCCTACATCATGGGGTATGGTGAGGAGCAAGTAAAATAATACATGTAAGTTTCCATTGAAGTACTTCAGCCTGTGATGTATGAAGAACTTACTATATGATGTAAACACACAAAAGAATAAGCACTCTCCCACACCTCAAAAAGCTCAGAGTCTTGCGGGGAAGTTATATGTGAAACAATATAGCGTGACCAATAATTCCAATAACCTCAATATGTGGAAAACTATGAGATGCAGTGAAGAAATTTTCCATCTCAGTTCTATTAATGTCATTTTCAAATACTTTTCTCGTTTCTATCTCTATTTCAAAGATCTTCTGTAGAAAATTGTGATTTCCTTGGAAATTCAATTCCCCTGATTCTGTTCTCTGCATAAGGATGATGCTTAGATCTTTGGGTATTGAAGTTTTTCTTAAGCACACTGTAGAAAATCCTCTCAAGACACATACACAATAATCAAGAGGATGGAGTATATAATGCACAATTCAACTAAAAATTAAAATTTTATGGGATCAATACCAAATGAATGTCAAAGGCCACTAAGACTTGCCAGAAGTAAATATTTGATTCTGACATTTCATATTTTAAACTAGATTCCTAGGGATTTAGTACGTGCATTTACAAGTTATTATGATACTACAGTGTATGAGTGATGTATTAGTCAAGATAGGTCATGCTGCAGTAGCAAACAATTCGAAATCCAAATTGCTTACAACATGCATATATAGAGTATGTTTTCACAAGAAGTCTCTTCTTATTTCACTGTTACCTGGGCACTCAGGTGACAAATGTTCCATTTGTTATCTCAACTCAAACTTCAGGGTATGCTGTGGTGGAAGGGGTGAGCTTGGAAAATTGGTCTCCAGTTCTTAACTACATCCACTTGGAAGGAATACATTTCTTTACCTCAAATTTCCTTAATCAAAGCAAGCCATAAAGTCACCCTAACATCAAGGGGATTGGGGTGTGCCTTAGGAGAGGGGAGAAACAGTAATGAATTAAACCTACTAATGTCTAGTACAATCTACCAAAGGGATTTTCCACATACAACTAGTCAATACTCATCCTCTCTCTACAAAGTACCCAAAGTCCCATTTAGTACATCACCAAGCTCTCAAGGATACATAGAAATGTCTTCATTGTGTGTGAATACAGCTTCTTTTGATCCTTTTGACCAACGAACAACAACAATAACAACAAAATTTTTTTTTCTTTTTTTCCCTATCAAACCACCCTACCAAGGTGAAACAAGGATAGGATCTCTGCATCAAACACTCCTCTTTGGAGAGGGAAACAATAGGCACACATTGTCACTGGTACAGAACAACACTGAAACCCTGCTAGGCAGATGATGTGAGAGTTCCTGAGCTGTGAAGGGAGAGTATATCTTAAATCCTCTCCTTGGGAAGAAGTCTCAATTCCACTATTCAAAAAAAACATTGTTCGTGTTTCTTCATTTTCCGCCTTCAGTTTGGGGAGTCTTCCTTTTCATTTGCTTCCGCAACTACAGTAAAGTAGGTGCTGAGGATGAACTTTGTCATGGGGAGTTACTGGAAGGAAGGGCTGTGAGAATTTCTACATGTCTATCTAGATGGATAGGTGCTCAAGGGTGACCTTACACCTAGAATAATCTCAGCTTCCTGGTTCCCTCATCAAAAATTTAGCCAGTTTCTTTATCGGTTTGATTCCAGTGAGTGGTATATGCCAGCCAATAGTCTTACTTATATCATTTTTTGAGATGGTGTCTAGAGTGCTAATTTTTTTTATCTTGGCTTCAGAAGAGTTTTATTAAATTTAGAGGCTAGGACCATGAATATATCTAGCTTATGTTGGGAGGACCACAACAGTTGTGATTTATCCTCTATCCTGATTTTAATCCAATTGAAAATGTACTGGGTGTCACACTCTACTTCTGATCCTTTCTCTGAAACATCTTAGTTGGTTGAAAGATTATACAGGGCATTTGAACCTGGAAGCCTCTCTTAATTTTGTCTTTTACTATTTTGGGTCAAGAATATTATTGTCTAACTTGCCAGACTCTGAGTTTTGGGATGCTTTACATTTCTTTTTACTTCTGCTTAAACACCAATTATTTCCTAAGTTAGCATTTGTCTTGTAATACCTTGCCAAACAAAGCTGACAGCTATCAATAATAGTATTACTGTCATGTGTATTAACTTCTAAGGCTATAAATATATTAGATTCATAGTTCATTAGGTTCACTAGGCACAACTCCTCTGAAGTTATCAGAGGTGAGAATTTCAACAAATGCTTTGCCACTACATAATAAAAATAGTCTTCTCTTAAAGCTCTCACATCAGTGTCCTCACTGTTAGCCACATAATTATGTTTTGGATGTAGCTGTAGCCTTGTTCCATGTGACAATCACTATATTTGTCAGGACAGATTAGATGATGCTATGTAACAAACAAGACACAAATCTCAGTGGGTTTAAGCAACAAGAGTTTATTCCTTGATTGGGCCTCATGTCTTTCAGAGGTTGTGAAGAGTGGGGACGGGGGAGGAGAGGTTGGGAGAGCTCTATTTGTCTGAGATCCAGGCTGAGAGGGGCTGCATCTTCTCATAGTGCCCTGTAATGCAATAATGAGGCCATGTAACCCAAATCCACTTAAGTTCAATTAAGGCAAGATATCTGGCTTACAATTTTATGAATTGAAATACAAACTGAAATATTTTTATGTTGTTTTAAAACGTGTATATATTAGTAGACTTAGAGTATGGTATTATAGCATGCTTGATATTAGAGAAGAAACACTTGAAATGTTTCTGACTTATATAATATTGATAAACATCAGAGGTTATTGACCATGTTAGTCATTAGCACTTATTCTTTCATTTCAATTAATTACTGAATGAAATTTTCTTAAGATTTTTTTTTCGAAGTTGAGCAGTCATTGTAAAAAATACAGATAAACAACTGATCAAAGCAAATAAAAACAAAGACCCTACATTGAAACAGTATAGCAGTTCAATAGATGATAAGGGAAAGAAACAACAAAGACATTGTGAAAGCATGAAGTACACAGCTTACAAAACAATAGCCACTCTAATTTTGGCTAAGGTTTTGCATCCTTATACTCTCAGAATTTCCACTGATGCATAAATGGAACCTGACTCAACACTGAGACCTTGCTACTCAAATGTGGACCAGTGGCATCAGCCTCACCTGGGAGGTATGTTAGAACTGCAGAGTCTCAGGGCGCCTGAGTTGCTCAATCAGTTGGGCATCTCACTCTTAATTTTGGCTCAAGTCATGATCTCAGGGTCTGGGATCCAGCCCCGTGTTGGGCTCCACCTTGAGTGTGGAGCCTGCTTAAGATTCTCTCTTTTTTCCCTTTGCCCCTCCCCACTGCTCATGTGTTCTTGCTCTATCTCTAAAAATAAATAAATAAATAATAATAATAATAATAATAATAATAAAAGAAGAAAGAAAAGAAAAACAGAGTTTCAGCCCACCAGGCTCAAGTTAGAATCTGCATTTTAAAAGGATACAGGTGTTTTCTGTCCATGGTAAAGTTGGAGGAATGCTGCACTAGAAGATTGTAAAATCATTTCAACCTTGTTAAATTAAAGAAAACCTCTCACCAACAGTCTGCACAGCCCCCGCCAAAACCTAAAGGCATAAATAAACTGAAAGTACCTTTCTTCTAGTCAGTTTTGAAATTAGAAAATTCCTAAGAAGATAGACATGAACAATTTGTCCATTCTTGCCCCTGCCCTCTAGATAACATAGGCTGATAAATAATCTACTGGCCTTGCAGAAGCTGATCTGAAGAAGACAATCGTGTTTTCAAATGTCAAGTCTACAAGACATTGATGTTGCCTGTGTGTTAAAGCCCCCAGGTTTGTGTCAGACCCTCTGACTTGGCAAGAGGAGAGAGAATCCTCTGCTTTCCTCCAAACCAGGAGAGGAGAGAATTTACCCTAGGGAGAGGAAGGTGATTCCATCATGTAAGAGAGATGCTGCAATGGGAAAAGGAATACTGGGGGCTGTGAAGGAAGAGATACCACAGCCACTTGAAGCGACATGTCAGGGGTAAGCAGGAATCACCAATGTGTGCAGTAGCCACTAGCCACATGTGCCCTTCTCCTCCTTTCAAAATAGCTGTCAGATATACTATTCCACTGCTGCAAATCCTGCATGTAGACCAGGCCCAGGCTTTCCATGGACTTCAAGGTCTGCAGTACCTGGATCTGGCAACCTCTCTGTCCCTCTGCTACCTTCTCTCCTCCTCAGTTGATGTTTTCCAGATGCATCAGGCACCAAGCATATGCCAACCTCAGGTCCTCTGCATTTACCATCACATCATTCTGGAATGTTCTCTCTCTGACACCCACAGAGATAAGTTTTTGTCACTGCGTTTAGGTTTCCTTACCCAATACTCCTTACCTTAACCCTCATGTGAATATCCAGTAGACACCAGCACCCAACCTGCCCCAGGTCCCTCTATTCTCTTTCCCTCTTTTATCCCTTATAACACCTATCCCAACTAACATATTTATGATTACTTATTTATACACAAGTTTCCCCCCTTCACCAGAACACAAACCACCAGAATAGTGACTTTGCCTGCCAGCCGCAGTTATCCATGTCCAGTGTCTTGAGTAGGGACCAGTGCTGTGACAGGTGCTCAGTGAGTAGCATGAATGATAAAATTAGTGTGTGAGTCAGGATGGCTGTGATGTTTCTGTAACTCCCAGGCAGCTCTTTCTCCCCACAAGACCTGTCACCAGCCCCTAAGACCTCGGTCCACTGCCTTCTCTCAAACTCAAAACCTCTGGTTTATAAATGAGCCTACCTTGTATTGTTGTTTAAGATGAGGGCTACAGGAGACAGCAAGGTGTCTACTAAGTGTATCTTTAATACCTAAGTAGAACTTGCTTAGAAGTTATATACATAGTTTCTGGTGGTTTCTATAACAAATCACCTTGAACTTCATGGTTTAAGACCACAGAAATGTATACTCTCATTGTTCTGGAGGCTAGCAATCCAAAATTAGCACTAATGAGCCAAAATCGAGATGGAAGCAGGGGCACACTCCCTCCAGAGGCTGTAGGGTAGAACCATTTCTTGTCTCTTCAGGCTTCTGGTGGCCGCCAGCATTTCTTGGCTTTGGGCTGCATCACTCCAGTCTTCAAGACAAGAATATTCTTTCTGTTCCATCTTCTTTTCGCCTTTCCCTATGTGGGTATGTCAAATTTCCCTCTTCTTTCCTTTGATAAAAATACAAGTGTTTGTCTTTAGGAACAACCCAGATAACCCAGGAAAATAATCTCTCCATCACAAGATCCTTAATTGATCACATCTGAAAAGATTTTTTTCTTTCTTTTCTTTCTTCTTTCCACCCTTCCTCCTCCTTTTTTTCCCCCTCAGTAGGTTCATGCCAGCATGGAGACTAATTTGGGGCTTAATTTCACAACCATGAGGTCAAGAATCAGACCCTAAACCAACTGAGTCACTCAGGTACTTCTCCTTCTTCTTCTTTTTCTTCTCCCTCTCCTTTTTCCTCCCTTTTTCCCCCTCCCCTTCCACCTCCCACTTTTTCTTCTAATAAGTCCCAGGGATTAGGGGATTAGGACATAAATGTTTTCTAGGGAGTCCTTTTTCCATCTACACACTATAGATTTTGTAATTTCTATTAAAAGACAAATCATAAAATACTTTATCAACATTTCAAACAGGAAAAGAAACTAAGAAATAAGGAATCAATTTTTAGCATTCACATGTGAAGTTGTATCATTTTCTTCTTTTTCCCCCAAACAGTATGTGCTTCTTGGAACCACTTCGGTTTTGGTAGCATCCAATATGGAAAAATTAATTATAGCTGCTTGTGATGAAATGGAGTATTGGCTTTAAAAAATACCAAAATTAAACTTAATGGGGCACCTGGGTGGCTCAGTCAGTTGAGCATATGACTTCAGCTTAGGTCATGATCTCATGGTTTGTGAGTTCGAGCCTAGCATCAGGCTCTCTGTTGTCAGCACATAGTCCACTTCAGATCCTCTGTCCCCCCTCTCTCTCTGCACCTCTCCTGCTCATTCTCTCTCTCAAAATAAATAAATAATAAAATATTTTTAAATAATAAAAAATAGAAATGAAACAATTATTTTTAGGGAGGAACAATGTTTGCTGCTCTGGTTTTACAATGTATGTGTTTGCATGTAAAAGAAAAAATATGCTTGTGTAGCTTTTGATAATATGAAACCTTCCTTTTGTTTTTTATATGTAATTGGTACACAGATAACACATTATATAATGAATGAATAACATTTGAATGGTGATATAAGTATCTTTTTAGTCATTATGAATTTTGTATGTTTCACTTTAAGGAAAATAACATTTGCATGTATTCATGGGTTATGAATGAATGAGAGACACTGTTTTTCTTCATTTCATACTTTTCTGTTGGTTAAGAACAGAATCCTCTAGCTATTAACAGATTTAGTTCCTGGCAAAATCCTGTAAGAGGAAATTGAGAATGCCATGAGTAATACTGAAGACACACATAGATCTAGAAAATCTTCAACTGCCCTTGATTTTAAATGCATTTAGAATCTTTTCAAAACCTACAGCAACATGTGGTTATTTGAAATGCTACAATATGTTATTTTGGCTAAAAAGATATTTATAATGAGGGTTGCTAAAAGAAAAGAAAATGGTGTCAAGTCATATTTGGTTGAGATTATTTAAATTCCTTTCACCTATGAAGTCTTAAGGTCCTATTGTTTTCCTCAACCTCAGCATTCTAAAAATCACACATTCGACATTTTCTCCAATTCTAGTATGCATGTTTTTATTTTTATGTTTAATATTTCTGAACTTGAGAAAGATGTCTGCTATAAAGGGAGGAATAAGTTGTAACACCTTGGGACAAGTCCTTTATCCAAGGGAAAACACCCACTGAGATGAAGGTTTCTTTCATTTGATTTCCATGATGATCTTCATTGGTAGTTCCATAAGGAGTGGACTTGTAGAGTTTTTTATAACTCTTGTTATTATTTAAAATGCTTTCCATGAGATGACATTATCATTCTTTATTGAAACAAAAAGTTGGGCGTGCATAAAGTTGCCAGCAGTGAAACTCTGGGCAGTAGACATTGCCAAGCCTCTTGGAAGAGAATGTAGAAATTTCAGTTAGTTGAGGTTGGTATCTTCAAGTATCATTGTACTAGAATTGGAAAACTCTTCTAAAACACTGTGATTTTATATAATATTGGATGACAATCTTCTATGATTTTAGTTGTGATTCTCCCTAAGCCTGGAAAGCATTCAGCTCAGGATTAAGTCTTGGGCCACAGTTATTATGAATGATAGAATTGCCCCCTAGACTTCCTTCTGGTAGGCTAAGGTAGAGTCTGTGCAATTGCTACTATATCCTGCCTAACCTTAACTAGTGTTTCTGGTGAGTAGAAAGGTCAGTGATGAAACTTAAGGAGAAGGACAACTAGCTTTCTAAAACATCCCTGATAGTTTATGAGATTTATTCAACTCAACTCTGGAATCTTGGGGATGCAGGGGACATGACTGAGACAAACACTGCAGTAGCCTTTTACTTGGGGTCCTGTTGGCAGTAGCCTTAATTAAACTCTGTATGAGACAAACTGAACAGATTTGGTCCCAGCGTCTGCCAATCAGAGTGGCTGACAGAGTGATGTAGCCATGGGAATATTTGCCAAGAGTCATGACGGCGTAGAAATGATGTGTAGATTTTGTTAGGTGACAATTCTCTACGGGTCTGTTGTGTTTCTTCATGTCTTGTGAGCAAGGTGTTGACAGCCCTGATTACCTTTGTTTTGGACTACCTTTTTTGGGATGTTCATAGAGTCAGCAGTCTTGGAAGACAGAGATAGTCTCTCTCTTTCTGTCTCTGTCTCTCTCTGTCTCTCTGTATCTGTCTGTTTCTCTCTCTCTCTCTCTCTCTCTATCACACACACACACACACACACACACAGGGCAGCCATGCTTACTGCCAACTATAAATAATTTGAGTTTTTAAGATTAGAGTTCCTTTACTGTAGGACCACCCGCTGCATAGGCAGGTATCATCAGGTTCTCAGTGCTACCCTGTAGGACTGGGGTTCAACGAATTATCATAAAAATGCTAATATTCTGGCTATTGCTATTACTGTAATACACTGTTTTTCACCTTTGACCCAGGAGTCTTGTGTATCCTGCCAGCATCCATAAAGCAATGAAAGGCTAACATGCAAGCTTACAAATATGGTGAAATTGCAGACCCTTCACAGTTCTTGACATGTAAGAGAAACTATTTAACTTTTAGCAACATGTTATTCAGTTAAAGAAAAAATGGAAATGGGTTTAGCTTGACAGAAATGTGTACAGAATTTTCTCTGGTATTCTTTGATTTCCCTTTGAAAATTATACAGTCAATCCTAAAGGTTATAAAGAAGTCGAAATCTCAAGCACTAGATAAAGAAAGAAAATTATATACAGGATTCTTTTTATAATTGCTAATGACCAAAAGTAATTCAGAAAAAACATTGAGTCTACAAATACAAACATAATTTAGAATCAAACTTTAATTATGGAGATTAGGAAAGTTGGAGGTAATTGTATGCAAAAGTGTGTACTATCGTTATGCATATTTTTAAGTGTATTTAATATAAAATGTATTTTTTCTCCAAAAGTTCTAGTATCTTGTCCATACATCAAATAATTGATGGAATGTTGGACTTGAAATATTTTAATTCTTTCTCTCAAAGATAATTTATTGTACCTACAAAAAAATTAAAACATAACTTTAGACTCTTCAAATTATGAGAGAGAGAGAGGGAGAGAACCTATGCATGTGCCTGAAAAAAAGTAACAAAACAGATTTGGTTTAGATGAGAATAAAGTTTGGAAAGTAAGAAAATTCTTATTTTTCTTGCTGTTTGCTTACTTCCATTTTTCTACCTTAAAATATAACACTAAGAATTTTCATGATTTGTTTTACAATTTTTGGAGGCATAATCACTCTGTTTCCATTTCTCTTACTTTGTACATACTTGAAGTGATAAAAGAACAACCCATCATTCTTTTTTTTAATATAATTTATTGTCAAATTGGCTTCCATACAACACCCAGTGCCCATCCCAGCGAGTGCCCTCCTCAATGCCCATCATCCATTATCCCTTCTCCCCTACCCCCCATCAACCCTTAGTTTGTTCTCAGTACCCAAGAGTCTCTTACTGGTTTGTCTACCTCCCTCTCTGTAACATTTTTCCCCTTTCCCTTCCCTCATGGTCTTCTCTTAAGTTTCTCAAGATCCACGTGTGAGTGAAAACATGGTATCTGTCTTTCTCTGACTGACTTATTTCACTTAGCACAATACCCTCCAGTTCCATCCATGTTGCTGCAAATGGCAGGTTTTCATTTGTTCTCATTGCCACGTGGTACCATTGTATATATAAACCACATATTTATCCATTCATCAGTTGATGGACATTTAGACTCTTTCCACAATTTGGCTATTGATAAAAGTGCTGTTATAAACATTGGGGTACATGTGCTCCTATGAATTGGCACTCCTGTATCCTTTAGATTAATTCCTAGTAGTGCTATTGCTGGGTCATAGGGTAATTCTATTTTTAACTTTTTGAGGAAATTCCACACTGTTTTACAGAGTGGCTGCATCAGTTTGCATTCCCACCAACAGTGCAAGAGGGTTCTCATTTCTCCACATCCTCTCCAGCATCTAGAGTCTCCTGATTTGTTCATTTTAGCCACTCTGACTGGCGTGAGGTGGTATCTCAGTGTAGCTTCGACTTGTATTTCCCTGATGATGAGTGACCTTAAGCATCTTTTCATGTGCCTGCTGGCCATCTGGATGTCTTCTTTGGAAAAGTGTCTATTCATGTCTTCTGCCCATTTCTTCACTGGATTATTTGTTTTTGGGGTGTGGAGTTTGGTGAGTTCTTTATAGATTTTGGATACTAGCCCTTTATCCAATATGTCATTTGCAAATATCTTTTCCCACTCCATTGGTTGCTTTCAGTTTTGTTGATTATTTCCTTTGCAGTGCAGAAGCTTTTTATCTTGATGAGATCCCAGTCGTTCATTTTTGCGTTTAATTCTCTTGCCTTTGGAGGTCAAAGAGGACGAAGAGATTGTTTCCTTCTTTCTCCTCTAGGGTTTTGATGGTTTCCTGTCTCACATTCAGGTCTTTCATCCATTTTGAGTTTATTTTTGTGTATGGTATAAGAAAGTGGTCTAGTTTCATTTTTCTGCATGTTGCTGTCCAGTTCTCCCAGCACCATTTGCTGAAGAAATTGTATTTTTTCCCTTGGATATTCTTTCCTGCTTTGTCAAAGATTATTTGGCCATACATTTGTGGGTCCAATTCCAGGTTCTCTATTCTATTCCATTGGTCTATGTGTCTGTTTTTGTGCCAACACCATACTATATTTCTGATTACAGCTTTGTGGTAGAGACTAAAGTCTGTGATTGTGATGCCTCCCACTTTGGTTCTCTTCTTCAGTATTACTTTGGCTATTCAAGGTCTTTTGTGTTTCCATACAAATTTTAGGATTGTTTGTTCTAGCTTTGAGAAGAATGCCGGTGCAATTTTGATTGGGATTGCATTGAATGTGTAAATTGCTTTGGGTAGCATAGATATTTAACAATATTTATTCTTCCAACCCATGAGCATGGAATGTTTCTCCATTTCTTTGTATCTTCTTCAATTTCCTTCATAAGCTTCCTATAGTTTTCAACATACAGGTCTTCTACATCTTTGATTAGGTTTATTCCTAGGTCTTTTGTGGTTCTTGGTGCAATTGTAAATTTGATCAGTTTACTTCTCTTGCTGTTGCTTCGTTATTTGCGTATAAAAATGCAACCGATTTCTGTACATTGATTTTTTACCCTGTGATTTTGTTGAATTCATGTATCAGTTCTAGCAGATTTTTGATGGAGTCTATCAGAGGTTTTCCATGTAGTGTATCATGTCATCTGAGAAAAGTGAAAGTTTGACTTCTTCCTGCCAATTTTGATGCCTCTGATATCATTTTCTTTGTCTGATTGCTGACGCTAGGACTTCCAACACTATGTTAAACAACAGTCATGAGAGTGGACATCCATGCAGTGTTTCTGATCTCAGGAAGAAAGCTCTCATTTTTTCCAAATGAGGATGATATTAGCTGTTGGCTTTTCATAAATGGCTTTTATGATGTTTAGGTATGTTCCTTCTATCCCAACTTCCTTGAGGGTTTTTATTTAGAAAGTATGCTATATTTTGTCAAATGCTTTTTTCTGCATCGATTGACAGGATCATATGGTTCCTATTCTTTCTTTTATTAATGTGATGCATCACATTGATGGATTTGTGAATATTAAACCAGCCTTGAAGCCCAGAAATGAATCTCATTTGATCATGGTGAAAAATTCTTTTTATATGCTGTTGAATTAGATTTTCTAGTATCTTGTTGAGAATTTTTGCATCCATATTCATATTGGCCTATAGTTTGCCTTTTTTGCTGGGTCTATGTCTAGTTTGGGAATCAAAGTAATGCTGGCTTCATAGAATGAGTCTAGAAGTTTTCCTTCCATTTCTATTTTTTTGAACAGCTTGAGAGGGATAGATATTAACTCTGCTTTAAATGTCTGGTAGAATTCCCCAGGGAGCCATCAGGTCACGGACTCTTATTTGTTGGGAGATATTTGATAACTTATTCAATTTCTTCACTAGTTATGGATCTGGTCAAATTTTCTAATTCTTCCCATTTGAGTTTTGGTAGTGTGTGGGTATTTAGAAATTTGTCCATTTCTTCCAGGTTTTCCAGTTTGTTGTCATATAATTTTTGATAATATTCCCTGATAATTGCTTGTATTTATGAGGGATTGGTTGTAATAAGTCCATTTTCATTCATGATTTTATCTATTTGGGTGCTTTCTCTTTTCTTTTTGAGAAGCCTTGATAGAGGTTTATCAATTTTGTTTATTTTTTTCAAAATACCAATTCTTGGTTTCATTGATCTGTTCTACTGTGTGTGTGTGTGTGTGTGTGTGTGTGTGTGTTTGATTCTATATTGCTTATTTCTGCTCTGGTCTTTATTTTTCTTCTTCTGATGGCCTTGGAGTTTCTGTGTTGTTCTGCCTCTAGTTCCTTTAGGTGTGCTGTTAGATTTTGTATTTGGGATTTTTCTTGTTTCTTGAGATAGGCCTAGATTGCAATTTATTTTTCTCATAGGACTGCCTTTCCTGCATCTCAAAGCGTTTGGATTGTTGTGTTTTCATTTTCATTTGTTTGCATATATTTTTAATTTCTTCTTTAATTGCCTGGTTGACCCATTCATTTTTTAGTAGGATGTTCTTTAACCTCCGTGCATTTGGAGGTTTTGCAAACTTTTTCCTGTGGTTGATTTCAAGTTTCATAGCATCGTGATCTGAAAGTGTACATGGTATGATCCCAATTCTTTTATATTTATTGAGGAGCACCCCATCATTCTTAAGATACTTAGCCAGTTCTTAAGGTCCCAAGTAGGCACCACACCAAAGAGTAAGTGGGGTTTTGATTTTCCTAAAGTAAACAGTATTTTTATCTATGGGGAATGACTGTAATAATTGCCATTCTTCCTTGTAAACTTCCCCAGGCACCTTGCCCAGGTCATTTGTGGCAGCAATCTACTTCTGTATTAATAGGTCTTACATTTACATATCTCCATGTTGAACTGGAAATGGTTGTACTGTATCTCAAAATATTGATATTGAAAAAAGCTACTGGCTATTCTTGTTATGGATAGCAACCACTATATATATATATATATATATATATATATATATATATAGTTGTTGTTGTTTAATCAGTAATTGAAAACCAATCAAAGTAAAATACATAATACAGTTAATTCTTCTTATTCACAATAGTTTCATTTTATAAGGTTACCACAAACATTGAATCAATGAACACTGAACTGTTATTTCTAGGGGAAATACAGGGTGAGTTTCCTATGAGTCTCTGGTCACAATTTTTTATTAACTGATTGATAGATAACTATGTATCTAAACAGTGAGTGTCTGTTTAAAGAAAATTTATTAGGGCCACCGAAGTGGTTCAATCAGTTAAGCATCCAGCTCTTGGTTTTGGCTCAGGTCATGATCTCACAGTTCATGAGTTTGAGCCCAGCATCAGGCTTTGCACTGACAGTATGGAACCTGCTTGGGATTCTCTCTCTCCTTCTCTCTCTGCCCCTGCCCCATTCAAACTTGTGCTCTCACTATCTCTCTCTCTAAAAATAAATAAATAAACTCTAAAAAAAATAAAGACACTTTGTTAAATACATACTGCTGATTCATTAACATTTAATTCCTGACAAACAACAGTATAACTCATGCCTGAAGGAAGTTTATCTAGATTTTCTCTGCAAGGCACATCACAGCTTTCTTGCCCTTGGGAACACTAGACAGCACTTCAGCATTACACTTGGGAACCATTTTAAATAGTGAAATTATCAAAAAGGCACAAAACTACAAAAAGTGACACTAAGTAGGCCACAAAAAAGAACACTTGTTTGCAGTATGAGAGCTGAAAGAAAGCAGAGTGACATCTATTTCAACCCCAGCTGGGAATATGTACATGGGAGACTCAAATTTTTGCTTTTCTGTGCATGTCTGCAAATGATCATAAAAGCACTGAGGGTATAGATCTGGGAGAGACAAATTTTAGTGAGTAAGAAAGTTTTGCAAATATTGAATTTGTGAATAATGAGGTCTGACTATACATATATTAATTGCCCTTTTGGACACATTTTCTTTCTCAAAACAAGGTTTGAACTTAAATTGCTTCTGAGACACATGAAACAACACTGAAAACACTGAGTTTAGGACCTTGTTATCAAGCATACATTTATTAAAATCCCAACATGTATATTACTGACTCTATTATAGCTCTAGAGATTATGGATGAACTTTTCTCTATAGACAGCTTTGTTCTTTTTTGTTTGTTTGTTTCTTCATTTTGTCTATGGAATAAATGTTTAAAGTATATTCGTCTCTCACTATATACATAAAGAGGGATCACCTTTCATTTTCATTTCCAAGGAAGAACACAGCGTGAACCATAAGCCAGACACATAAGTACCAAAAAATAGCAGACAAGAAGAGCTAATCAGCACAAGTGATCACTTCTCATAACTTGGTGGAAAGAGGAAGAGCAGCACGGGAGTTAATAATATATTAACTGATGACGCAAGAGAACAAGTGTTTCTGCTGTTACACTGCATCATCTGAATTAGTAATTCATTGTAATTCAGAGGAAGAATCACTAATAGTTTACACTACTAAATAAGCTTCCCTGGATCAAAAATAAGCAATTTTATTTGATTCCAGGTAATAATTAGGATGGGATATAAAAGGCATAACAGAGAAAAGAGTAAATGCATGGGAGGCTTCTAACAGCTGGCACTTGATTGCGAGATATCCAGAGAGGTGGCTTCCAGGGAGGTGTTAAAAGTGGCAAAGGGGTGGAAAGAAGGAGGGTGTTGTGTTTTTGTATAACATATAAACTGGACTCATAACTGTACCATTGAATCCTTGCTAGACTACAACTGAAATTTCTGCTATGAATTGTTGGTGAAGACAGTGAACTACCAGAGGGATGTCTGCAAACAACTATCTTGGTAACTATGATTTGATAATGGTAACCATGCACCTTTTAACACAAGATGGCTGTAAATTTTTAAGTAAATTTATAAATTTACTTTGTGAATTGGGAGTTAGATGACACATATCTAAATATTATTTCATTCATTAGTAGATCTCCATACACCTACACTTGTAACCCCAAGTGGAAAATCATCACCAACACTGAACAAATGTCTACTATAGTTGAAGCATCATTTTAAGATCTGGGGAGGATACAAAGAGGCATAAGGCATAATTACCATCCTTTGGGATTTTAGATTATGATTGGAAACACGATATATGTTACAAAAAATAGGAGAGATCGGTACACATTTTAATAATTTTCAGATTATTATATGTTATCTAAAATAAAGTTCAGTGTTTTGCTTATAAATCCAGGTGTATAGCCCAGCTGCAGTGGTTAGAACACTGCAAGGATTGCTCTGGTGTTCTGCTTCCACAGACAGTAGCCAGTGCCAACTGACCAGTGGAAGAGACTGGGTTTGGGCATCTAAGATATCCTTTTTTACCCACCCAATATCTAAACCACCAGAGAATTAAAGCAAAAGACATCAGATGGAGAACCAATATACCATAATTTTACAGAACAACAATAAGTATGGAAGAATGTGTCTTAAATCAGTGGACATGAGGACTTTTCAAATGATACTCTAGAACAAGACAACATGTTCCCAATCATCCCCATGGCTGAGAGGAGAGGGGAGGAAATGCTCCTCTTTTCAGAGGAGAGAGAGGATAGACCCAAATTGAGCATTCTGGATTTAGCCTTCTGCAATTCAGAGTCAGATAAACCCCTCTTTCACCCTCAACACAGAGTGAATAAATGCATGGAGTAAGGGAGGCATACTGTCACTCCTGATACCAAATAAAGTACACAGTGCAAAAATATCAGTGAAAGTAGAAGGGTAATGCAAGATGTATGGTGCCTGAAACCTTTAACAACTTCAATTTCTATACACTGCAAATCATCATAGACAGAGGGACAAAAATATAGATTCAGGATCAAAATTCAAGAGCAATAATTAGAGAGCTGACTTGGACATGACTGACCAAATAGGTTTTTTTTTAAGTTACCAAAATAACAGTCCAGGACTCAGTTTTCAAGGATAAAAGTTCCACTCTCTCACTTGCCCTTTAATGAGATGCAATTTTCAATTATCTCAAAGACCCTGAGTTCTCAATAAAGTAGCAGAACTTCGCGTTAAAATGCTAATTTCCACATATAAGTCATGGAGGTGGTGGCAGAAGAACCATGAGCTCCATAATTACTGCTTACAGGATAATTAAGAGATTAATATTATGAAAGTTAATTATAAAATTATATTAATTAATTTTAATAGCCCAATGATCCTTCTGGAAATGATGTCTAAGAAGTATGCAGTCCCTAGAGAGACCCACAGGGAGAAAGCAGTGTCAGACTGACATTCAGCCCCAGAATGATGCCCTCTTTGGTCTGAACTGTGATTCAAGAAACATAGGACACATAAAAGGTATGAATGTAAATGTCTCAGATTCTTGGGCTTGTGGAGTGTAGTGAGGATGGAAGAGTAACATCTGTTCCCAAATAACTTTGGGTTGCAAGAAAATCCTTTCAAGAACCAAAAGTAAGCCTTATGACTACTTTATAATTTTTTTCAGTCTTACATTACACAAAGGGAAAGTTTTTAAATATCATGATGATATTTCCTAAATGTAAGATTTGATGATGCATTTACTATCCAAATTACTGCAATAATTAGCTGTCTTCTGGTCCATTTCTCATATAATTTTGAGATCTATGGCATGGAGAATAAGTTTAACACTGAAACTCCATACTCTGTCGCAGGCCACAAGCCTTGAGTTGTGATTCAAAGCATTCTCATTGTGATATCATCTGTAGTCTGTCTTCCTCCCTAAAATTCATAAATGGTGGGGGTTTTGAGGCTTATTTTGCTTCCAGATTAAAGAAGCTCTTCAATATTTTATTTTTCAAGGGAAAAGAGATATATGCAAGCAAGAATAGTAAGGATTTGAGATATCATTGTGAAGATAAAAGGATTTGTTTATATGAAGCCAGTGATTTTGGTCTATCACACATCACATGTCAGACATTACCTAAAAGAAGCAATAGTAGGTGCAAAGATTTAACCCTGATCCCATGTAACTGAAGAAGTGAGTACCCTGGGAGTAGTTAGGAGCATGGGTTCCAGAGAAAGATGAATCTTTTATTTCCTCACTACCAGACCTTGAACTGGTACACTGGTAGCCCCTAATACCACTCTCAGGTTCAACAATTTTATGGATGGACTCACAGCACTCAGAAGAATCTGTTATACTCAAGTTTTAGTTTATTACCATAGAAGGACACAGGTTAAAGCCAGCAAAGAGGAAATGCACATAGGATGAGGTCCAGAACAAAAAGGCACAAATTTCCACAGTGAATAGCTATGCTCTCCATGTGGTGTTGCATAGAAGGTGCTTAATTCTCCTGACAATCATGTATGACAACACCTGCTCAGTGTTACCAACCAAGAAAGCTCATCTGAGCCTTGGTGTCCAGCGCCTTTATTGGATATCTGTCATAGAGTCATGCAGCAACGACAAGACTGACAGCCACTCAATATTTAGCACCCTCATAAATGAAACAGATACAACATGCCTAAAGCCTCAGGCATACAATAACAGATAATCACCCTAAGTCACATTGTTAGCATAAACTGGTCACATTGACACAACCTGGTCCAGGGCCTCAGTCATAGAAAACCCTTCTCATCAGCTCCCAGAGGTCATCTCCCAGGACTTGGCCAAGAACCAGTCCTTTCCCTGGAATGTGCAGAGTGTGAGTACCTAAGCCTGCTTAACCCTTCATTGCAGAGTTACTCACCCTCCCTGGGACTTGGTGTCTTTTTGAGAAAACTGGGCTAATAAAAAATAATTGCCTCACAAACTTATCATGAGGATAAAATGTATACATATACATGTAATGTGTTCAAAAGCATGCCTGGCTCATAACAAGAACTCCATTTGATTATTTTTAGACTAAAAAATAATACCAATTATTTCCACTTCAAAGAAGATGGAGTATCCATGCATGTTCCTATTCTCTCCTTTAAGTACAACTAAGTACAACTGGAGATTATATATGAAACAATCATAAGAAGACTCTGAAAGGTGAATAGCAAATGGAAGAGTGGTTAGGGACCAGGACACCCAAGGAACACAATGGTGAGTTCTCTGGGCTTACTTTTTTGCCTCATATAGACGCAACTTAGAGCTGAAGAAGCTGGTGAGCCACAAATGTCAATAGGAACAGAAAAAAAAATCCCCAAGGAAAGATACCTTCTCTAACCAACACAGCAAGAAAGGGGTAGCTTAGTAGGATAGAAAAGTTTTACACGATATCCTCTCTACTGCAGCTAAACACTGTAGACCTATATCTACCCAGGACAGCAGAGGCCAGATGGGGAGCCTAAACCTCCACGCTCACCAGGTATAATGAAGGGACCAGCATCTTATTCCCACTGAGTTAGCATCAGATAAACCTGATAAGGAACAAGGATGTTTATCCCCAATGGGTAGTAATGACCCCTTCTCCTCTTTCCCCTAACCATCATGTTGGTGGAGACCAAAAAAGGAGCCTGGACTTCCTGGTGATCATGGTGGTATCAAGCACTTCTTCCAGCTGTGGCTGAATCAGAGGAGAGCTGAAGGATATTCAGGACTTCCATCACTGTCCAGTAGTAATAAGACCACACCACACCTCTCTCATCCCCGTAGAGGCCATATGGATAGCAGTAAAGGCAGTTATATGCATTCTAGCCAAGGTGACATCAGCAGAGGTCTACTGTGGAGCTACAACTCCTACCTCACCCATTCCTTATGAGGAGGTGTTCCTTTCCTCAAGTGTTGATGAAGGCTGGGTGGGGAAGGAGAAGCTCAAAAAAACACTCAAAGAAATATTGGCTGAAAACATCCCAAATTTTGCAAAGGCCATAAACCTGGAGAAACATGAGGCTGCACAAATCAGAAATGGATGAACTTGAAATAATCCACCCCAAGACCCATAATAGTCAAACTTCTGAAAACTAAACTCAATGAAAAAAAATGTTTTTTGAAAAGTGTGAGAAATAGCAACTTAGCTATAGGAAAAAAAAAACAATTTGAATGACAATGGATTCCTTATGAGAAATTGTGGGAGCCAGAAGAAAGTGGTATGACATATTTGTATGTGCTAAAAGAATTGTCAAGCTATAATTCTATATCCAGTAAGTGAGAAGAATCCAAACATAATTTTAATTCCAAAAAAAATTAAAAAAAAAATTGGAGCTTTTTTTTCTCCCTTACCTGAATTCAAGTCCTTATTTCCTGCCTCAAAATTAATCTTTTATTAGAATTAATGAATATAGGAACATCTGGACACTTTAGAAGAAACCAGTTATTAGCCAAAGTGGTATATTTACTCAAGTCCTGTGGCTCAACATGGCAATCCTAGAACAGTTTGACATTGGTACATTCCCAAAGTTAGAGATGTTTTTCAACCTTGCATTGTGTAAAATTGTCTACATTTCATTTATACGATGTTAAATTTTCTTTCATGAAAATTGGTTTAGGAAACTACTTTTATACCACCTTCTTACATATGTACTTTTAAAACATGCCATGTTGTAAAGGGGAAACATCTTAAGCATCTGGACTAGTTTACTTGGACGAAACTACCTTAGAGAGCTGCACCTGCCAATGTAGCAGTAAACTACAAACGGCCATTTCAATTTACATTAAGTAAAATTAAAATTTAGTTTCTCTGTTGCACTAGGTACATTTTAATTGTTAAATGTTGCTAGTGGCTCTCATATTGGCAGCCTAGGTCCAGAACATTCCCATCATTGAAGAAAGTCCCAATAACAGTACTACTTCACATATTTATCTAGTTACTGTTACCTGGGACATAGTTTAAATGAATTGTGAAGAGCAGGGAAGATGGCGGTGTAGGAGGACACTGGGCTCACCATGTCCTGCTGATCACTTAGATTCCACCCACATCAGCCTAAGTAACCCAGAAAACTGCCAGAAGACTAGCAGAATGGATTCTCCAGAGCCAAGCATAGACAAGAGGCCCACAGAAGAGGGTAGGAAGGGCGGAGAAGCAGTGCGCACTACACAGACGGGTGGGAGAGAGCCAGGATGGTGGATGGGCAGCCCACCCTGCAAGGCAGAGATCCCAAGTCTTGCTTGCAAAAGCGGAAGGGCTGGAAGGAATGTGTTCTGACAGCCAGCGGGACTTCAGATCTGGAATGTTATAAGTCAATAGCTCTGCTCTGAGAACAGGAGGGCTAGAGGACAACAGGAGGGAGAGTTGTTGAGCCCCGGAGGACAGAATTCAGCTTAACAGGGAACAAAGGTGCTGGGTAATGCCATCTCACTCGCCTATCCCCCAGCCAAAATCCCAAAGGGAACCAGTCCCATCAGGGAACTTGCTTGCACCTCGCAAACACCCAAAGCTGTGCTTCTGTGGATCCATCCCTCCGACAGGATGGGTGTGCCTCCCTCCCAGTGCCACAGGGCCCCTCCCGAAGTGGACCACTGAAGGCAAAATGAGCTGAGTCTGCCCCTCCCGTCCCTGTGCACGTTGCAGATCCACCCCAGCTAATATGCCAGATCCCATAGAAGCAGCACCACAAGACTGGCAGTGTGCAAGTAGTCCAGACAGGGGCCACACCACTCCACAGTGAGTCCTGCCTCTGGGAGAGGTGAAGATAAGGTACACACGAGTCTGACTGTGGTCCCAGCCGTGGGCTGGGGACAGATATCAGGTCTGACTGTGGCCACGCCCACCAATGCAAGTTACTCCAGACAGCACAGAAGAAGAGGACTACAGTTCTGTGCCAATTCAGGAAGTATCCAAAATGACAAGACGGAAGAATTCTCTTCAAAAGAAACTCCAGGAAGTAACGACAGCTAATGGACTTATCACAAATGATTTAAACAATGTAACAGAAAATGAATTTAAAATAATAGTCATGAAATTAATCTCTGGACTTGAAAAAAATATAGAGGACAGCAGAGCATCTATTGCTACAGAGATCAAGGAACTAAGAAACAGTCAGGAGGAGCTAAAAAATACTATAAATGAGCTGCAAAATAAAATGGAGGCTACCACAGTTTGGATTGAAGAGGCAGAGGAGAGAATAGATGAATTAGAATATAAAATTATGGAAAAAGAGGAAGCTGAGATAAAATAAAAAAATCCAGGAGTATGAGGAGAGAATTAGAGAATTAAGTGATACGATAAAACGTAATAATATACGCATAATTGGGATTCCAGGGGAAGAAGAGAGAGAGAAAGGGACGGAAGGTATACTTGAAAAATCATAGCTGAGAACTTCCTTGATCTGGGGAAGGAAAAACGCATTGAAATCCAAGAGGCACAGAGAACTCCCTTCAGACGTAACTTGAATCAATCTTCTGCACGACATATAGTCAAACTGGCAAAATACAAGGATAAAGAGAAAATTCTGAAAGCAGCTAGGGATAAACATGCTCTAACATATAAAGGAGACCTATAAGACTAGTGATCTACTGAAACTTGGCAGGCCAGAAAGGAATGGCAGGAAATCTTCAATGTGATGAACAGAAAAAAATATGCAGCCAAGAATCCTTTATCCTGCAAGTCTGTCATTTAGAATAGAAGGAGAGATAAAGATCTTCCCAAACAAACAAAAATTGAAGGAATTCATCACCATTAAACCAGCACTACAAGAGATCCTAAGGGGGATCCTGTGAGACAAAGTACCAGAGACATCACTACAACCATGAAACCTATAGACATCACAATGACTCTAAACCCATATCTCTCTATAATAACACTGGATGTAAATGGACTAAATGCTCCAACCAAAAGACATAGGGTATCTGAATGGATTAAAGAAACAAGACCTATCTATTTGCTGTCTACAAGAAACTCATTTTGGACCTGAGGACACCTTCAGATTGAAAGTGAGGGGATGGAGAACTATCTATCATGCTGCTGGAATTCAAAAGAAAGCGGGAGTAGCCATACTTATATCAGACAAACTAGACTTTAAATTAAAGGCTGTAACAAGAGATGAAGAAGGGCATTATATAATAATTACAGGGTCTATCCATCAGGAAGAGCTAACAATTATAAATGTCTATGCGCCAAATACAGGAGCCCCCAAATATATAAAACAATTACTCACAAACATAAGCAACCCTATTGATAAGAATGTAGTAGCTGCAGGGGACTTTAATACTCCACTTACAACAATGGATAGATCATCTAGACACAGGATCAATAAGGAAACAAGGGCCCTGAATGATACATTGGATCAGATGGGCTTGACAGATATATTTAGAACTCTGCATCCCAAAGCAACAGAATACACTTTCTTCTCGAGTACACATGGAACATTCTCCAAGATAGATCACATACTGACTGGGTCACAAAACAGCCCTTCATAAGCATAAAATAATTGAGATCATACCATGCACACTTTCAGACCACAGTGCTATGAAGCTTGAAATCAACCACAGGAAAAAGTCTGGAAAACCTC